>NC_045790.1:103225406-103535048 GCF_009873245.2 Balaenoptera musculus
ACGGTTGACCCTATGAATGTTTTAGCACTTGATCTAAACACACGTTTTTCTAGCTTCTCGATGGCAGGTGATGGTTTGATGGCAACTGGGTTGGGTGGAGGGGGTGTTGCCGGGTTAGTGGGGAGTTCATCAGCCAGGGTGGTGGGCATGGGATCTGTAATCAGGCTCTAATCAAAAAAAAAAAAAAGAGCCTCACCCTGGCATTCAAGGCCCTCTACCCAACTTTCAAGCCCAATCTCCCAGCTTTCCCAAACCCATACAGCAGGGGTTGGCACACTGCATCCTGCGGGCCAAATCCAGCCCATCATCTGTTTTTGAACAGCCTGCAGGCTAAGAATGCTTTTTACATTTTTAAATGGCTGGGAAATAAGCAAAAGCAGGTACTATTTCATGACACAAGAAAATCATATGAAATTCAAATTTCAGGGTCAACAAATAAAGTTGTGGTTGGAACATGGCCGCGCTCGTTCATTGATATATTGTCCAGGGCTGCTTCGGAGCTGCAACGGCAGGGCTGAGTAGTTACAACAGAGGCTATGTGGCCGGCAAAGCCAAAAATATTGACCATCTGGTCCTTCACAGAAAAAATTTGCTAACTCCTGATACATAGTACCTTCTATCCCAAGCAAATCAGTCAGCCATGTGGTCCCACTACTTGGCCTTTGCTTTCTCAGGTCCCTCTACCCTACATGCTGTCTCTCTGTCCCTCCTCTTGTCCACCTGCTGGAAAACTAGCCATCCTAAAAGATGGTTTCCAACCCCCCATGTGACCAGTGGGGCTGACCCATCCCCTCCTGGCTGGTGCCTTGGGCGTCCCTCCCTGCCCTCCCTCCCCCCATCTTAGTGGACCCTCCCGGGCAGGGACTCTGATTCATTTCTTTGTCTCCAGCGTTTGGCACAGTCTCTGGCTAAAGTTTGCTGAATTGCATGACTACCATCATGCTGTGTCGGTAAAACACTTCCAGGCTTCTTGGGTTTTTTCCTGACTCACCACGAAACCTGAAAACTAACCAGGAAGCATGAGGAGGGGTGCAGATCAGGTGTAGTGCAGAGGTCTGAGCTCGTGTGAGGGGTGCTGATGGTCCCAGGGGCTTCCCCCAAGGCAGAGTCACTCTGTGGCCACAGAGGAAAAAGCCAGGACCAGTGTGGAGCGGCACCTGGAGGACACAGCCTGACTCCACTGAGGAAGGACCTTACTTGGAATCAGAGGCAACTGACTTCCTGGGAGGGAGGGAGTTCCCCATCCTGAGAGGTAAGCAAGCAGAGTTTGGAGCAAGGATGTCATGGAGAAGATTCCTGCCCTGTTTTTGTGGGGGGGGGGGCAATGAGCTGGATGAGCCTCCAACTTGGGGCTCTGGGAAGCCTGGGATTCTCTTGGGGCAATGACCAGGCACTTGGGCACCACCAAGACCAAGTTCTGGGGGCTAGGGGAGGAGGCGGATGGAGAGCATTATCCCTGCCAGCTGCTGAAGACCCCCCTCACATCATGCCAGCCTGCCTCATCCCTGCTGCCGGAAGGCAGGGCGTGCCCGTGTCTCCAGGGTTTCCCAGAACCCGAGGCAGGGCCCTGGGACCCAGCAGCCAGGATGTCCCACGTGGAGCCCCATAGCTCATCACGAAGTCGATGATGTCAGGAACTTGAGGACCCCAGGCCACCATCCCTGCCGTCCCCTTGGCCCTGGAAATCCCCTAACTGTCGGCATTTATTTAGAGCTTGCTTCTCTTCCCGGAAAGGTCTGAGGTTCTTTAATGATAATTCGGCTTCACATTTGCAGGATGAGAAGCCTACAGCGCATTGTGGTTGAGAGTCTGGGCCTTGGAATCCACTGTGTGACCACTGGGGGCAAGTGACTTAACCTTCCCAGCAGCGCCACAAAGGACTCAAATTTCGAATCCGGCCCAGCAGTGCGGCGCGAGGGCCGCACAGTCTAGGCCTTGCTCCTGCCGCTTCCGGGCTGGGAGGTTATGAGCGTTTGCTTTCTCTGAGTCCTTGTTTCCCCAGGATGATGCAGTTAGGATCCCCTGGGAGGGAGGGCATGGGAATGCACGTGGAGGTGGGGCGTGGGGAGGGGTCTGCTGTCATCAGAAGGAGACCCTCCTTGCCCCCGTGGAGCCAGTGACAGGGCCGGCCTGTAATGTATCAGCCCTCAGTTTCGTGGCCTTTGAGACAAAAAAGCCAAGCGACCCTCTCCTTAAACATAGGAGACGGCTAAGGACAGATGCTTGGAAGGGCCCAGGATGTAAGGTGGGACCACCGGGGAGCAGACCCAAGGCTAGTCTGTCAGTTCTCTCCAACACTGTCCCACCTCCCAGCCTCCCTGTCACCTCTACCCAGACACGCTCCTTTCCTCTTTGGCTGGGAGGCCCTGCTGGGTGCTACGGTGGCACCAGTAGGGCCTTCCCATCAGGCAGACAAGGTCTCAAACCCCAGCTCTGCCACTTCTCACGGACTCAGTGTAGCCTCTCAGTTTTCCCATCTGTGAAATGGACTCAGAAAACTTTTTGGGAAAGTTGGTGCGAGAAGCAGAGAGGGTACCAGGCTCACAGTACAGCCCAACCCCACTCCCAAGTTGAAGACCCTCTGGTTTCCCTCCTGCCAGCTGGCCCTGGGGGTCCACCCCTTAATGAGAAGGGAGGACCCAGTCCAAGCAGATAAGCATGAAGACGCAGGACTGTCTGGATGTGAGAGGCCCTGGAATTCAGTGAGAGCTCCTGGATGCTGTGCCAATGTATCAAGGCAGAAGCAGTAGGGGAAATAACAACTACGGCTAACACTTAGTCCTTCCACAAATATTTCATTCCACACGCATTTATTGGGGGTCCACTTCAGTTGGACCAGTTGGGGACCGTTCTGATGAGTGCTGGGGGTATAGCACGGAGCTTGCATGAAAGCAGGGGCTGGCAGATAATAGGTAAATAAATATATAATATAATGTCAGGTGATAGCTATCCAAAGGGCCAGGAAGAAAACTAAAGCCAGGGGTGGGGTGTGGGGAGCGACAGGGGGCATGATATCTCAGAGAGGTGGTCAGACACCTGGACGCAGAGGTGGGTAAAGATTTGGGAGCCTCTCGCTCCAAGCAGAGGAAATGGCCAGGCCCTGGGGTAAGAGCGTGAGGGGCAGTTCAAAGAAAAGGCCAATAGGTCTGGGGTGGGGCGCTCGGGAGGGGAGAGGGAGGGAGATGAGATGAGGGGGGCCAGACTATGCAGGAGGGCCTTGAAGGCTGTGCTGAGGGCTGAGGGCTCTCGATTTTAGCTTTACGGAGCACTTCCTCTGGCCCTGTTCTAAGTTCCACCCATATTACCTCACTAATTCTCCCACCAGCCCTCCAGGGACTCTCCTTACCTTCTGATTACAGATGAGGAAACTGAGGCACTGAGAAGTAAAGTCACTTGCCAGGGGTCACCCAGCTGGTAAATGGGGAGCTGGGATTTGGACCCAGGCAGGCTTATCTGTCCTCATCCGAGAAACCAGCCAGGATGCTCCGAAGTGGACTCAAGCCCACGTTGGTCTGTGTTCTGGAGAGGAGCCACGTGGGGTTGGGAGAGGGTCCGAGCCTGGGGTCAGGTTCCACCCCGGTTCAGAGCCCCAAGAGAAAAAGACACCGTGGGCCGCCCCATGGGCTCCATCTGGCCATGGACAGCAGGGTTTAACTAGAAAATCAGAACCTGGAGAAGAGAATTGGAAAGCTCACACCACTGGGGATGCTGGATGTCTCTGAGCCTTGGTAAATGCAGTAGTGTTGCCTGCCCTTCCTCCTCGCGTCTGCCAGGCGAACTCCTCTTCATCCTTCCCGGGCCAGCTCAGTTGGGCCCTCCTCTGCAAAGGCTTTTCTGATTCTGCTGAGCAGATGGCCCCCTCCTCCAGCCCCACTTTACCCGCTTCCAGCTTTTAGACCTTTGAGTTTTGATTCTTCCTTTATGAGTCTGGCTCCCAGGCTTGGCCCAGCCCTGGGCGTGGCAGGGGCAGAAAGAGTGAGTGGGGAGGATGCAGCGTCATCTCTGGGCTAGCCTGCTGGCCTTGTCCTCCCAGAAGGGAACACGCTGACCACCGGGTGCCCACTGTCTCTCTCCTGTGCCCACGGCCATGCTCCCTTCCCCCGCTCCCTCCGGCTGACTGTCCTCCCCACAGGCCGACTTGGGGCCAGGTGCCATCAGTGACTACCTAGCCCCTTTTTCACATGGAGCGATGGGTCACCTGTGGAACCAGGGGATTCCTGCCGCTGCTGGAACAGGGCAGTGCAGGGGACTAGTGCTCCGGGCTGTGTCAGGAGCTTCTCCACTGACCTCTGACCCTGCAGCCAGGAGGGCCTCCTCCACACCTCCACATGTCTGTCTAAAATTCCCACAACAGACTCGAAATCACTATCCCCAAACCGTCCCGGGTCTCCCCCAGCTCTGTAGGCCAACCCAGCCACTCAGGCCAAAAGTCTGAGCCATCCTGGATGTCTCTTTTCCCTTCCTCCACATCTGATGGTTCTGCCTGACCCAAGCGCCCCACTCGCATCCTGAAATCCATCTGCTTTTCTCCATCCTTGCCCCCAACACCCTAGTGGAGTCCCAGTGTCTCTGGCCTCAAAGATGGCAGCCAGGTCTTCTCTGGCCTCCTCATGTCTACTCTGCCCCGCTTCAGGCCATTCTGCACACAGCAGCTGGGGAGGCTTTCATGTCACTGCCCTGCTTCGACCTGCAGTGGCTCCCACACTCCCCTGGCCCACGGGGCCCTCTATGAAGTGGCCACTGTGACCTTTTGCTCTTCTCTTGGACCATTCTCCTGCCTGTCCATCCAGCCCCAGCCATGCTGACCATCCTTCTGACCCTCCCGCTCTCCAAGCTCACTCCCACCTCAGCACCTTTTCCGTAGCTCCTCCCGTTCCCCGAAACTGCCGGTCAGGTCATTGCTCAGATGTCACCTCCTCCGAGGGGCCTTCCCTGACCACCTGACTACACGCGGCACCCTGTCATGCTCTGTCATGTGGCCCTGCTTTAATTCTCCATCTGACGGTGTGTGTGCCCCCCCCATGCCCCACCCCAGCCCCACGAGAGCAGGGACACGGCCATCCCAGCCCCTAGCACAGGGCTGGGTTCAAAGTCAGTGCTCCATACTGTTGGCAGAACAAGTCAAAGAACCAGATGGGGCTCGAATGCGCTTTGCTGCCATGCCAGGAATGTACAAAGGCTGGCACTCTTTGACCCAGAAATCTCACATCTAGGGTTTTACCCTAGGGAGGGCATGAGACAGATGTGCACAGAGTATGTTCCAGATGTTCACTGCAGTGTTGTCTGTCATCGTGAAGAACTGGCAACAACCTAGGTGTCCATCAGTAGGGGAATGGCTCAAATCAGGTACAGCACAGCCAGAGGGGGGAAGGTTGTGCAGCCACTAAACAGGAGATAGGTCTGTTTGCATTGTGTCACCAAGGGAAGGAAGCAGAGCCCAGTGCTGGAGACACATTTATTGTAAAGGAATCCCCCAGGGTTGGAGCTCTGGTTGCACTTAAACATCTGCCCTGACATTCTCGCAGTCCCTTGTCACTCCCCATTGCATGCTACCTTCTTGCCTCCATGCCTTTGCTTGTTTAATTCACAAAATGAGGGAAATGGATTGGGAGGGTGGGAGCTGCCAGGCTAATCCTACTCTGACCTTGACCTGTGAGAAAGCGAGGTCCAGGGAGGGAAGCACCTGGCCCAGGCTCACACAACCTGGGGGCACAGCCAGAACAGGGCCCAGGTCCCCGTCCCACCAAGCCCCACCTCCTGCTCTCAGCTGGTTCTGGGGGCACAGCCTGGTGCATCCTGAGCGTCACTGTGAGGCCCTTAAGGTAAGTCCCTTCTTTCAGAACCTCAGTTTCCTCATCTGTAAAATGGGCCTATATTCCCCCCACCTCCCTTACAAACTGTGGAGATGATAAAAGTTTGGATAAGAATGAGCATTACCCTTTATTGAGTGCTTAAGACTCACCCACCTGGTCCTGCCCTAAGGCCCTGATGCACCTTATCACATCTAATCCACACGACCACTCTATGAGGAAGGGCCAGGAGTAGCCCCATTCTGCCAACGAGACTCCCAGGGGTGTAGTAACTAGCTCAGTGTCACCCTTCTACTAAGCAGCAGAGTCTGGAAACCTAGGTGGTCAATTTCAGCCCCATCACACTATAACTAGAAAAGGACCACAGTGCCTATGTGCAAATGGGCCCCCATAGCTCCTGGAATCCTGGAACTCCCAGAACCCCTGGGGTCCCAGAGAGCTGGGGAAGTGGTGGTGGTGCAACTGGACCTGAACTCACCTGTTGACTTGTGGTCCAGGGGCCCGATCCACCACTCCTAGATGCCCCCCGCCCCACTGCAGCCTGCCCTCCACACCCACTGAGTCAGAGATCCAGGGAGCCTGGTGCCTGCAGCTGCCTGGGTAGGGCCTGACCTCCCTGTCATTAAGGCAGCGGGAGGCTGGGAGCTGGGATCTGTCATCCAAGGAGGGGTGGTGCAGGGTGACAGAGGAGGGCCAACTCTGTCAGGCTGGGCCAACCACGTCAGCAGCCACTGGCTGCTCTGGGAGCAGCTGGGCAGCAGTGGGTCGCTGGGAGGGGCCCAGGTGGGTATTTCCCTCCCTGCCACCCCTGGCTGGGTCCTCCTGCCAGCCTCCTGGCTTATCTCTCTCTGTCTCCCATCTCCCTCCTCATTTTTTAAAAAATTTTTTATTGACAGATACTCGATTTTTGTTTTTTTTTTTTTTTGGCTGCACCCCACGGTATGCAGCGTCTTAGTTTCCCCAACTGGGTATCGAACCTGTGCCCCTTACAGTGGAGCCGCGGAATCCTAACCACTGGACCACCAGGGAATTCCCCCATCTCTGTCCTCTTGATGTCCCCTCTGCCTCAGCCCCAGATCCATGTCTCCAAAAATCTGGTCACCAAGGCTCAGCTTCTAATGTTCCAGTGATTTTGCGGGGAACAGAAAGTTTTCTCCTGCTGTAAATGCAGAGAGTTAAGGAGCATCCTGGGAAGGGGTCTTTGCAGGGATACCCAGGCATCCATTGGAATGCAGGCCATTCTCTGGAATAGAGGGCTTCTGAGGCTGCTTGGAGCTCCCTGGACAAAACCCACACTCCCAGGCCTTCATTCCAGGGGCTCTTGCTCCAGCCCCAACTGGCTCATCTGCCCTGACATCCTCCCAGCTGTTTGTCATTCCCATTGCGTGCTGCCTTCCTGCCTCCATGCCTTTGCCTGTGCCATTCCCTCTGCCTGGGATGCCCGCGCCTACCCCCACTCATCCATCCAAATCCTGCTCTTCTCTCTCTGTCCTGTTCAGTTGCCTCCTCACCCAGGCAGCCTCCCCTGATTGGGCCCAAAAGACACACTCCCTCTCCTGCAAGCCCAGGGCCCTGTTCTATATTCTGGGTCTGATGTGGATTGAATTACTGCATCTTTGTCCTCCCCCAGCACCGCCACCACCAGCCCCGCCCCCAGCACCAAGGGTGTGACCTCTCTGGTGTCCTGGCCTGGTCTGGAGGCCACTCACAAGCCTCGAACAAGCCACTTCCCCTCTCTAAGCAGCCTTGCCCTCATCTGCAAAACAGGACAGGCAGGGTTTCTGCCAGAGGGGTCACTGAGGAGTGACTGAGACCATGTGGGAAATGCTCGGAATGGTGCCCGGCTTTGGTGACCGCTTAGTGAGCGGTACCCGGCGTTATCATAGCTGTTCCTGCAGAGGCCACGTGTCCCTCTCCCCTGGGGACCTGACAGCCTCCCCAGTCCA
This sequence comes from Balaenoptera musculus, assembly GCF_009873245.2. NCBI lineage: Eukaryota > Metazoa > Chordata > Mammalia > Artiodactyla > Balaenopteridae > Balaenoptera > Balaenoptera musculus. The sequence continues at coordinate 103,233,163 of NC_045790.1, forward strand.
GTCCTGCCCGAGCGTCCACCCTCTTACACAGTAGCCAGAGAGGCCTTTCTAAAGAACAACCAGGAATGTGTCACTCCCGTGGGTCATCCCCTGGTCAAACCTGAGAACCATACCCCCGTGAGACCCTGCCCGACCCGCCGCTGCTTCTCTCCACGGTTCCGTCTCTCTGCGCCACCTGTGCCGTGACCGCAGCTCCAACCACCCAGAACTTATTTGGGGGTCACTGAACGCCCCAAGTACCCTCTCAATTCGAAGCTTCTGCACAGGCCACTCCCTCCACCTGGCACACTCCCTCCTTTGTCACCTGGCTAGCTCCTACTCATCATAAGGCCCCAGCTTAGGGGCCCATTCCTCTAGGAAGCCCTCACTGACCACCTCCCCCATCCAGGTGAGCCAGCCCTTCTTTATGCTCCCACAGCACTTACCACACACACTGCGCTGCACTCACCTGTTTACCTGTGAGCTCCAAGAGACCAGACACTGCCACTTGCTCCCCACTGCAAACCCAGCACCTGGCACGGTGTCTGGCGCCGAGTAGATGTTCCAGAAAAATTTTTAGTGTCTGACTGAATGGATGGATGAGTCAATTTCTGCATCCCCCACACCGCAGGAAATGTCTGTAGAACAGATTTGAGTGGGAGGTTCCAGCAAAGCCTGGGAGAAGCCCCTGGGGTTTGGGCGCTGGGCAGTGAACAGAGCGGACCCCGCATGCCCTCCCACGGGTGGGTCAGCCTCCCCCCTTCCCACAGATGCCTGGGCCCCAGAGCCAGCTTCCAGATGCTTAGCCCAGGCTCAGCCTTACCTCTTAGCTCTTCCATCTGCAAAGCGGGGCCAGATCCCCACAGCCAGCATCGCGGGCAGCCAGGCCAATCGTCCCCGGCGTCTTCCTATTTTAGACATCTCGCTGCCTCGGTCCCTTCTAATGTTTCCAGCCAGGCTGCGGGGGGAGGAAAAAGAGGTTACTGCTACTTTAAATGTACTGTATGAAGGCGAGGGCTGGAAAGGGGCCTGCTTGCAGGAATACCCAGTCAGCTAGTTGGAAAAGCCGCCAGATGGAATACAAAAGGAGAAACCCAGACGCTCATGGAGACAGCCTCGGTTCATAAATCAGGCGGGGCCAGGGGCTGGGGGCGCACACGCCATGGAGCCCGACTCCCTCCTGGACCAAGACGACTCCTTCGGTAAGACAAGCGCCGGCAAAGTGGCAGAGTTGGGGATTCAGCCGCTGCTCAGGCAGACTTTTCTCTGTTGGCTGCAGGAATCCGAGTTAAAGCGGGGAGGAAGATGGGCACTGCCTGGTCTTGGGACCTGGGGGTCATGGGTGCCGGGAATTTTGGCACAGAGTTGAAGGGTTCCAGGAGCGGGGCCTGGGGCAGCCCCTTGGAACGGGCATTGGCAGGGTTGGGGGAGGGAGAGGGAGTTTCGGCGGCTTCTGTTTTGCTCCTGGACGGAAGAAGGAAAGGAAGGAAGTTTGCAGCCCCCCTGCCTGTCTGCCTCACTCGCTGTCCCCAGGCCTGCCGGGTGCGGGTGCTGCGGGGAGTTTAATTAGTGAGATCCTGCAGATAAATATAGATGGACCAGGCAACAGGAGCGCAGTCTGGAATTAAAGCCCGGCTGTAAGCACTCCTCGCTTTGCAGGGCCCCAGGAGCTGCCACCGGGGAGCTGCCCCTGACTCAGGCTCCCTGCAAACGCCGGGCAGATTGTTAGGGAAAAGTTGCCTGGGACAGAGCAACTTGTCTGGAGCCCAGGGCAGGGACTTGTAAGGCTCGGAATGGCTCGGCCAGGGCGGTTTCTGCAGGCTTGGGGCTCCAGGGGTACAGGGAACTAAGACCCCATTGCTCAGCCCGGCCAGGCTGTGCACCTTTGGCTAGGACGCCTGGGGCGCTCTGGCCATCTCTGTGTTGTGCAAAGGAGAGAGGCAGGAGGGCAGGAGGGACTGAGGTGGGGGGCCCTGGGGGGCCAGCAGGTTTTAGGGCTCAGTAGGGAGAGGGCCCTTTTGGCCTCAGAGAGGAGCGCTAGTCAAGGGAGGCCTCACCCCAGCTTGGATCCGCCTTTTGGGGGCCCAGACCCTCCTGGGACCATGGTCCCTGCTAAGAAAACTGTTTTCTTCTCCCTCTGGACCCCCAAGCCCCACCGCAGCCAGGCCTGGCCGCTGGGCACAGATTCAAGGCCAAATTACCTCCCTCCTGCCAGCTTCAGCTCTTTCCAGGGAGAGGGGCCCTTTGCCACGTTTGGAGCTGCACCCCTCGGGGGAGCTTGGCAGCCCGCTGGCCTGGCGTCTTTGGGCGGTCAGGTGGCCAGTGGACGCACGCCGAGTGACCCCCACGTGCCAGGCTCTGTGTCAGGGTCAGGGATGCTGGAATAAAGAACTCAAGCCTAAAAAACAGTTTGTGTTTAGTGAATGTTGGGAGGAAAGAGAGAGGGAGAGGGGAGAAAAGGGAGACGGAGGCCCTGGCCCTGGAAGAGCTCCCAGCCTCCAATGGGAGACAGACAAATGATACTGGGTTCAGAGTGATGAGTTCCTCGGGGGGAGGTGGGGGCAGACCGTCTGGGGTGTGCGACAGGCCCGCTGGTCTCCAGAGATGTTCACCTGAAGCTTGGCACGGGGATGCTACCCCACGGAGGGCACAGACCCTTGTCTGGGGGACCAACCCAGAGCCAAGCAAGGCTCCAAATCCCTTGGGGCTCCATCTCCCCACCTGGAACCCAGTGGTCTCTCGGGAACCCACAATCCCGACCTGCTGTCCCCTGGGTTTGCTAGTGGCAGCCTTGGGGCAGGGTAAGCCCAGGGGCCCTGGAAACGGAGGCTGCTTGCACCCTAACTGAAGGGCCCATGCACCATCAGATCCTTGTCTTCCCCTGTGGCTGGCCTTCTGGAAGCTGGTCAGGCAGTGAGGAGCCTGGAAACTGAGAGGAAGAGGACAAGGGACAGGAGAGGGTTCCTTAGGAAAGGGGCAGGCAGGAATGGAGGGGAGCCCAGGAAGTCCTTGGGAATGTCCCCACGCTGAAGGGGCCATCCTGGCCAGGGAAGCAAGGGACATCTGTGGCCTCAGAGTCACTTCCTCTCTAAGCCCAGGTCCTGCATTTATTCATCTAACAAATACTACTTTCAGGTCCTGGACTAAGTTTTGGGGTTGGAGAGGTAAGTCAAACCTTGTCTCTGCCTTTGTGACACTCCCAGGCTAGTCTGGGAGAGAGAGGTAAGTGCTCTCTGATGGGGAAGGCCAGGGTTCCCTGGAACCCCTAACCCCACACGTGGAGTCCAGGAAGGCTTCCCGGTGGAGGTGACTCCTCCACCGAAGAAGAGGATGACTCTCTCTTTTCTGAAACAATTTCTTCAGCTGGCTTCTGGGCTAGGCCACCCTCCTGATTTTCTCCCATCTGTTCTCAGTCTCTTTTTCTGGTTCCTTCTCTTGGACCCCTCCTGCTACCTGTTACCCACGTGGTCCTATCACCAAGGTCAGCATCTTCTGCCTCCCTCCGTGATCTGACTGTTCTGTCCTCACCCCCTCACTCTGTAGGCTCCAGCCACAGTGATCTGACCTTCCTCACACTCAGCAAGCTAGTTATCAGCCCAGGGCCTTCACACACGTGGTTTCCTTGCCTCTTCCTCTCAGTCTTCACTGAGCTAGTTCCTCCTCCTCCTCCCAGTCTCCACTGAAAGTCACTTCCTCAGAGGAGCTTTCCCTAGATCATGTTCCCCCGATCCATCAAATTAGATCCCACTCTTCTGCTCTCTCTTTTCCTTTATAGGACCTGTTCCTAGTTGCACTACACATTATGGTATGTGTATGTGTTTAACCTCTGTATCCCCCACTAATCTCTAAGCTCCCTGACAGCCGTTATCCTCAGAGCATAGCTCTCTGCCTGGCCTGTAGTAAGCATCCAACAAATACTTGTGAATGAGTGAGTGGACGATTCGGTTGGCCTAGCCAAAGAGGTGAGGAAAGGCATTCCAGGCAGAGAGAACAGCAGGTGCAAAGGCACGCAGGCTGGAGAAACTTCCAATGAGGGTGATGCTTCTGGTCAGGGGTTGGCAAGCTGAGCTCCTTAGGGAGCCCAGGAGCCTCTATGGGGACAGGGTTGGGAGAGGCACAGCTGGGGTTGGGGCTCTGGGCCCCCCTTCCCTGCTTCAAGCAGGGCAAGACTCCCTTCCGTCGGGTGGATATCCTGAGCTCTAATTCCATTCATCAGGTGCTCAGGGGCTGCAAGGAGTTTGGCTACGTCCCCAGCCACTGACACTGATGTTCTGGAGGCCTCCGGCACATTCAGGGCATCTCAGCAGACAGGGCTGAGTAGAGCCCCATAGGGGGTCCTGAGATGAGGGACCCTTAGAGCAAGGCCAGCGAGGGCTCAGACCACAGCTGGGGGGAGTGGCAAACACAGGAGCAGGGGTTTCTTTTACACAACATTCACAGGCAGGAAGGCAAGGAGGAGGGAGCTTGGAGACTGTGCACTAACCCTAGCAGAGCCCTTCGTGGAGGGGCTTCAGTTTCCCCATGTGTAAGTAAATTGGGGCGAGGGCCAGACAAGATCTGACTGACCCCCTCTGGCATGGGCCCTTCAGAGCTGCATGGAAAGGCCTGCCCAGAGAATCACTTCCTTCCTCTGTGCCTGTGATTGCTGAGGGAGGGGGCAAGATGATCAACTGCTCGCTGACCTGACTCCCACTCGAGACCCTGAGATCCTTGCGAGTAGGGGCTGTGTCTTGTTTGCTGCAGTATCTCTAGGGTCCTGCAGGGTGCCTGGCCCTGAGGAGATGCTCAATACACACTCACTGGATGAATGAATGAATGAGTGAATGGTGAATGGCACCAGCTGGATCCCGCCCTTAACTTACTCGTGCCCTCAGGCATCTTCCTCCTCTCCGGACTTCTGTTTCCTGAGCTGTCCGATGAGGGTACTGCACTCCACACCCCTGAATGCTCCAGCTCTGACCATCTAAGATTCTAAATCCGACTCAGCACTTGGCACCGTCTTCCCTCCCTGCGGCCTGAGCCTCAGCCCGGCTGCCTCAGCCATCGGGTGGCCTGGACCAGGTCCCTGCTCCTTGTTCAGACTCAGCTTCTTTGTCTGACAAATGGGCAGACTCAGTCCTGCCCTGCCTGCTTCCCGGGTTGGCTGGGGTCTCCAGAGGAGTGATGAGATACAACTATGGGAGGCTGGACACCTGTTGGGGAGAGTTCATGATTCTTGGGTGAGGGAGTTGGGCTCAGACAGACGACTAGGATAAAAGCTCCAGAAGGGGCTGGTTGCTTTGGAAACCCTGGGGGCGGAACCGGCAGCTCAGAACCTTCAGTTTCTTCCCGATGATACCAGCACAGGACATCAGCTCCAGCTGGGTGCCCTGTAGGGAGGCAGATGAGGTGATTTTGTAAACTTCCAGGTGCTGCATGTAAAAGAACCAGTACTATTTACTGAGCACCTACTCCAGGCCAGGCCCCACACTCTGCCTACTTGAATCCTCAACAAACCTGGTAGGCTGCTGTTATAGCTCCATTTTCCAGATGAGGAAACAGGCTCAGGGAAAGTAAGTGACACCACGACCTTACAGAGAGGTCAGTGGTTTAACCCAGGTTGCGACAGAGCCCTGGGGCTTCATTTTGCTGCACTTTCCAAGAGCTGTCCCTGCGCCAAAGCTACCGCCTAAAATCCTGTCTCGCCAGGAGTGTTTGTTGGAGCAGTTCAGGAGACGAGCACGACAGGGCAGGAGCCGTGACGGTGATGTCATGTCAGCTGGGGACAGTGAGTGCAGAAGCCGCTGTAACGGGAGAGGGTCAGTCTAAAGAGAGGGCTATTTTGGGCTGGAAGCTGTCAGGGGGCCTGATGTCACCACTCCCTGGCCCTTCCCCCGTGAGAGGGGGAAGCTGAAGATGTCATAAGCGGCTTGCCTCAGCTGGTAACAAATAGAAAATAACCATAAAACAGCAGCTATTTGGCCGGCCACGTGCCTCACATTCATCATCTCGCTTCCCCTTTCCCCGACCCTGTGAGGCTGGTGTTGTCATTCTCATGTTCAAGATGAGGAAACAAGTTCAGAGAGGCTGGGTGACTCACCCAAAGTCACACAGTGAGCGAATGGCAGAGTTGAGAGTCATGTCGGTTTGTCCCACCTGGAGCCCGAGCTCTGAACCAGTGCCCACTAGGCCCTTCTCTGAGGCTGTGCTGTGTGGATGGATCAGGCCTCCTCTGCCTCCTCAGGGCCAAGAGCCTGGGGCCCCCTCTTCGCTCTGCTGCTGAGCTAACTCAACAGCAAAACTCAGTTTCCCCATCTGTGAAATTGAGGTAATGATGGCCGCCCGGCCTGCCTGGGGTGGGGAAGGGATGCCAAATCCAGATTCATTCCATCTTGCTCTAGGACTTTGCTGTGGACCAGCTGGCTGGGCCTCTGGGGACGGAAGGAACAGGAGAGGCCACAGCCCCACCTTAGGTCCGTTCACAGGTGAAGGAATCAGGCCAGAGAGGCAGAGCAGAGACCCCACTTACTGAGCTCTTACTACGTGCCCAGCTGTGTGCTAAGTGTTCCACATGGAGTTGTGGGCTCCTCACAGAGGAAGGAATGGCCCCATTGCTCAGATGAGACAGTTGAGGCTTAGAAGGGCCCAAGACCACAAGCTAGTGGGGCCGCCCATGATTCAAACCCAGGACCCTCAGATGCCTGTGCTTCTGCCCACCCTGGGCTGCCCCTTGGGTATCCTGACCCCCAGCCTTTCCCTGTGCCCAGGAGAGCCTCAGTCCTGCTGGCCGGCCTTGCCTGGGCCTCTGAACTCCCCGAGCTGGGCAGGTGGACGAGGGGTGGAGACCCCACTTCTTGCCCCACGGGACTCTGGGATGAGGCGAAATCAGGAAGAAGAGTCAATAAAGAACAATGAGGCTGGACGGGGAGGGGCTTAAATCATGGATGTTCCCAAGCCAGAGCAGCTGGCCGCACAAGAAGGCCAGGGAGTGAGGCCTGGGGAAGACGGGAGGGTGGCCCCTGTGCCCGCAGCGCCCCCAGCAGAGCAGGAGGAAGCTCAAGGAGAGGGGCTCCTGGTGGGAGAAGCAGGGAGCAGCTAACCCAGGAAGAAAAGACATTTCACCCTTGTCCTCCTGCATGGGCCTGGGCTTCCATCCTGCTGCACCTCCCCGGCGTCTGGGCCACATGGCTCTCTGCGCCTCTCAACAGAGGATTGGGGACAGCAGTAACCACCTCCCAGATCATTCCTTCTTGTGTTGTCCTGGACGGTGGCTGCCTGGAGCCAGCCCCTCCCTCGAGGTTACCTTGTGGTACCTAGTTGCAGATCTTTGTTGAATCACTCAGCAGCAGGGACCGGTCCCCCTAAGCTTTCCTACCACCTGATGTATTTCCTGGCATGTGTTAATCCCCATTTTATAGATGAAGAAACTGAGGCACAAGGAGGTGAGGTCACTAACCCAAATCTCAGTCCTGTGAGTGATGGGGCCTAACTCACACCCAGGCTCCTGGACCACTGCTCTGGTCCCCCTTATGCCAAGAAGGCTGGTGGGCCTTTTCCATGAGGCCCAGTGTGTCTCAGCACCTTCTCACTGGCTGGCCTCCCTGGGCCAACCATTGGGCGCTCCAAGTCCAGCCCTTTGTTCCCACTGCCCAGCTCGTTCCTTCTACTGGGTGGATGTGCCCTGGGCTGCTGACTACACCCCAGGCCTTCGGAAGCCAGAGCTATGCCCCTCCCAGAGGGGGTTCCTCCCAAGAGGTCACCTCAGAAGCCTGGGAAGACTGGAGCAAACAGAAAATGGCCCCAAGTGTGAGGAGATCCAAGGGAGAGGGTCTTTGGGGGTCCTCCTGCCCATCCCCCATTACACGATGAGAAGATGGGGACCTGAGAGAGGAGGAACCAGAACCACTCAAGGGCCATTCTACTTCCTAACTGGTCCTCAGCTCTGCCTTGACTCTCCATCTCCCAGCCCCCACCTCAGGCCACGCCCCACAGTGGACTGCTAGACAGCTACCTCGCCCCCTCTTGGGGATCCCTGTCTCCGCCCATCCCCCAAACTCATCCTCTGTGTGCAGCGAAAGGGGCCACTCTCAGGCATCTTAAAGTCCCACAGGGCACCCCAATGCAGCAGGAGAGAGTCTAAACTCATTACCACAGTGTCAAGGCAGTCCACCATCTGACTCCTGGATGACACCTCTGCCCTTGTCTCCAGCACACCCCTTCTTTCTCTCTATTCCATCATGACCAAGTAATCTCTGTCTTGAATGTGCCATCCTCAACTCTGCACTTGCTAATCCCCCCTGCCTGGAATACTCTCCCATCTCATCTCTCCCCACTACTCCTCCCCCCAACCTGGCCACTCCTGCTCAGCCTGCAGTCTCAGCTTGGGTGTCACCTCCTCCAGGCAGCCTTCCCTGACTACCTTCTTTGAGCTCCCAGGCACCCTGGGTTTCCTGCTAGCCTGCCACACGCCAATGAGTACAGTGCATTTGCTTCCCTGCCTGTCTTCACCTCTGGACTGTGAGCTGCTCCATGTGCCAGATTGAAAGTTGGAGGCTGAGGGGGTGGGCTGAGGAAAGAGGTCAGTGTGACCTGGTCTCTGGCCTGTGTGGCAGGACTGTTGGTGTCCACACTGAGAGGGGGACATGGGTGGAAGGGCATATTCTGGGTGGGGTGGGGAGTGATGTTCTGGGCTTGCTGTGTCTGAAAGGCCTCCAGGGCCATCGAGTGGTTTTCGGTAGAAGAGTCTGTGATGGTCATTCCAGATGACCTCCAGAGAGGCCCCAGTTCCAGGGTGGAGGATGGCAGCATCTTAGACCTTCCCAGCTGCATCAGTACCATTCCCCTTCCTAGGCTTTTTGAAACCTTTACTCACCTCCCCAGCCAAGGTCCTGCCACCTCCCCCAGGAAGCCAGCCCTGACCACTGGCTGAGGCTGCTCTATTCTCTCCTTGACTGTGCCCTCTTGGTCATTACCACCTCTAGTCCTAGGACGTCTCACGGGCTATGCCTGCGAAGCCTTCAAGTTGGGGCCACACCCCTGTGTCTTCTGTAGACTCCATGCAGCCCCGCACAAGGATCCACACGCTGAGAAGATGCCCCCTCCCCTGGATGGAGTCAGGTTCCGCAGTCTCAGCCAGGGGATTCTGGGAAAACCAAACAGAAGCCTAGAGAGGCTTCGGGTCAGATTGACACAGGCGAGCAGGGGGGGACGCAGACGAAGGGAGGGGTGCATTTCTGTCCAATCTGGAAGTTTCCGCCCAGATGGCTCGGTCCTCACAACCCCAGGCCTGAGGCACTCCAGCCGGTGACCTACATCGCGGCACGCCTCTGTGCATGTGCATGTGTGTGTACATGCACACGAACTTGTGCTGAGGGCACGAGCGCCGCGCCAGTGGGATGGAGCGCTAGCAGGTGGGTCTCCGTCTCGGCTGTGAGCGAGCATGTGAGGGTGAGGGGGCCCCACACTCCCGCCCCAGAGTACCACAGACTCGGCACCAGAATGAGGGAGGCTGTGCTCCGGAAAAGCCCGCTCAGGGGACCACAGGTCCTGAAATGGCTGGGGTGCCTGTCCCCTAGCCGCCAGCCCACCTCTGCCCGGGACTCTCTCTCCCTTGACCCAAATTTCAGATAAATGGCCTCCCCCCGCCTTTACTAATGGTGGAATGTTCAGCATGGAGAACGAGGGCAGCGGAGGGAGGGGACCTGGAACACAGTGTGAGGTTGAACCAGGAGGTGGCCAGACAAGTCTGGAGGGAGGGTGGGCTCTGGCCTCCCGAGGCCCAGGCTGCCAAGTTCAGGGTCTGACTCGGGAGCCTCCTGGGGCTGTCCCAGGTCTGTCCCTGGTTTCCCTCCTGGTACCTGGTCTCCGCACCCCTCCCCCACCTGCCTGCGAGGGACAGTAGAGACCCTTCTCTCCTGGTGAGACTGTCCTTGACCAAGCGTCTGTGCCAACTTCATGGCCTGGAAGCCGGGGCGCCTAGGAGGGTTCCGGCTCCGAGACTCTTCAGTCTTTCCTTTGGCCAGCTCTGTGGTGGGCCCAGTCGGGGTGTCTGTGCCCCGTCTTCTGGGGCTCCTCTCCCAGACTGGGCCTCCGACAGCTTGGGGGGGATGGACGGTGCCCGCTCAAGTATTGCTGAATCTCTGTCTCTCTCTGTCTCTGTTTCTCTGCCTCCCTCCCGCTGGGCCTGCAGGCTCCAGCCCTGCCCCCCACCTCCCGCAGAGCTCCTCCCACCCCATTCAGCTGCACAGATTTGGGGGCAGCGAGAGGCGTGAGGTTCCCGCGCCCGAAGGCTCTCCAGGCCCCTCCAGGTCGACTGGTGTTGGTACTTCAGCTCTGCCTCCTTCCCTCAGCTCCCCGCTGAGGCCAGATGGCTCTGGGGTCTGCACCCCCCGCCCTCCGCCTGCCTGGGGACCCCCCGCTCAGCCCCTCCACCGGCCGCTTCTCCCCCTTCAACGAGCCTGCCATTCCATCCCTTCTTCCACATCTCAACCCTGCAGCGCACCCAGCCTCCCTGCTCCTTCACAGCCGAGCTCCATCAGGGCCGCCCGGGTCCCTCACCACCCACGTGCTCCTCAGCACCACCCCCTGTCCCAGACTGCTCTGGCCAAGGCCACCAGAGGAGCCCTAACTGCTGAATGCGGGATGTCAGGCGCAGCCTCCCTGCTCCTCCGGGCTGAGAGGCCCTGCCGGGGTGGGCTGGGAGTGGGTGGCTCAGGCCAGCGTCCCTGGATGGGCAGCCCACCTGCATCAAATCCCTGCCACTTACCAGGGAGTATGTGGCTCTGGAAAAATTATGTAACTTCCCCCAGCCTCAGTTTTCCCGTCTGTGAGATGGGATGATGACGCTAGCCCTTGTCTCACAAGTTACTAGGAGGAGTAAACAGTTAATGCTTAAAAAACAGTCCTGAGACCCTTTCAGGCAGAGTTAACCCTCAGTTGACGTTGGTGGTTATTACTGTGATTATTATTACTGCATTTGTCATTGTTGGAATCTCTCACTGCCGGCAAGCATGTCACCCTCACGCCCCTCCCCCCCATCCTTGTCCCTTCTCACTCTTCCGGGCAGACTCCTTTTCCTCCTCCTCTAGCCAAGCCACGCAGATGCCCAAGCACGACTCCCTCTCCTTCCACAACCCCCACCCCTTCCTCACATCTGCGGTCTCCATCTCACCCCTGCCCACACGCGGCCTAGTTCACACCCCACACCCCGGCCCGGTTGCCAGCCCCGCCCTGGGCCTCCTGCCTCACCCTCTGCCTCCAGTCCCCACCCCAGACCAGGGGACTCTCTAACAAGTGCTCCCAGCACCCCTCATCCTCCTCTGCTCCCCTGTCACACCCAGGTGTCCGCCTGTCTCGGTGCCTCAGCACTTTTTGCTGATGTTTGTGGAATGAATGACCCGATGCAAGCGGTAAAGAGCTTCTCTGATCAATGCAACACACAGTGGGTATTAAAGAGCATTGGAAGCCTCCCCCAAGAGTCAGCTCACTTGCCAGGGGTATCCACTGCCCCCAGGAAGGGGGAGAGGACATGGTCTGATCTCAGTCGTCCAGAGAGTTCTAACCCTCACCCCAGCCTCAGCCCTAGAGATTTGGATTCAATTAGTCTAGAGGGGGATTGGGCATTGGAATATTAAATTCGTCCCCTCCCTTCCCCCCACCCCACCCCCACCAGGTGATTCTAAGGGACAGCCACTGGAATTGGGGGAGGAGGGTACTGGGGGGGATGGGGGGGCCGGGGTGTCTTTTTCCCCTGCCCACATTCACTTCTTTTAATTCATGTTGAGCACTTCCTCCAAGCTAGCTGCCTGCCAGGCACTGGAGGCCCAGGGAAGGACAAGGCTGGGTCCCTGTCCTCAGGGAAAAGCTTAGGACAGGGGCCCAAAGCTACAATGACAGCCCAGCGCAGGGAGGCCTGGGGGGTGGTGTGCAGGGGAGGTGCTGAGCTTAAAGGTAACCAGGGCTTGGCCTGCAGAAGGAGGTAGTGAGTAGGCTGGGGACGGGTCTACTGGAAACTTTGAGTGATTCAGTGAGGCTGGACCCCAAAATCCAGATGGGAGGAGGTAGGGGAGGAACCTGGAGAGGTTAGGGGTTCCAGGCTCAGGGGCTTGGGTTTCATCCTGCATCCAGGGAGCCATGAATAGGTCCAAGCAGGGGAGGGATGCAGTTGTGCTGCCTCCCCTGAATTCCTAAGACCCCAAACCACACGTCTACTCAACACAGTACCCCTCCCCTGAGCCAGCTCAGCTAAGTCTGGGCGGCTGTCTACCTGGGGAGGTCACAGCCCCATTAGGGGAAACCTACAGGAGGGGGCTGGGAAGCTGGGAAGAGCGCACAGAGGCAGAGAGGCCAAGAAGGTTGGGAACCCAGTGGCATTCCTGCGTCACTGCTCACCTGGACCTGCCCAGCCTCTGGATTTTTGAACCTCCAGTTTCAGAGGTCTCCCTTCCCCAAGGTCCTCAGCAGCCCAAGCAGTGCAAGCTCAGCTTCTAGGGAGAAGTATGAGGGACACTCTAATCCTCTTCCTCTTGGCCCCAATAGTAGATGGTTCTGAATCTGAGATTGGCCAGAGATGGGGGGCACCATAATGAGGTAAACCAGCCGGACAGGGAACAAGGGGAGGGAAGGGAAAAGTGCACTGCTCATAGAGCTTTCACTCATCTTACAGAGGGGGACACTGAGGCAGAGCGACGTTTGGCAATTTGCCCCTGGTCACACTGCAAGGAAATGGAAGAGCAGGATTTGAACCCTGGTCTTGCTGGCTCCAAAGCCGGCGTGCATCCCCCACTCTGTGCCACTGCGAGTCTGCACTGAGCATCCCAAGTTGCCTAGTCCTGCGCCAGGAAGAGGCAGGAAGGGCCTGGGTTCTCTATTCACCTGGCCAGTTCATCGCATAGATGTGCAAACTGAGGGCCGAAGCTGGCAGTGGCTGAACAGGGAAGGGAGGAATTGGTATCAGGGAGTCAGAGACGGCTTCTGGGAGGGGGCAGCGGGGGCTGGTGCAGGCAGCAGAGGAGGGTCCCGACAGGTAGGAGGGGGTGGAGAGAAATGAGACTGAGATAAGTGGAGGGCAGCAGGGAGGGTGCCCCAGCAAGGGAAACAGCCTGAGCCAGGGTGCAGAGGTGGGAACGAGTGTCCCAAGTCTCCCAGCCTGAAGCTTGGGGGTGACCGGCCTGAAGGAAGGCTGAGTCACGGCTGAGGACACAGAGCGAGGGGCTGTTCCCTCAGGCGGGGTTTCTCAACCTTGGCACTGCTGACATGTGGGGCGGATAACTCTTTGTCGTGGGGACCGACCGACCTGCGCGTCAGAGGATGTTTAGCAGTATCCCTGCCTCTACCCACCAGATGCCAGTACCATATCCGCCCCCAACCCCCAGCCCAAGTCGTGACAGCCAAAAATGTCTCCAGACATTGCAAAATGTTCCCTGCGGGATAAAATTGCCCCCGATTAAGAACCACTGTCCCAGAGTAAGCAGGAGCCGAGGAACGGGAGGGACAGGGCCCAGAGCTGCAGTCAGAAATCGCCTGTCCTCCAGCCCCGGTTCCCAGCCTCTCACTGACCACTCCAAGCCTCATCCTTCAGCTGACCTGGGGCTCCCTGAGTGCCAGGAAAACCTCCACCAACGCGTTGCAGGGCTGAGAGCCGAGCTGAGTGGTGGAACAAAAGAGCTTGTGTTTCGGGATGAAACCTCCCCCTGCCCGCCTCGGTGTGGAGGAGGGGCAGTGATCCGGGCCCAGTGGGGGTGCTCGGCCGGGGCAGGGGCTTGTCAGAGCCAGGATCTGGAGAGAAGGTGCTGGGCGGGGAGGGGGTGGGGAAGCTACCCCGCTTTAGCTGCTATTCACAGGCGCTTGTCAGAGCCCCGCCCCCAAATCAAAGCCTCCCAGCCGGTGGGGATGGAGCTCTGAACTCATTCTGACCCTTGGTCCTGGGGGTGAAGGGGTCAAGGCCTGCCCTCCTGGCTGGGGCCCAGGCCAGGGTCGGGACAGGCCAATGCCTCAGTTCCCTGCTGTCCACAGGCTGTGTCTCCCGGGGGAGCCCGGCTGTGTGTTGAGGGAGGACAGGGGTGGGGAGGCGACAAGGGAAAGGAGAGGAAGCCCCATTTCACCGTCTCCTCACCCCCAACTGTGTGCAGCCAGACGAGCTTCTAAAATGCATGTCCAGCCTCCCCATCTGGCCTGCTTAAACCCGCCACTGACTCCCCGTGACCCTCAGGATCAAGTCCACAGCCCTTGGACAGCGCTTCAAGGATACTTATCTCACCCCACCTTCCACGGCTCCCAACTCCACCTCTCTTCTGAGCCTGGAATGTCCATCTCCTCCCCATCGGCAATGACCCCCAAACTGGGCTAGCTCCTATTCGTGCATTAGTGCCCCTTTGGTCACCACGGCCTCCAGGAAGCCTTCCCAGCTCCAGTGAGTGAGTGAGTGCCTGGGGCATTGGTGGCACCAATCACTCCAGGATGCAGCTGTCTCTCTGTGTGTGAAGTTGGCCCATTTCCCCCGAAGCATCAGGCCTAGAACAGAAAGCTGGTGACTAGCGAGCATTTGTTGAAAGAAGGAGGGAGTGGGGGAGGGATTAAAAAACAAACAAACAAAAAAACTATGGTTTTAGAAAAGGGAGAGGATGAGAGAGAAAACAAATGGGCAGAGCCTGGGTGAGAGGAGTAGCCTGTCCTCTGGCTGATGTACCAGGACAGACTGACTCCACAGGCCTGTGGGGAGAAGCAGGGAACGTTTCTCTGTATTGAGACTCCTGGAAAACTTCCCCCAGGGCCAGGGGTTTGGGCACAGCCTGGCCTTGCTGACAGGTCCCTTTCAGATTTGTCCCCTGATGCCACCAACAAGGCAGGACAGGTGTTCAGGGGGTGGGTGGGGGCTGTCAGGAGGGCATTTTGCTGCCCACCCAGCATTTTGGGTATCACCTGCCATCAGGGGATCCCAGATTCCTTGGTTCTAAGAACCCCAAGAGCCAAGACACTCTGTCCAGGCCAGTGGTTTTCCAATTGAGTCAGAAGAGATGCCCAGAGGTTGACATATAGGAGAGACCCCCACGTCCCCTAACACAGCTCGGCCCAGAGCAGCTTGCTTTCACCTGATGTAAACTCTGGGTTTGCCTGAACTTTTTCATTTGAAATGACGGCTCTGTGGCTCAATCAGTTTACAAAGAACACACCTCCTTCTTGAACAGATAAGAGCAGGGCTTAGAGAGGAATGGGGTGGCAGAGCCATGTCGACCTCCTGGCCCTTCGTGCTGAACCACGGGGCCCTCTGCTGAAAGCATAAACACATGAGTGAATGAGTAGGAATCTGGAAGTAGGCTTTGGTAACATGGGGTGACAGCAAAGGACACTTGATTTCTGGGGCGAGGGGTGGGGGATGGGGAAGAGGAACTGCCCCAAAGTGGGAAGGAAAGAGCAGAGCTGGGTGGCTGGTCACTGTGCCAGTAATTACTTACTGTAATTACATTATACCCAGCCTGCTTCTGGAGCTGTTCAAAGACACTGTGACGTCCTGGCTTTAGCCAGAGTAGCACCAGGTATAGAATCAGAATCTCAGGTTCAAGCCCCAGCTCTTGCACTTACTGTGTTGACCTTGGCCAAATCAACCCCCTCTTGAGACTCAGTTTCTTCCTCAACAAAATGGGACTCACAACACCCCCGTGCCAGAGTTGTTGTGAGGGGTAAAAATGGAGCACAGAGCAGGGGTTGAACAATTCCTGGCGGGCTCAGATTCTTCCTTGTATGTGAACTTGAGGAAGTTCAAGGTCTAAGGTTCAAATCCCAGTCACGTCCCTTACTAGCGGGGTGACTTGAGGCAAGTTTTGTAACCTCTCTGCCTCAGCTTTCCCATCCATAGAATGGGAATAATAGTAGCACCCATCTGCCTCACGGGATGTAATGAGTTAATACGTGTAAAGCATCTAGAACAGGGCTGCCTAAGGGTTTGTTATCAATATTTGTACTCAAATAACAGCATAGGTCTTGCAGAGAGGTCCCAGAAATGGAATAAAAGAATGAATGAGATAATGAATGCAAGGAAAATTCGGGTTCTCCCAGGGAATGCCTGTGGTCCTAATTCAGACCTGTCCTCACCCATCAGTGATTCCTCTTGGCTGGGAGCCATCCCCTCTCCCCGGCTCCCTATCTCTGGACCTCTCCCCACATTTTTCTGCAAGCACGCAGAGGTAGGATTCCATTTCACCCCTAGATGACTTTGGGTGATAAAGAAGTAACTTCAGCCTCCTTGAATTGAATCTTCTCTCCAGAACGTAACAAACCTGGAAATTGGAATTGCCCTGGGGCTGATTATTCTGGGAGGGTACCTCCTGGCATTAAAACTAAATTAGATCAAGGTACCTCTGTTATTAGCAAAATAATTCCCTGCTATTACAGAATGCAGCCATGAATCCTGATGGCAGATGAACTTCAGGTGACTTACTTGAGACAAATAACTGTGCAAAAATCACAGGCTCATCTAATCACATCTCTATAGCGTCACAGTCAGCTAATTATGCTAATGGCTATAGGAAATCACCTTTTGTGGTCTGGGATTGGGAGGGCTTGAGACAGAAACATGTGTGGTGAATATTACCCGCTCTGAGCTGGAGAGGCTGGGCGCCATGCTTGGTTCCAAAACGGGTCCTTTCTTGGGGAGCTGGTTTGGTTCCTTGTCGACTGGGAGAGAAACCCATTATACAATCAGAATTGCAGTGGCTTCATTATTTATCTCTTTTCAGATCATCTTCGTATAAGAAATTGACTTTGTCTAAGTTCCACTGGTGGGCATGATAATTCCAAGTTAAACAATGAAAGCTCAGGACCTTTGTGTCAATTCAATTCAGCAAATGTGCCTCTATGCCCACTGGGTGCCTGGCACTGATCTAGACATGGGCAACATTCAAGAGTGTGTCTGGTGTCTTCTGAACATGGTCTCTTGTCCCGTCAGACACCTAAGAGAGGCAGTATTGTCCCCATTTTAGAGACGAGGAAACGGAAGCTCAGAGATGAGCAATGACTCACCCAAGGTGCTACTGCTACTGATCAGAGGAGATGACCACTTCTATTCACCCAGAGGGATCTGGGGGGCTTCCTGGAAGCATGGACTTGGGGGAGGGAATTGTAGAGAGAGGAAACAGCTGAGCAAAAATCCCAGAGGGGGGAGGTTAAAGGGCTGGGGGTGTTCAGGGATGGGAGATGAGGTCGGGAGAGTGGCTGAAGATCAGACAACAGAGGGCTTCAAATGACCAGTTGAGGGTTTGGACAATGGGGAGCCACTGCAGGTGTTTGAGCAAGGGAGGGATAAGACGGAATCTGAGCAGTACCTGGGCCACAGTATGGGGGACCCCTTAGTGGGCTGCTGGCAGGGAGGGGGTCAGAAGGGGATGAGGTAAATAACGTACAATTTTTTAGTATAAGTATGTCCCCAATATAGCATAGGACACAGACTAAAAAATTATTCATTGTTTCTTTGAAAGTCTCATTTAATTGGCTATCTTGTATTTCATCTGGCAATCCCACCCCAGCCTCCCAGAGCATCCCCAGCTGGGTTCTGGGCACCAGCTGTTTCCTCTTCCTGGTATGACTTTCCCCACTGGGCACGCAGCCTGGCGAACTCCTATCCACACTTTGAGGCCCTGCACTCCTGACTACTGCTGTGGCAACACTTCTCTCGCACTACTGTCGTTACTTTGTCAGGTAATTGTTCTACTATGTAGCTTTCCTCTCAGCAGCCAACCTTACTTCTGGCTGCATAAGTTAAGGCCAGGACTCTCTCTAGATCCTGACGCTCTCCCCACCCCAAATTGCCTCCAATTTCTGCTTCCGTCTCGGGAGGAGCCGGCCTCTTCGCTGCTCCTAAGACCTTGCCTGCTCCCTAGAGTATGGCTTACCTCTCTCACTGACCGCTTCAAGGTCACACTCTCTCCTGGGTCATTCCCACCAGGCACACCCAGCAAGTTCTCCCAGGCACAGGGTGGGGTCTCCAGGCAGCAGGAGAACGTATTGGGGTGCTCTGAGATGTATTGGGGTGCAAGAGGTCCACCAGGGCCTGCTGGACAGCTCGGCACCTATGGAAGGGCAGGGCAGGGCAGGGCAGGGAGCAGGAGAAGTTGAGCTGCCACGCAGTCTAAGTGCAGGTCTCAGCCCCCCTGTGTAGGGCCTGGGAAGGCTCTAGAGCAGGGATGGCCCTCTAGAGCTGTCCTGAGTAGTGTCAAGGGGCTGGGACTTTATGTCCCTGGGCTGACCGCCCACTAGACAGGAGGGAAGGACACCCGGGAGGGGGGTGTCACCTCCAGTGTGGTGGCTTACTTCCGCAGAGGACACCCCCAAAGAGGGCTGACAGCTGGGGGCCATCTTGCAGCAGCCTTCCCACATCTGGGGAGTGAGTCCTCTATTCTGGAAGCGGGGAGGTAGGTTGCAAATCACAGCATCCAACCCCACCCCAACCCAAAGCATTCCCCTCAGGCGACCACCCAATCCCTCGTCTTCCTTCCAGCCAAGTCCCTCTGAAGAGCTGTCTGTCCCCGCTTCCTCACTCCCAGTCACCCCCCTCCTCTGTGCGCTTCGCAGCCTCCAGTCTGTGCCCTTTAAACCCACCTTCAAAGAAAAAAAAAAAAAAAAAGCATTTCCCCGGTGGTCCAGTGGTTAAGACTCCGAGCTTCCAATGTAGAGGGCACGGGTTTGATCCCTGGTAGGGGAACCAAGATCCCACATGGCACGCAGTGCGGCAAAAAGAAAAATAAACAAACAAACCCACCTTCTTCCTCCAGATAAGGGGATTTTTGTAAAACTCAAGCATTGGCTGTCCCTCCCTTACTTAAGACCTCCCAGGAGCTTGCCTGAAGTCCCCGCTCCTGGGCATGGCATTCGGGGCTCCTCCTGGCCCAGCTCCCTTTTCCTCCTGCCCCCTGTCTCCCAGCTGCTTGATCGGAATCCCTGAGCACGCTGGGCTGGGCTGTCTCACGCTGTCACGCTTTGGAAGGGGCTGTTTCCTCTCCGCCTGGCTAACTTCTCTCTGCTCCTTTAAGACACACTCAGAAATCATCTCCTCGGATGACTTTCCTGGAGGCTCCCCTCTGGCCCACAAGGCTGGCATCAGGGACCCCAAAGCCACCCACCGGCCTCCGTCAGGGGCGCACGGGGTTGGCGCCCAGGGGTGCTCCACGGGCCCCGGGCAGTGTTGTTGCTTATCTCTTCCTCTGCACACGTGAGCGGCCCACTGTTCTGTTTATCTGTGCCCCCAGCACCGACCCCAGAGCCTGGCACAGAGGGAGTCCCAGTGACGTGGACTCTGGCACTCAGGGAAGCCGTGGACAGCTGGCGGGGGGTAGAGGTGGTGGTAGTGTGAGAGAAACTATAAAGGCAGAATCGAAGCATCGGGGACTGATTAAACTCAGGCAGGGCTGTGGCCCCTCCAAGAGGCCTGTCCTGGGAACCAGAGCATCATCCTGTTCAGTGTAACTCACAGTGTCTGACTGCAGCTGCATTCTCTCTGCGTATTTGATTCTCAAACACCTCTGAGCTGGAAGGGAGGTTTACACGTCTTACTGTTTATGCTCCGTGACCCTCAGGGCGCTGCACACACTGGATCGAAGCTTCACTCTGCTCCCTTCCCTCCCCCTCCTTTCATGTCACCCCTGCCAGGGGGTGCCTCTGGGCCTGGGTGTTCATTCTATGATACCTCAGTCGCGGTGGTTTTGAATCTCACTTCCATCATCAGGTGAGGGCCCACCGCCCGAAGAAGCGATTAAGTCATTGATTGGTTTGTACGACTATAAAATGGTGGTGTGGCATTATAGGCTCTAGAGCCCAGGATTTGCAGCCAGACAGGCATGGGTCTGAGGACAGGCTGCGTATTCCCATGCCATGTGATGTTCTGCCAGTCGCTTAAACTCTCTGAGCATCCGCAGAGGTGGCTGTGAGTACTAAGCGAGAGAACACACGAAGCACCTGGCAAAGCACTCCACACTTGATATACATATCAATGTGCAGAGATGTAGACATTTCTGGCAACGGACAGTGTCCAAACATGATAAACAGAGCCCAGCACTGGAGGTGTGCAAGCAGACTCGGATTCACTCATTCATTCAACAAACATCCATGGAGCTCCTACTATGGGCTGAGGCCTTTGCTGGGGGTGGGGAGAGATACAACAATGAATGAAACCGGCCATGGTCCCTGTGCTCAGGGACGTCCAGCCCTGGGATGGCAACACATGCATCCAGTGGTCACACAGTAAAGGTACAGTCACCAACTTCAATAAACACCCTGGATGTGTAGTGTGCAAAACCCGAAAAGTCTTCCCTGAGGGCGTGGCATTGAAGCTGCCATGGGAAGAAGTAACTGAGGCAAGGATGGGAGGGGACAGAGGAAAGTGGTCCAGAGAGGGGAGTCTCGTGTGTAACGGCTGTGTAATGGGAAGGAGCATCGCATATTTGGGGACCTGGAAGCTGGCTGGGGCGCTGAAGGCAGAGAGGGGAGAGGGGAGATGGCAAGGAAGGAGGCTGGAAGGGTGGGCAGGGGTCAGACCACCCAGGGTCTGGTAGGCCACACGAAGGTGACATGAAACCACTGAAAGCTTTCAAGTAAGGGTAGAGGGAATAGGATTGGATCTGAGCTTTGAAAACCTCACAAGGAGGACCCGTAGACAGGGGGCAATGGGGAGAGGGCCCAGGTGGATGCAGAGAGCCAGCTCAGTTCTTATTGAAGTTCAGGCAAAAGATGACAGCCAGTGCCTGGACTAGCCTGGAAATAACCATTTGGGAATCACCAGCACAAGGACAGCAGCTGAAGCCATGGGTCTGGATGCAGTTGAAGTTGCCCGCAGAGAGAGTCTGGAAGGATAAAAGGGATGCAGACAATCTCAAACACCAGCTTTTGTAGCCCAATAGAGTAAAATGAGGTAGCCAAGGAGAGGACAACGTGACCAAAGAACTAGGAGAAAAACTGGGAGAAGATGGTGAGATAGAAGGCACCGGAGATTTTCCGGGGTGAAGTATGGCCAAGAGGTCAGGTGAGATCAAGATGGACGGGTGTCCTTTGGTGTTACCACCAAGGAGGTCATCAGTGACCTTCCTGAGAAGCACTGAGATGGCAGACCTTAAGCTGGATGGGATTCCTGCCTTGAATGCCCATTTTCATGGGACAAAGCGCCAGCAGTGGCTAACGTCCATGTCACCAGGATAACATTACATTGTCCAGTGCGATCTGGATCAAAGAGGATTGGCTCATTAGTTCAGAAAGTCTCATCCGAGCCCATGAAGCGCACAGTATTGTTCTTTTCCGGTGACCACATAGCCCTGCCGACTTCATATATCTGTTTGCTTGTACAACATGTAACACCGGCCAACTCATCTTGCAGAGTCTAGACTATAAGCAATTTGCCAGCCTGTACTTTGCCTTGATGGAAGCTCCCGACAAGTGGACATATGTGAGTTTTGCATACAGAGCGCAGACGCATTTGGTAAATCACCTCGGACGCGTCCCTGGGGACGGTGCCGCAGGCTCTGTCGCCCCTACAGATGGAAGTTGGCAAGGAAAAGACGGGTCCAGATTGGGAACCCTGGGCTACGTGTGAAAACAGATTGGGGGGGGCCAGAGTGGACATGGGGGGACAGGGAAGAGGGTCTGTGGCTCTGAAGTGCTGTGCAGCCCCATACCCAGAGGTAGGACAAAGGACAGGAGGAAGGACCACGAGAAGCACTGACCCGGAGCACACTTCTGACTGTTCCAGAAGAGTCTGGGCCAGACTCCAGGTGCATGCTTTTGTTCAGAACTGGACAACACCCCACCCTGGCATTTCTTTCACCAGCCGCGCAACTTTCATAGTAACCCACTTGGGTACCTTCCACCCTCCCCTGAAAACATCTTCCTTTTGGTCAATATTCACATAATTGCTACCTGTTCCAAAAATGGGGCCGTGCATTTTGCCTCTGTTATCTCACCGAATCCTTGCAAGAACCCCTTGCAATCAGCCCTAGTCACATCCTGGTTGTGCAGACACAGAAACTGAGCTCAGAGGGATGTAATAGCGTGCCCTAGGTCACACAGCTGGCAAGTGGCTCAGCCTAGATGTGAACCCAGGTCTCTCTGACCCAAAGGTCACATTACCTTCCAAGAACACTCAGTGAAGACCAAGCAGTCAATCCATATAGCGGGATTGCTTTCCTTTTGAGAGTTTGGCATGACCTCTTTTGTTTCTGAGTATTTGGATCCACTTACCCCTTTTATTCATTCAACAAACCTTCCTGAAGCTGGGTGGTGGGGCTGCAGTGGTAGCTCAGACAAGGTTAGTGACCTGGCGGCGTTCGCAGTCAGCTCGGGGAGGAGACGGATCCATACCCAGGTGCAACAATCCGCAATGTGATAAACAAGGATAGTGCGGTGGGCGGATGCCGTGGGAACCCACTGCCTGGGAGAGTTGATGAAGACCTCACAGGGCCTTCCTGTGGGCTGCAATGCCAGAGCTGGATCGTAATAGGAGAAACAGATCTTGGCCCAGCAGAGCAGGGGAGGACTGGGCATTCCAGGAAGAGTGAACCGTTTATGAAGGCATGTCAGAGGTTGGGGGTTTGGGAGACCTGGTTGCATGACGGTGCTCTAGTGGGGGACTCTCAGCTGGCTGGGACTAGGGTATGAAGGGCCCCAGTGGAGACTGGGGAGCGGGCTATTCGTGTTTTTAAGATTTACTGAGCACCTCACCATGAGTCAGGCTTTGTGTTGAGCACTTCACAGGTATGATGACTGCATCATTCAAATAAGGACGCTGAAGTTCAGAGCAGGAGTGGATTTTATGTGGACTTTATATTTTATACCATCATGCTTGCTCTGTACCCTTAAAAATGTTCTGAAAAAAGTCAAACGCTTATGTACCTCCCACTCAGGTCAAGAAATAAAACCTAACCAATCTAAGGGAAGCCCTTTCCCATCATCCTTCACATCTCCCTCTCCCCCCAGAAGTAAAAAATTCCTGAATGGTGTATTTATTTATCATTCCTCTAAGTTTCCTTATACTTTTACCACATATGTGCATTCCTAGCAATATAGGGTATCATTTTGTTTTGCATGTTTTAGAAATCTACATGAATGATATCATGCAATTTGATCTTCTGCAACTTGCTCCCCATCCCCCCACTAATGATTCATAAGGAATCTCTAGTCATTTTCACCGCAGTATAGATTTTCACTGCCCTATCCACAATTTGTTTATGCATTTCATCCACTGACAAACATTGAGGCTGTTTTAGATTCTTTACTAGGATAACGAGGTTGCAATGAGCAAGAAGTTCTCTAGATTTATCCCAGAAGCCAAGTCTCTGGGTCACTAGGGTGTGTGCGTCACTTCTAGATGCTGTCAAATTGTCCTCCAGAGTGGCGGTACCATTTCCCCTCCACCAGCAGCGTATGAGAGTTCTCTGTGCTCTACATCTTCATCAACACTTTCTGCTGTCCTCCCCTTTGCTTTTTGCCAATCTCACAGGTGTGAAATGGCACTTTCCTCTGGTTTTATTTTGCATTTCCCTGATTAAGAGTGAGGCTGAATCTCTTTTGATATGTTTATTGGACATTCATGTTTCCCCTTCTTGGAATTGCCTGTTCATATTTTTGATCCAGTTTTCTCTTGTTTCTTTTAAAAAATGGTTTGTAGATCTTTGTATGTTTGGGATATCATGTTCCAAATGTCTTCTTTTGATAAACGGGAGTTATGTTCTTTAATTAAATGTATCAATCTTTTTCTTGATAGTTTGAGCCTTTAAGCTCAAAAGCCTTTTGTATCTTTAAGAAAACTTTCCCTATTAAAAAGTTTTGCATTTAAGTTTCCTTAATCCACCTGGAATTGATTTTGTTTTATGCATGGTGTGAGGTAGAGATTCCATCTCATTTTTTTCCAACATGGACATCCAGTTGTTCCATAAAAGAACATTTATAGAAAAGTCCACCCTTTCCCCAGTGGCCTGCAGCACCACCTCTGCCGCATATGAAGTTTCCATATATGTGTGGGTCTATTTCTGCAGCCTGTTCTAGCCCATTGGCCTATTTATCTATCCTTGGGCTAATATCATATGGTCAAGCTGTACCTTTTTAGGCTCTTAGCACCTCCTTGAATTAGAAGAGCTAGTGGCTTCCTGAGAGCAGATCCATGTCTTATTCATCCTTGTGTCCCTCTCATCACTCATTACATGAACATCCATGTCATGCTTCTGTTTGCAAAGACTTTCTCACACTCAGTCTCTTGGGTTCCTGAGACTCCCTTATGCAGAAGAGGAAACTGAGGCACAGAGGTGAGGTGATTTGCCAAGGTCACACAGACAGAAGGTGTTCTTGTAGGATTTCAAAGCCACCTTTCTGTCCATCCCATTTTGCCTAGGCTCTGAGGCCCTCTACCTGATTCTCCAGCTCATCTGGTGCAGAATTTTCACTTTTCCTTCCTTCTTTCAGCAAGTAGATCCTGAGTGAAGTGTGTGTACCAGATCCCATTTCTGGGGCACTCTTCCCAGTACTGGAGACCAGTAGGGAGAGTGGGACCTCGGGTGGGCATTTTATGGGAAGTCTGAGGCCTGGGGTCAGCAGGAGGAAGACCCGCGGGTTTCAGAGTCGATCTAGAGAGCCCTGTCCTGGGCGTGCCCTTGGAACCCAGGAGCTGCCTTGAGAGAGGATGGCGGCTTCCCTCAGGAATTAGAGGCTTCCTCCCGCCCTCCCGCCTCCCGAGGTAGGAATGCGAAGGATCAGCTTTCAGCGGAGCTGCGGCTGCCGTTCTGGGGAGCTCCCAGTGCAGGCCTTTCCTGAGCTGTCGAATTAACTGGTTCTGTCTGTCCAACTGGGAGAGCAGCTCTTGCTAAAAATAGCGCCCTGCCCAGCACGACCTACGCTCGCCGGGAGCCGGCAGCGACAGTCCCACCCCACCGGGAGTCCCCACCCCGGGCCTGGCCCACGTCCCACCCCCGGAGCCGAGGCCGAGGCCGCGGGCACAGCGTTGTCCCCACAGGTGCCGCGGAGGGTGGAAGGCCCGCGGGCCGAGGAGCGGCCGAGGCCGTCCGGGATGGGAGCCCGCAGCGCGGCCTCCCGCGCGCTCGCTTGGGCCTCCCTGCCGCTGCTGGGGCTTCCCGCCGGCGCGCTCTGCGAGGACACGCTTTGCTGCCGAGGTAAGGCCGGGCCGCAGCCGGCGCGCCCCTCGCTTTTCCCAGGCACTTGCTGGCGCCTCTTTCTCCTTCCCCACCCCGGGTCCGTGGCGGAGGGGCCGAAGGAAGGTGAACGCAGGCATCGGAACCCAAGCAGGGCTTGGGGAGAAGAGTCAGGCGCTCTCTGCAAGCTCATCTTTGGTTCGAAAAAAGTCTTAGTCTCGCCACCTCGTTTGAGAAGCCTTTGCCTCCCCTTGGCCTCAGTCTTCCTATCTGGATTATGGGACAGTAAAATCGTCCAGCTTTAATTTTGACTGTGACCCCAAGAGAAATAGGGGAACCTGCTGAAACGGATCGCAAGCATTCTGGAGATGTTTGCCCGAACCCAGATGGGGTGGATAATTTGTTGATGGGAGGGCTGGAGGTGCCCTCCCTGTGACCCCCACCCTAGACACCCCCCCCCCTCGCCGTCCTCTCCCGGAGCTCTGGACCTAGCATCAGCCCACGGCCCCCGCGGGTGGAGATCAAGGCGAGACGCACAGCAAAGTTTAAGAGGTCAACGGACGCGCGAAGATCCTTGCGGGAGAGGAGAGTGTGGAGTGGAGGAGGGGTGAGCAAGGCAGAGTCGCAGCCCACTCCTCAGTCTGGTATCTGCATAGTCCCTGGGCTAAAGCTGGGATTTTACCTTTGAAATCCCGGGAAAAGAGCGCAGTCCGGCCACACAGAGGGGCTCAGCAAGCTAGCTGAGCCGGGGAAGGGGAGTGGGCGTGTGGCCCGGCCCAGATCTGGGGTGCGTGCTGGTGTGGGATGGGAGGGGGAGTGTGGCCCGGCCTAGATCCGGGACAAAAGTGGGGACCGGGAGCCTGTGCCGCGAGCCGAGGGGATCAGCGCTGCCCAGTCCGTTCGGGGCGGGTGGTAGTAGTGGGGTCGACTGGCCAAACAGGTGCGCTCCCTCCCCTCTCCTCCCCGCCTCCTCTCTGTCCGGGCCCAGCGGGCGGAGCTGCGGGTGCCGGGGCCTGCGATTGGCGGGGCTGGGCTGGCAGAGTGGCCGGGGGAGCCCGGGAGCCCAAGCACCGCGGCGCAGGCGGAGGCGCGGAGCCGGCCAGAGCGCGCTACTACGGGGTCCGCCGCCTCCCTGGCGGGGTCCGCCGCCTGCCTGGCCGGCTCCGCTCCGCTGCGCCTGGCTGGCGCTACTGAAACTTTCCTGCGCTCCGCGACCTCGCCACCTCGTGACTCTGGCCCTGTGCTGCTCGGGCTCCGGTGCCTTTGGGATGGCAGAGCCCAGCGGCCAGGCTGGCGAGTAGAGGTAAGAGCTAGGCCCCCCTGAGTCGGTATGAGGGGGCCCCGGGGGTCCTAGAGGGATCCGGGGTTCGAGGGGATCTGGGGACCCTGATGGGTGGTATAGTGGTGCCTGACTGAGGAGTGGGCTGCGACTTTGCTTTACCTACCCCTCTTCTACCCTACAGCCCCCTATGCCGCGAGGATCTTTGCGTGGTGAGTTGACCCTTTAAACTTTCCTGGGCGCCTCTCTAGACAGCTGGGTCCTTGGGAGAGAACCGCGCGGTGTTACAAGGAAGGCAGCCCCAGCTGGGGCTCGCAGCCGGCGGGGGTTGGCTGGGGGCTTTCTGCAGCCTCCCAACCCTAACAATTCCAAGTCGTCTCCCAAAACCTCGGACCTTCCTCATCTACTCCTGGGGGTTGATGTTTGGGCAGCCACTCCTCTCTGCCCGGAGCCAGGCACCCCGGGGCACCCAAGTTTTGGGTGTTGTTTTGTTCAACCAGTAGCCACTCCTCAATTTTCAGGGGGGGCGGGGTTATTGAAGTGAGATCTCTTTTCTGTTTCCTGGGCTGCCTGGAACCCTACCCTCCAGAAAACATCTTGAGCAAGCAGAGTGGGAACAGGGACCAAAGCCATCTAGGTTCCAATCCCCAGCCTGGTAGGAACACCGTGGGCTTTTCTTGTTTCTGAACGGTCTATTCTTTTGAGCTGTCTGGCTTGAGTCATATGGAAACTGCGCCTCTCCTCTCCTGCCCTCTTTTGCTACTTAGGGGGGAAATTAATTTTGATTGAGGGTGGATAGGCAGGTAGCTTGTCACCTATGAGGATCATCCTTTTTAATGATCATCTTTATTTCCCCTCAATGTCAAAGCCAAATGCCTTTCTGTTTTCTTGACCTAAGACGGTACACCTGAGAGTTAAAAACATACCAAACACAGGCTTTGGAGCCCGGAAAACCCCAGCCCTGCTGTTCATTAGCTGTGTGTCCTTGGGCAGGTTTCCTAACCTCTCTGAGCTCAAAGTTCCCACCGCAGGGGGATGTGGTGAGGCTTTTGTGAGGTTAGGCATGGAAGGCATCTGGCTCATAGGACAACAGCCTTGGACTGCCAGTCTGCATCCTGGAGCTTGGGCCTTCTTGCTGCCTGAGGGACCCAGACCCTTTGTGACTCAGTTTCCTCTCCTCTCAAAAGTTGGTGTGGACCAGCCCCTCTTAACCAGCCCTTTTGAGAGAAGTAGACAGATGCATATACTCTCCAAGGCATATGATTTCACTGGGTTTGTAAGCCTCAGATTTAAGACAACCCCATCCATCCCCCTCCTTGTCATGAATTATTCGGAAGATATAAGGCCTTCTGTCTACCACCGATCTCTTCCCATCCCATTTGGATGCCTGGAGGTTACGGTTGTAAATATCAGGGAAGTGCAAGTGCACTAATTAACCAGCATGATAGGGAGAGGGGCTGACCTGTAGAACCTGGCCAAAGTCACCTTCAAGATCATCTAGCCACCCCATCCCTATTCTTCCTTCCCCGAAGCTGCATCTCCACCTGGAGAGCATCTAATCTTTTTTGCTGGGATCCTTGAGTGGCAGCCCACTAGGCAGCTGGTTTCATGATTGGGCAACTCCAGTCTGTTAAAAAATTCTTCCTGTTTGGAGTAGAAATCTGTGTCCCTGTTACTTCTACCCACTGGTTCTAGTACAACCCTTCAGGCATCTCTTATTGGCTCAATTATTCACTGTGGTCCCCTGATGCCTGGCATTCTGTTCCTTCCCTGAGGCGTTCAACACACTGAACTGAGTCTGGCAATGATCACAGCACCATTTATTGAGTGTTTATTATATGCCAGGTCCTGTACTGAGAGCTTTTACACATACTATTTCTGTGCAGCCTTAAGACAGCCCCATGAGGTGGAATCTTTTCTTATCCTCATTTTACATATGAAGAAACAGGTTTAGAGAGGTTAAGAGACCTACCCAAGGTCATACAACACATAAGGAGCTAGGCTGCATCCCAAAGCTAGCATCTGCCTTTATCGTTACTTCTGTCCTGTGCTGGCATGCGTGTCCACTGTGCCCACACACGTGTGTGTGTGTGTGTGTGTGTGTGTGTGTGTGTGAGTATGTCTCAGTCTGTGGTGTTTCCTGGCAGTGCTTTTCTCACAGTCACCTGGGGCCCCTATTAAAATGCAGATCTTTCACCTCTACTCCAGACTTAGGAATCTGCACTTTTTAAAACTCCCCAGACCATTCTCATGCACACCACAGTTTGAGAACCACAGCCCCAAGGTATGCTTAGGGAAAGAATGTGGCATGTGGGTTCCAGGAGATCTGAATTCAAGTCTTGGCTTCACTCTTTTTTTTTTACTTATTTGTTTGTTTACTTATTTGTTTATTTATTGGCTGCTTTGGGTCTTTGTTGCTGCGCGTGGACTTTCTCTAGTTGCGGCGAGCGGGAGCTACACTTCGTTGCGGTGTGTGGGCTTCTCATTGCGGTGGCTTCTCTTGTTGCAGAGCACGGGCCCTAGAGCGCATGGGCTTCAGTAGGTGTAGCACACGGGCTCAGTAGTTGTGGCTCACGGGCTCTAGAGCACAGGCTCAGTAGTTGTGGCACACAGGCTTAGTTGCTTCGCGGCATGTGGGATCTTCCCGGACCAGGACTCGAACCCGTGTCCCTTGCATTGGCAGGCGGATTCTTAACCACTGCACTACCAGGGAAGCCCTTGGCTTCACTCTTTTGAGCTGGTTACTTTCCCTTCCTGGGACAAGATGTTATACCCCCAGTATACGGGGTGACTGCTGTCTGTGATGGGCTGTGGAAGTCTCCTGGGTGGATGTCACACATTATGGGGCAGGCCCTAGGAGGACAGAGTGCCCTGGTGAGGCCTCTCCTGCCACAGTAGGGCCTAGGAGGCCCTACTCGTCACCCCTCCCCACCATCTCTCCAGACATCTGGCCTCTGCTTTCTAGAAGGACTGGTGCACCTTGGATGAAGCTCTGGTGCTCAGATTTCTTAGCATGGGTGGTGGGGACCCCGGACAGGTGGGCAGGACTCCCCTCCACACACCTCTTCCTCCTCCACGGCCCGTGATGGCCTCTGATCTCCCAGACAGGAAGTGCTGTGCTCCAGCTTCTGGGGGAGGGGAGTGGGGTAGGTCTGCCGTGTGTGCATTGGTGTTTTAAATCCAGTGGAAATGCATCCTTTCCCCGGAGGGCTGCTCTGCTGGTCCGTGGGCAGCTCTAGAGAAACAGCTGACCTGCGGCTGGCTGGGTAGGGCTGGTGCCGGGAGGGGTGTGGGGTAAAGGAATCGCCTGCATGGGCTTCGGCTGGGTCCCAGTCCCGACCTCCTAGCCCTGCTGTACACAGAGCACTTGTTTCACCTTTATCCTGTTTGATCTCCTGAAAGCACCGAATTAGTAAACACCCATTCTATGGAAGAGGTCATTGGAGTCCAGGAAGCTGCAGTGACATGTCCGTCCAAAGCTCTACTGTCTGGGTGCATGGGGGAGATGGTAAAGTCGGAACTTGAACCCAGGCCCCTTGGCAATAAGCACAGGTCTTTTTCGCGCTGCCTCCCACACCTCATTGCTTTCTGCCCCACGTGGTCGTGGCTTTGGTGCCATAGTCCTCGCCCGGATGCTGGAAGACCTGGGTTCTGACTGGGCCACCACTGGGCTGTGTGATCCTGGGCAGGGCTGGTCGTCCCTTAAAACTTCAGTTTCCTTGTCTATAAAGGGTGGGGGGTGTTTGGTTAGATCTCTGAGATTCCTTCCAACCTTGACATACACAGGTTACCTTTTTTGTTTTTTGCATTTCCGGGGGCAGGGCGTGGGGTTCCATGATGGGCTCGGGGCATGGGTGAGTTGTTGGGTGGGGTTGGAGGGCAGAGTGCTGCACTGGGGCTGGTTATGAAACCAGTCGGAAGGGCTTTTGTGGGCTCAGTGTCCAGGGCACTTGGGAGCTGGGGTGCGGGGGGGGCAGCAGGAGGGTGCCCGGGGCAGGGTGAGGTGGCTTACTCTGAACGCTGCAGGCAGGTGATGGTGGGAATGACTGGGGATGTGGATGGGAGCTGAGGGCGAGCTGGGGCCCCCGTAGAGCCCCTCTGTCAGCCCAGGACAACCCTGGCCGAGAGACCAAGAGAAGGTCATAGTCTCTAATCTACCTCCTGAGCCACTGCATGTCTCTCCGTGGGACGTCCCCAGCCTTCCTTGAGTCCAGCCCCTCCCAACTGGAGTCTGTGTCAGGACTGAGGGGCTTCCAGTGGCCTGTTCTCCGTGCCCAGGGCGGGCTCCCAGCAGCCTGGCTTCCTAAAGCAGGCCCTTGTCAACCGCAGCCTCTGCCAGCCACCTGCCCTCAGCTCCCCCTCCATCATGCCTCTTTTTCCCTCCCTGGGGGTGGCTCTCTGTCACCCTCCCACGGGATCAAACGCATGCTCTCTGGCCTGGCCATCAGGGCCCCATGCCTTCTCCCACTTCCCTCCCTGCCTCTTCTCTCTCTGTTCTTCAAGCTCCACCTGTGACTCCTGTATGTTCTTCTCTCTCAACCACTGCTTCATTGCCCAAATTCTAACTGCCCCTCCGGGACTGGCACAAATGTCACTTCTGCTCGGTCTCATCAATAAGGGGGAGGCATCGCCCTGTGCGGTTCTGGTTTGTAGCTCTTATCAACTCCCTTGCTTCACACTTTGTCATCAGCTTGTCCGTCTCCCGAGATGGGTTCTGAACTTCTTGAGGGCAAGGCCCGGCTTTATCTCTCATCTCGGTGCCCGCGGAGTAGGTGGGGCCTGGCGAGGGCCTTCCTTGGTCTAGTAAATGCTCATAAAGCCTTGTAGAGTTGGACTGGCTTGTAATCGGGCTTGGTTTTTATGCTCCTGGCTCAGAGCTTTTTGCCTGCACCCCGCTTCCCCACACAAACAGGTGGGGGTCCTGTCTGTCTGGGCTCTGGGTTAAGCTAGCTCCAGCCAAGGGATGCACAGAGGGATGCCTTTGGTTTTTGGAAAGACTTTCTGCCTCCTTTGGCTCGTTCTTGCTATTTAAGAAAGTCTATTCTGGCTATGTGGCATCAAAGACAGAGAGGCCTGGAACCAGGTCTGAAAAGGGTACCTTGTCAGCTCCCCTGCCTGCAGGCTGAACTTCAGGTCTCAAAGGAGCATAGCCAAGATTCATCTGATTCTCTAGAATTCAGAAGAAAGTTTGTAAAGTATTTACAAAGGGTCTGCAAGGTTATGCGGATTGTGTTGGGGGCCCAGAGACATGGCCCCAGAGGCACCCAGGGATTCCCTTGACTTTTCTAGGGATGCACAGTTCTTTGCAGTCAGAATCTCCAGGGAAACTGTCTGTCCCTGCGTTCAGCGAGGGTTGTTGAACTAGAAGGAGACTCTCCATCATGACGGCTCACCATTCAGAATGAGGCTCTTGTGTTGGGGTCATTTTCCCTGCTAGTATCATTTGCTGAGAGTGAACTTAGGCAGTGGCAGGTGGGCGAGGTGGGACCAAGGAGAACAGGCTTCAGTCAACACCCACACAGCTGGGCCAGGTGACCAGGGAGGAGCTCTCTGTCCCCAAGGAGGGAGCTCCCATCTCCTTGTAGGTCACGGTGGCTATTAAAGACCCATCTTGGAGTAAGGTTCAAGGGATGCTGAGGGTGCTGGAGGGAGAGAAGTGAGATTGATGATAGTCTGGCTTTAGGTTCAGATGCTGCCAAGTCCCTTGCCCGATTAGAGGCTGGCAGGGGCCCTTGAAGTCCTGTCGCCTCCCATGATGCCCTTGTTACTGAATGTCCTGCTCACTTTTGTTTTCTCAGTCTCCCTGTCTCCACCCTCTGCCCCTGGACTGAGCATCTTAGCACAGGTGCCTCAGGGTTGACTCCTCTGGGCCACCCTAGGTCGCACCTCCTCAGAGGGGGAGGGGAGGGAGCATGGGGGTAAATGAATAAGTAAATGAGTGAATGGTCCTTCTCGGCATCTTTGGTGACCCTGTCTGACTGTCACCGGCTGGAGAATATGTGACAACTGAGTCCGCCAGGAAATGGCTGTCTGACGGGAGCAGTGAGGACCCAGCCAGACATAATGGAAGCTGGCTCTGGATGGAGCCGGGATCTCGGAGCCTTTCCCATCCATCAAAGCTGGCGCTGCTTCCACGAGGAGAGAATTCCCAAAAGGCTCCGCCGGCCCCCTGATAGGGATCTGCAGGGTGTGTGAGGGATTTGCTTTTGGGCCAGGATGTGGGGAGTTAAAAATAGGTATCCTAATCCCTCAGGTCCGTGTCAGACTTGAGGCTGCTCAGGGCCCTTCGGCTCCATTATCTCACTCGAGTGGCTTGGCAGCCGCTGACGTGGGTAGAGGTCGGGCTGCCCACTTTATAAAGGAGCATGGGGAGGCGTGCGCCCAATTTCTGCTTGAGGCTGTACCCAGTATTTGGTGGCAGAACCTAGGTCTGTTCCCTGGCCCCCATGCGAGGAGCCCAATTAAAGTCTGAAGTCCACAGGCTACAGGAGGGAAGGGGGTTGGTTGAAACAATAGGGGTAGATTACTAAGCAAAGCAGCAAGGAAGGCTCAGGCTGGATCAAGGCCCCAGGGGTTGGGGAGCAGTGGGAGGCTGTAAGTGCTGGAGCAGGGGTGTGTGGGGAGGTGGGGGTAGTGATGCGAGTGAAGCAGAAAAGTTCCATCGAGACCCCAAGTCGGACCCCTTGAATGTCATAATAAGGCGCGTGAACATGATACCGTGGGCAAAGGGGAGCCATTGAGGATTCCAGAGCACAGCAGTTACTGCTTTATCAGAAGTGCAGTGTGATGGTGTGCTCCCCCGGCTTTGCTATGGGCGTCTTTTTATGGTGTTTGGTAGAGCAGATTTTTTGTGTGGGGGGCGGGGGGGATTTTTTTTTTTTTTTGGCTGTGCCACGCGGCATCTGGGATCTTAGTTCCCCAGACCAGGGATGAAATCCGTACCCCCTGCAATGGAAGCGTAGAGTCTTAACCACTGAACCGCCAAGGAAGTCCCGGTAGAGCAGATTTTTATTTAAATCCTCGGAAGACACCCTGTCCCTCCCCACATCTCCTTCTGCAACCTGGTACTGTAGAGGAGGGAGAGTCTCATTTTCTGCTGCCTCTGGGTTCTGGAGCAAAGTCTATATCTGGGTTTCTCTGCTTCTTCCTGTTTCTAATCTAGGTTCTCCTGGTTGTCTGTCTATCTGTCCTTGCCGTGGTTGGAGGAATTAAAGGAGAGGGAGGAGGCGGTGGCTGAAGTTGAGGGAAGGCTCTTCTCTCCTGGCCTGATTCATTGAAACTTTTACAGGCTGTGCTAGTGCCTCCTTGCCCCTGGCAAGCTCCCACACCACCAGGCTCTCCTTCCACACATCTTAGTGCCCTTTGTCCTCTAACCCATACCTTTATTAGCTCTTTGCTCTTTCCCCAGATAGGGGGAGACCCTGGTGGGCAGAATGGGAGGTAACCAGATCTCTCAGACCATTGAAAATCTGTCGTCCGCCCATTTTAGAGTTGGGCAGACAGAGGCCTGGGTTTGCTGGGACTCAAACCCGATCTCCAGCCCCGTCCTGGTCTTTGGCTGCAACACTATTGTGCTTTTCAGAGTCACTCTGCTTCTGAGCTCCAAGCGCAGGGATTCCCAGCTCTGTGTGAACCCTGGTTCTGCAGCCTCGGCTCCTCCTGGGGCTGGGAGCCAGCAGCGCCAAGCCTGCGGGTTCCCGGCGAGGGCTCTTGGCGTTGGCTTAGTCACAGGGATGAGATCACTACTCACCTCGGGATGGGGGAGGATGCCAAGGTTTGGGAACTTGCACTCTGAGCCACTTGTCGATTTTGTGTGCGTGTGTGTGTGTGTGTGTGTGTGTGTAAGAAAAACAAACCTGTGGGTTGGGACTTTGTACTTGGCCTGTGAACTGCGGACCTGGAAGCTGCTGGGCCATGACGAGCTCCTGGACTGTGCCATCTCACAGATTCCAGGAGAGTGGCTCTGTGTCGAGAGAGCTTGAACCTGGTGTTAGTGTTTGTTCTGTCTCATCCTGGCTCTTTGCAAGGGGCAGGACCTCCCTGGGCTGTAAAAATCATTCCTGGCAGCTCACACTTTCTGAGTACTTCCCATGAGCCAGTATCTGGGCTCAAGACTTTCCAAGGATCAGCCCCTTTGATTCTCACAACAGAGCCGTGAGGTCCTGTTATCGTCTCCATTTTGCAGATGAGGAAGCTGAGGCCCAGAGAGGAGGTCACCCAGCTTCAGGTCACCCAGCTTGGACAGGGCAGAGGTAGAGTTCAAATGAAAATCTCCCCACTCCACAGCTCGAGGTGTCAGTCACTGTGCTTCTCTGCCCTCCAGCTGCTGGGCTAATACCTGTGGGATTGTGAAAGCATAAATACTAAGAAATTAGGTGTGATTAAGCAGGTAAGGAGCAGGAAAGGGGTGAATGAGGAATCCTAGATTGACATCATCCCCCATATTCCCCGTCCAGCACTGGCCACGTGCAGTCAGATATGGGGAACAGAGGAGAGCAGGTACGGCTGTATCCAAGCTCCAGGAGGAAAGGTCGCATTAAGCCATTCCTGGGCCTGTCTCTTTCCATCCCCTGTAACTGTTGGCTTTTTTGGTGTTAATTCCTTTCCTATCCTCCCCCGGAAGGTGCCTTTAAGGCTGGGATCATTTCCCTTTGAGCGGAGTGACCAATACTGTGTTGATTCAGATTTGGAACAGGGGTCTGTTTTTGGCTGCTGAATCCTGGGCTCGGGGAGGGAGGTGGGGAAAGAGCCAAGCAGCTTGTTCCCACCCCAGAGGGGCCTGGTATTTTGGAGAGGCTAAGGGTAGGGACTAGTCTGGGGTCCATTAAACAGACCTGGGTTGGAGTCCTGTCTGCTCCACCTACCAGCTGTGTGGCCTTGGACAAAGTTACCTCACTTATCTGATCCCCAGTATTCTCATCTGTAAATTGGGAATAATAATAATCCTTATCTCCTAGGGTTGTTGTTAGGCTAAAACTAGACATGGAGCTAGAGAACACAGTACAATGTCTGTGCCTTGTAAACACTTAACAAATGCTAGTGATTTTGTTCTTACTTATCACTATTTCCATTATTATTACTGAGGGCCTTCTCAGTCAACTGTACATTGGTCTTGGGATACTCTGGCCAATGCCCTTTCCAGAACTTACTGCCTCTGGGAAGGCAGTTTTGGGTATGGAAAAGTCTGATATAAAGAGACTATATGAATTACTTATTTATTTTTTCTTGTAAAGATACAGGGTGACTCAAATCCACCAAACAAAAAGGTTTTTGAATGTGGGTTTTTCGGTGAGCTACAGGGATGAATAGAGAAAGGGTATGATAGAGAAAGAGATTTAAGATGCTGGAAGTTTATCTCTTGCATAGCGTTCACATTACACTAGAGCTTGTTTTTGCCGGTTAAGTTGCTGAGGTGAGTGTATGTTGAAGCAGCCCTGCTGGGTGAAGGGGGTGGGTGGAGAGATTCAAACCAATGTGAGGTTTGGCTCCCCGCTCCATCCTGAGAACCTCCGGGGTCCACTCCTAGGGAGAAAGCATGCCCAGTCTTGGAGAGGCCAGAGGTTGGTGTGGGGAGGGTGACATATCAGGGGGGGCTTCCTGGAGGAAGTGGCGCTGGAGGCGGCTGCCCTGGTTTCTGCAAACAGGATTGCAAAATCACTTCTCCCAAGCTTGCCTGGGTCTCTGTGGCAGCCCTGCAGCCCGGTCAGCTGGGAGGCCCCAGGCCTGGCAGTCAGGACACTTGGGGAGGGGGGGGCGATGTCCAATCCTGCCTCAGTTTCCCCCTTTAGACCTGTACATCCCTAGAGCCCCTTTATCTCGGGCATGCCTTTAAAAAGGGAGAGAAAGGATATGGATGAAGATTTGGGTTTGAAATCAGAGCTCAGTTTGTCACTTCCATTGTGTGCCCTCAGGCAAGTCATTTCACTGCCCGTGCCTCAGTTTTCCCATGTGTCATACGAGGATAATAGTGACCCTCACGTCACCGAGTTGTTTTGAGGCGTCGGTGAGGTAATGCAGGTAAAGTGCTTATCACAGAGCTGGCTCAGGGGAAGCGCCTGTCATTAAAAACTGCTGCCCGCCTGCTGTTGTTTTCAGCTTGGGACGCACCTCTTCGCCCTCGCCTCCCCTCCACAGAGTTCCTGTTGTTGACATTCTCCGCACCAACTAGCGCAGGGATTTTAAGTATTTATATCCTTGCTGGAATTTCTCTTTGCATTGTCTAATTACCTGATTGAATGAAGGCAAACAATTTCACTTCCTTTCCTTTGCAAGCGCAGGAAACCGCCGGTGCCTTCTTTTCTGTGATTGAGATGATTATTGAAATATTTGATGACAACGCCTTCCCGCCTTGAGAGTTCTGCTCCCTCTTAGAATAGCTTAATGGGCCCCATAAATCAAGCTGCAGCCACGTGCTTGGGAAACATACATCTTGTTGAGGATGTTGATGGTTTGGCCGCTGTTTCTTTGGGTGCCAGCATGCTGTTTTGCCCGTTCCTGGAAGGATGGTTGATAAGACTTCTTTTTTAAATATTCAGAACTAACGACCTCTGTACGTATTTGGGGAGGACTGGCCGATGGAGTGTAAATCAAAACCAAGGCTTAGGGAGAAGGTGTCACATGGCGAGGAATCACTGACTCTTCACACCTTGCTGGTGTTGGTGGCGTTGGGTTCTGCCCTGCCCCTCATGGCTCTGGGGCGGGGAAGTGCAGTGGTTAAGGGCATGGGTTCTTTTTCTTCTTTTGGCCGCACCTCGTGGCTTGCAGGATCTTAGTTCCCTCACCAGGGATTGAACCTGGGCCCCAGCAGGGAAAGCGCCGAGTCTTAACCACTGGACCTCCAGGGAATTCCCAAGGGCATGGGTTCTGATATTGATGTCCTGAGGGCTCCCAGTCCTTGCCCTGTAACTGTATAAATTGTATAAATCAGTAACTGCATAAATTGACATAGTCATTTAACTTGTCCTTGGCTCTGAAGTGAGGGGTATAATAGATCCTGCTTCATAGGAATTGTAAGAATTGTTCTACACATAATGCTAGCACATGGTAAGTACTCATACAAGTAAGCCATTGTTTTTATTTAAGGATCTTAAAAAAATCCTTACTGTGTTCTTTACTCCAAGACCCTCCCCATTTGTTTTACCTCATTCTGTCCAGATAACAACCAGAACAGCATGCCCAGGCTTCTCCCACCTCTGGGCTCCTGCTGGCCAGTCCCCTCTATTTGGAATGTCCCTGTCTTTGCCCTTCCTTGTTCCTTCAGAACTTATCTCAAGCACTGTGCCCTCCGTGAAATGTTCCTAGAGCCTCCCCCCCAGCCAGTCCCCCTTAAATGCCTTATTACATCCTTGTTATGCCTTTCGTCTGCAACTGTTGTTGGCCCAGGTATGTTCCATGGAATGGCAGTCTGGAAGATACTTTGTAAAAAAGGAGTTTTGGAAAAGGCTGCATACTTGATGCCCGTTTGTACAGTACCAGCCCACAGTGGTAATTTTAAAGGCTCTGAGAAGTTCTGCAATACAGAAATCTGTCGAACTTTGTTTGCCCCAGAACTCTCCAAACCTCTGACCTTAGGACACTTTCTTCCTGGAATAACTATTGACAAAGCTTTGTGACCTTCTTGGGGGATGTGGTGTTGTAGACATCTATATAGTAGTTTGATGGTATCTCCCCATTTGACAGTCAAGGAAACCAAGTAACTGGCCCCAGGTAAACCTGTGTGCATCTCCATCACCTCCTGGATCAAGTGCAGGTCCTTTATGTGGGTGTTCAGGGCCAGGTGGCAAGGAAGGGCTGGCTGTGACCTGCTCTCAAAGAGCATTTGGCCTTGTTGAGGGAGTGAGATGGACACATGAAACAGAGAGAGGTTAACTGCCAAATCATGCATCCCTGAGCCTGCGTGTAACAGGAGCCCTGGCGCAGGCCACATCCCTGCCCAAGGAAGGACACGAGAGTCAAATGTCCTCTGGGAACCCAGCACTGTCCCCAGCGCCTGGGACCCCGGAACTCGGCCCCACCTGCCTCCCCTAGCGATCCCCGTGGATTCCGTGACTCCACTGTGCTCTGGTCCCGCAGAGGCACAGCGGAGGGAGGGGAGAAGAGGCAGCAGAGAAGAGAAGAGCCTTCTGTTTATCAATGCACAGTCTCCCCTTCCTTTCTGGGGAAAATGTGCTCTCTTTCTGATTCCTCTTTTATTATGGGAAGTTCTCAGGGGAGCAGTTACCTGACAGTGGGAATTATCTGCTGTCTTTATTCTAGTGTCTGTCTGCCTAAATTCCTTCTTGGAGTAATTGATTTTGGTGATTCAGAGCTGCTGAATATTGTTTTAGAAGAGGGTGCCGGTGCGGAGGCAGGGGGATGCCCACAAAGGCGTTTTCAAGAGTGTGTGGGTGGCCAGCGGCGCTGCTGGTGGTGGTGAGGGTGGTATGGTAGATGATACGGTTCTTACCTTTGAATTGGTCCCCTCTCATACTGAAAGTGCATGGGTTGCACGGGAGCTCACTTGACTGTGGAACTGGGGCAGGTTTACTGTAGGAAAAAGAAGAGCTGAAAGGCAAGTGTCAGGTCTGATGGGTTCGGTCATCCCTCACCTTGGACATTTAGTCCTGGCCATTGGTCCCAGCCTGACCCTGACCCTGGCTGTTGTCATCTGGCCTCCCGGAGGGCCAGGGAGACAGTGGCGACTCCTAGGAGAGCCTTGAAGGAGAGCAGCTGCTGTGAATCGGCCTGCCCTTTCCTCTGGGCAGCCTGAGGTGCTGGCTCTCCACCCTGCTGCCCGGGACACTGCTGTCCCCTGGGAGGGGAGGGCAGGTCAGGGTGCCTGCTTAGCAGGGATGCTGAGAAGGGCATGAAGGGAGGATCTCAGCGTGGGACTGGGAGGTTTATTTGCTCAGTGGATAAAAAGGCAAGTGTGGGCATTTCCTCCCAGAAATGGCCCTCAGCAAATGCCCAGAAAAGGCCCAATTTCAAATGAGTGAGTGCTCTAGACGTGGAAGGGAAAGCCTGGACCACAAGGTTCCTCAGGTTTCTCACCTGGAGCTTATATGGGGGGGGGCAGCATGGTACAGGGGCTTCAGTGGAATCTCTCCACTCCCCCACCCCTCCGTCACCCAGGGAGAAGGAGGGTCCAGCCCCAGAGGTGGCCTGTCCTTTGTCATAACCACTACCCTCCCCTCCTCCCTCCGTGAGGCCTGGACACTGCAACTCCCTGCCTGGGGGTCACATGGCATTTTCCTCCCCATTTTACAGATGAGGAAGTCGAGGCCCAGGGTGATCTGTCCAAGTTCCCACCGCACTCCCAGTCTCCTGACGCCAGGTCCGGGACCCCTGGGGGCTGTAGTGGGGGGTTGCGAGGCTCAGCATCAGCCCAGCGCAGGAGGGGATGAGCCCTTTGAGGGGAGAGTGGTTTCTCTTGTTCCATCACCATCTTAGTTGGAGTTGGTTCTGTGACTGTTTCCTTGAGTCTATGTAACCATCCGTTAGACTGGGAAACTCCTGAAGGACAGGGACCCTTTGTCACCCTGGGATCAC
The DNA here is from genome assembly GCF_009873245.2 of Balaenoptera musculus. Lineage (NCBI taxonomy): Eukaryota > Metazoa > Chordata > Mammalia > Artiodactyla > Balaenopteridae > Balaenoptera > Balaenoptera musculus. The sequence continues at coordinate 103,273,042 of NC_045790.1, forward strand.
CCCTCAGTGCCCAGCTTGGTGGGGGGGGGGTGGTCAGCCAGGGCTCTTTCAGGCATAAGAGGCAAAGATCCCATCAAACTGGCCAAATTTAGAGGGATGTTATGGGCTCACATATCTACTGAACCCAAGGGAGTGCAATAGACCGTACTGAATGAGTTAGGATGTGATATCTGTTTCTCTCCTCTCACTCCACCCAGTTCTAAGCTCTGTTTCTCCACTGCAGTGGGAGTGGAGGAAGGGGGTCCCCAGGGAAAATTGGGGCACTGGCCCCAGAAGAAGAGGGAGCAAGAACAGGCAAAAACAACAGAAAGCCCAGAAACACGATGCACATGTCATGAATGGCTGGTAAATTCAATGGATTTTTGTAGACACTTTTTTTTCCTCCAAAGAAGGAATTTACATTGGAGGCACATGATATCCTAGAACAAAACCAAGCAGACCCTGGGCCCTGAGAAGGATCTGAAGCCACAGCTTGGCTCAGCAGGAAAGAGCGGCATAGGTGATTAGTGAAAGGGGTCTGCGCCTTGCTGGGAGACGCAGGGTCTGCGTGTGCTCTGAGGGCCTGGGTGCCATCCCTCGTTGGGTCTGGGTTTTGGTGTTATAGGTGCTTTTAAGGTTTGAAAACAGTTGGGTTGAAACTAAATAATGTCGAAAGACTCCTCCAAACTTTAAAAGACCAAATACATGTGCTTGGAAGCCCTTTCTGGCCATACATAATACTATCCTACGGAACCGACAGATAAATTATAATGAGATAGGACATGATGAGGGGTGATTGTTGGAGGCTGTGGTTCCTGGCACTCTGAGGCTCCAGGAAGGCCTTCTTGTCCTTTGACTGTGACATCAGTGAGCTGCACCGCTCCTGCCTGCAGGGGCACATATTTATTGAGTGCCTACCATCTGCCAGGCACTGTTTTAGTTTGAGTGCCTAGTGTTTATCACTGTTTACCAGATTGAGAACTGGTATGATTTTAGGAGCTCCTGTAAACCACCTCTGGTGCCTGAAATTCCACCATTAGTGGTTGATTTCTTTGGGTTAAACATTGCCCTTACTAGCTTAGGTGCTAGGTACTAATGGGATACTGAATGTGGATCTCATTGATCTCTAAGCCCTATTTGGGTTGCAAGTTATTCTTTGGAAGTGTGGAGATAGAGGAGTTAAACAGGGGACCCGGATATGACATCGGGCTGGTGGTGGAAGTCAAGATTTGCACGTTGTACGTCACTGTGCCTACCCCACCCTGGGCGCTAAACTTAGCAACAGTCAAAATTTTTAGTCATCAAATTGTTTTTAGCGGTCATTGTTTTCTAAGTTTGGATCCTAAAGGCAGAACAAGAACTGAAGGTCCTTCCCGCCTCTGGCCCCCCCGCTGCAGCCTTCCAGGTCCTTCCGCTCAGATGGGCGGCTCCTACTGTGGCCGCCAGGGCCAGCTGCTAGAGGAAGTTGCTGGAGCCACCCTCCCACTCTTCCCAGCTGGAAGAACAGTTGTCTGCCCCTACCTGGTCACCTTCTGGCCCCGAGGAACCCCTTCCCCAATGACAGTATCCGCCACTGACCAGTCAGCAAATGCTGACCCTCCCCCCAACCCCATACAGTGGTTAAAAGTATGTGTGGGATCTGGAGTCCGACTGGGTTCAAGACCAGCTGGGTGACTATACCACTCTTTGCTGACTTTCCCGTCTGTAAAATGGGATAACAGTACCAACCCCCAAAGGATTTATGCAGGTGTCATTGAGATAGATGATCACGTCCCTAGTTCAAGACCTGGCACGTGAAGGAAACTCTACATGGGATCTTTTTTTTTTTTTTTTCTCTTTGCCGCGCCATATGGCATGTGGGGTCTTGGTTCCCCGACCAGGAATCAAACCCGTCTTAACCACTGGACTGCCAGGGAAGTCCCGATACATGGGACCTTTGGTGATTATAATACCATTACTGCTCGGGGCCTCAGCCAGCCTTCCCACGGTGGGTACCAGCCTCCAGCTGCCCAACTCTTGCCTTCCCAGACACTGCACCTCCTGGCCCTTTGCATGTAGATGCCTTCTGACCCTCGGAGGGTCCTACCCCGGGTACCCTCCTCTCACCTGGGAACCCCAATCACGCTCAGGGTGTCAACTACCCCCGAACCTGGACTACTTCCAATCCCAACGTTAAGTCTCTCACTCTAATCCTCCCTCCAGAGTTCCAGATGGAGAAGTGATTTTTACCAGATGCTCTGAAGGCACATCAACTGGTCCAACATGGAAGTCCTGTTCCTTCCACTAAAACCACTTCCTCCCACCCCTAACCACCCCTCCCCCAGCCCCGACTTCCTGCTTTCAGGTGAAGGCTGCATTGGCCAGGCCCCCCGGGCCGGGGAAGCCCTGCCTGGTGCCTCCCCTCTTTTCCCTCCTTCCTCCTTCGTGAAAGACCAGTAGTTCCCTTGTCCACTGGTTCCTACCTCCATCGCTGCCCCCACTGTCCACTAGGCGATGCCCCAGCCACCGCCTCCTGCTTCCCCCTGTACCCCACCTCCAGGGGACCTTTCTAAACCTAGGTCTGATGGAGTCACTCCCTCCCCAGAGTGCGAGGGGGCTCTGCTCCCCCACCTCTCTGTTGGGAGGTAATATTTCCACTTCTCAGGGCCGGGGCTGCCGGTGGATTGAGCAGTGGTGTGGTTGAAAGCAAAACAGAGGTGGACAAACTAATAATTAACAGATGTCAATTGTTAATAGCTTAAAAGTACCACCAGGCCCCAGCCCCACCCCCAGGCGGGAGGAAAGCTCACAGTCACTTGGCCCCTTGGACGAGATTGATTCCCAGCCAGCCTGGGACAGGGTTGACTGAGAAAGTGACAGGTACCGTGGGGTGTGTGTGTGTGGGGAAGGGGTGCGGGGTAAGTCCCATTGCCAAGGCCCCCGGGCTTTGACTGACTTTGATTCCCAGGGGTCTTCTTGGGACGAAGACAGTGGCCGCTGAACTAAAGAGGAAGATCAGATGGGTAATGGGGAAGAACCATGAATCTGTCCATAGTCCCGGTTCCCCAGTTTCATCCAGATCCAGGCTGCCGTCCTCTCTTCTGGGTGACTGCAGGATCCTTCTAACCGGACTCACTCCTTTGTTTGCTCTCCTACAGTCTGTTCTTTACTTAGTCACCAGAGTGCGTGTGGTTTTTTTAAATTTAAGGTAGATTGGTTCAAGTTGCTCTCACCTCCCACTGCTCTGGGAGCCACATGTAACCTGCCCTTGGCCCTGAGGTCTGGCTGGCCTGTCCCGGCTCACCTCCCCTTCCCCGTCCTCACCACTCTTCAGCCTCGCTGGTCTTTCCTTCGGTTTTGTCCACCTCTGGTCCCCTCTCCTCCTTGGAATGTCCCACTTCAGGTCTCACTTGAAATGACCTTCCTCCAGGACCACGTGTCTCATCGAGGGTGACCCTTCCCGTGATCTGTTAGTCTCTGCCTCAATACTTGTTTTTTCCTCTCTAGCACGCATCAGAGTCTTAACTTACATGTGTATATATGTGTGCGTGCGTGTGTGTGTGTATTTATAGTTTTTTTAATGCTTGTTTTTGTTTGTTTCACAGGACAGAAAGCCCAGGAGGACAGGCTCTCTGTCTGGCTTTTCACCATTAGCATTTGGCGGTTTCTGGTACATAGTAGGTCCTCAGTAAATATTTGTCAGATGAACGTATGAATGGGTAAATGGAGGCCTCAAGAGAGGCAGACCCTTGGCTAGGGTGACCAGCCGTCTCGATATGCCCAGGACTGGCCGCGGGGGAGGGATTTCCCTGGGACTTTCAGTTTTAAAACCACTATAGTTGCAGGGAAACCAGGATGAACTGACACCCTGCCCCTGCCCAAGTGTCCATTCCTGGAGGACTGATTTTCGAGGTCCAGATGCTTTTTAATGTTCACAGTCTTTAGAAGGAGTCCAGGGCAGATGCATTCCTAAGGACAATGTGTGGATGCCTGGGGGAGGGCACTGGGGCTGCCGGGCAGGTGGGCTGCCACTCCCCACCCGGCTGCTATCGGCCTCACCTGAGCCTCACGCCGTCCCTGTTAAGCTTGTGGCCAGCTCCTCTCGCCCCGTCTTTGCAGAGGAGATTGACCTGACATGCCCAAGGTCAGCTCCAGATGGCCAGGCCAGGGGCCTTGTTCCAACAGCATGGCTGGACCCCACTAGGGCTGCCATAAAAAATACCACAGACGGGGTGGCTTAAACAATAGAAATTTATTTGCTCATGGTTCTGGAGGCTAGAAGTCCAAGATCAAGGTGTCGGCAGGGATAGTTTCCTTTGAGGCCTGTTCTCCTTGGCTTGCAGGTCACTACCCTCTTCCTGCCTCTTCACCTGGTTGTCCTCTGTACACGTGGGCCCCTGGTGTCCTTTTGCGTGTCCAATTTCTTCTTATAAGGACACCAGTCAGATTGGACTATGGGCCCCACCTCGATGGCCTCGTTTTAACTTAATCACCTCTTTAAAGACTTTATTTCCAAACACAGTTACATTCTGAGGTACTGGGGGTCGGGGCTTCAACATGTGAATTTTAGGGGAACACATGTTGGCCCATAGGTCACCCTAGGCCTGAGTGACCACCTCCAAATATGACCTCGAGGGGGGTGGTGTCAGGCCAGTGGAGCTTCACCCAGGGCAAGAGACCCCCTCTTCTTGGGGGCTGGAGAACCCCAAGGGTAGGTTTCCAGCCTTAAGGCTCAGAGTTTCCCTCACCTCCACACTGTTCGGCTCTTTCTATTCCTTCCACATTTGCATATTCTCTCAAGAGAGAAACCGTTGGCCGTTCTCTCACCTGCCTGGGGCCAAGCCAGGTTGGCTGGTTTTGTCTGGACTGTAGCCCCAGCCTCCAGCCTCGAAGCTTGGGGGTTCCCTCCTGGTGCAGCCAGCCCCCTGCTTGCCTCAGAGCCCCATCCTCCCTGAAGCAGCTCTTCCAAGCCGAGTGCATGACTCTCTGCCCCTGTGCCCCGGCCCTAGCCAGGCTGCCTGGAGCAGGAGTCCTGTTCCTGGCGGCCCCAGGACTCGTCAGCACCTGGCACACTGTAGGAATCACGGGGTTTGAGGAAAAGAGAAGGAAGGCACCTTAGGAGCGGGCTGGGGTGGCTGCTGAGAGCGCTGGAATAGACTGTCTACAGCCAAGTCCAAGCTGTACCGCTTACTAGGTGACCTTGGACAAGTCAGGTCACTTGTCTGAGCCCTGGTTTACTCATCTGTAAAATGGGGAAATGATAATAACTACCTTCCGGGATTGCTGAGAAAGTGAAATGATAGGAACTCACCTGAAGGATTTCACATGGTGCCAGCCATGTATTAAGTGCTCCATGAATGTTAATTTCTGTTATTTGGGGACCTAGTGGGTTTGGAGAAGAGCATGCCTCTGTAACAGGCCTTCCTGGGCAGCTCTGAGGCTTATCATTTCCTGCCCCATCAAGGGCATGGTTGGGGGCCGAGGGAGAGGGGGCCCCGGCTTTGCCACCCAGCCCCTCTGTGATGTGGCTGTGTCCCTCACCTCCTCTAGGCTTAACTGTCCCTGCTGGTGACGATAAGGATGAACCCTTACAGGCTATGGCCCTTTCCCAGGTCCCTGGACAGCTCAGTAGCCATACAACACCCTCGGAGACAGGTACTGTTATATTTTCCCCCCTGTTTTGCAGAGGAGGAAGCAGACGCTCAGAGAGGTGAAGTCATTTGCTCCGGGCCACACAGCTGGTGGCTACAGAGCCAACTGGGCTGCCTCCAGAATGGCTGGTCTCTGAGCCCCCTTGGTGCTGAGGTTTGGGTGTGGGCTCTGGGGCTGTTTGGGCTGACAGGATGGCAGGATCAAGGGTTTTTGTTTTTTTTTTTTGCCTTTTTTTCTTCTTTTTTTCATTGCGGCTGCTCTGAATTCTGAGCTGTTGCTCCCTGAGGCCACTGGAGACAGGCGGACTGGCCCGAATCTGGCATATGCAGCCCTATTTGATATGACCTGTATGGTGTTTGTTTTAAAATGTGCACGAGTTGCTTACATATAATAGTCAGGAGGTTTTCAAAAATTAAAATCTGGTAGCTACTCTTGAATCAGATCATCTGGCCATTGTGGACCTGCTTTCCAGTAGCCTCCCTGTGGGCTGGGGCGTGAGTACTCCTTTTTAAAAAATAATTAATTAATTAATTAACTAATTAATTTTTGGCTGTGTTGGGTCTTTGTTGCTGCGTGCAGGCTTTCTCCAGTTGCGGCGAGTGGGGGCTACTCATTGCAATGTGCGGGCTTCTCATTGTGGTGGCTTCTCCTGTTGTGGAGCATGGGCTCTAGGCACCCGGGCTCAGTAGTTACAGCACGTGGGCTCAGTAGTTGTGGCACGCGGGCTCAGTAGTTGTGGCGCATGGGCTTAGTTGCTCCGCGGCATGTGGGATCTTTCCGGAACAGGGCTCGACCCCGTGTCCCCTGCACTGGCAGGCAGATTATTAACCACTGTGCCACCGGGGAAGTCCCATGAGTACTCCTTTGAGTCTGGCTGTCCTGCTTCCCTCATTCTCTTCCCTTCCTGGCTCCCACTGGCATTAGCCCTCGAGATGCCTGAGCTGGATGAGCTACAGGGCTGGGCAGGTATCGCGAGTGTGGGCCTGGGATCCCCTTTGGGGAGCTCCCTGCTGCTAAGGGAAGGCAGAGTCATAATTCAAGGCAAAACGAGTGGCCCCGGAGAGATGTCCAGACAGCGGTTGGGGCTTTTAGAAATGTGTCCAGTGGGGCACGTGCTTAATGAGCGCCGTGCCAGGCACTGGCCAGCCCTGGAGGCTGCAAGGAGATATTGGGGGCACAGACTATCCTCAGAAAGTCTGCATCTCAGGGGGTGAAGGTGCCTGGAATGGGCTTTCAAGGAGGATGTTATTTGAACCTGCACAGTGAAAGCACAGAGGCGTTCTAGGCAGAGGGAGTAGTGTGAGCCGAAGTTCAGAGGTGGGACCTCAACAGGCCTCCCCAGTTTGAGCTTTAATTGGGCGGGTCCACCTTCCAGCCCCTCCCCACGTGGGAGCCAGGCTGGAGCTTAGGACTTGCCGGAGAGTGATGAAGGCGCAGGGAGATTCAACTTGGAGCAGCCCTGACTTGGGAGGACAAAGTTCTGTGTGTTTTCAAATGTCTAAAGCCTTTTAATCTCTAATTCTCCTTTTAAAATTGACTTTATTTTTTAGAGCAGTTTGAGGTTCACAGCAAAATTGAGTGGGAAGTAGAGAGAGTTCCGTATTCTCTGCTCCCCCCACACACAACCTCCTCCACTATCAACATCCCGCACCAGGATCTGTTTTTTAATATATAAGAACAGCCTATTCCATGATTTAAAATAAAATAATTCCAGAAGGGTATAAAGTGAAAACTAAACCTCTCCCCTTGCTTGCCCCCCACTCAACACACACACACACACACACACACACAAGCACGCTCCCCAGAGTAACCACTGTTTATTTTTGGAAGACTATGCAGGAACCTGTTTCCGTGCATCCGTGGATGTGTGCATCCAGGGGGTTGTCCCACGTATCCTGCACCTTCACCCTGCAGCACCCCATGTCTGCACATGCATCTCTGCTTCCCGCTGCAGGAGGGCGGCACAGAATTCCATCTTCCGGAGGGGACCGTAATTGATTCAGCCAGGCCCCCCAACGATGGACATGGATGTGGTTTTCAGGGATTTTTTTTTCCTGCTGCAAACAGGGGTACGGAAACATCCTTGTACATCTGTTCTTGTGAGAGTTTATCTGAGGGATAGGATGGAGAAAGATTATATGAATTTAAAATGGACATTTTATGGATTTTAATTTTTTTAAAATTATTATTAATTAATTTATTTATTTTTGGCTGTGTTGGGTCTTCGTTTCTGTGCGAGGGCTTTCTCTAGTTGCGGCAAGTGGGGACCACTCCTCATCGCGGTGCGCGGGCCTCTCACTATTGCGGTCTCTCTTGTTGCAGAGCACAGGCTTCAGACGCGCAGGCTCAGTAGTTGTGGCTCACGGGTCTAGTTGCTCCGCGGCATGTGGGATCTTCCCAAACCAGGGTTCGAACCCGTGTCCCCTGCATTGGCAGGCAGATTCTCAACCACTGCGCCACCAGGGAAGCCCCATGGATTTTAATTTTTGATACACTTTGCCAAGGTGCCCTCCGCAAAGGTTGGGGTCATTTATACTCCTGCCTATCATGGGTGAGAAGTGATGTGGTCACGAGCTTCTCCTGCATGAGGAGTGGGGCTGGGCTAGGGCCCGGTAGAGTTTGGGTGGGCTTTGTGGGGCAGGACCCAGCCGGAAGTGGGGGCCTTTGGAGTGTGTTTTTCTCAGTGCTCTTTTGAGCTCTCATTTATACATATGTATCCATGGAAGAAATCTATGATTCTGTTCAACAATTTAAAAAAAATCATCTATCATTCTGCAAATTGCTTTTTTCACTAAGATATTTTGGAAAGGTTTTCCTAGTTAGGACATGGACCTCTACCTCACTATTTCTATGTGCTGCATAGAACATTCTGCAGTCCAGGGTGAGATGGTTGATTTAGGCCCCCTCTGCAGGTGTCTGAGGTCCCCTGGGGTGTTTCAGGGAGCATCCTTTGTGGACCGCATCAGGCTCAGGTGCCAGTGTCGCTTCTGTCTAGAGAAAGTGGTTGTTACTGGGAATGGCACTGCTGTTTTTCCCGCCGTGAGCTCAGAGCAGAAGTCATGGTTCTTCCTTGGCCTTGAACTTGGGTCTGGCCCTTCTCTGGGTTCTTCTTGAACAATGTGCGGGTCCAGGGCATCTGCTGACTTTGTTCCTTTGGCCCAGGGCTCCCCTCTGCTCAGGGAGTTGCTGCAATGCCAATTCCTACTCCCCTTAGCCATCCTGGGTGACTGGTCAGGTGGGCCCCCATTCCGGTGATCCTGGGGCAGCCACCCCCTGCCTGCGGATGAACAGACCTGCCTCTGGTGGGAGGTTGGCAGGAGCATCGAGCCAGGAGCTCACTCATTCATCTGCCAGCATGACTTTCCTCATCTTTCCTCTTGGAAGAGCCCCTGTGGTGTGTCTGGGTCTGGCTGAGAGTATGGTGGTGGAAGTGATGAGGGAAAAGACTCATTTAGCCCCTACCCACAGGTGATACTAGTGGTAATTTCTGGTGGCTTCTGCTAAGGGCTGGGAGGACTGAAAGACTTCTGACTCTGCAATCAGGGGAGGCTTCCTGGAGGAGGTGGTATGGGGCCAGCAGGGCAGGGAGACAAGTGTCTGATCTCTGAGGGAGCCCCTGGGCAGAGGCAGGAGAGGGATGGAAGGGTGTGTGGAGGGGCCTGGCAAACCTCCTTAAGAGAGACTCTTTAGAGAGAATGGGGGGACCACTCGGATGCTGGAGAGCTGATAAAGGGGTATTTGGAGCCAGACAGACTAGAGCTCAAACTCCGGCTCTGTCCGTTTCCAGCTGTGACTCCTTGTGCCATCACTTAACCTCTCTGAGCCTTAGTTACCTTGTCTGTAAAATGGGATAATAGTGCCTCGCTCACAGGGCTGGCAGTAGGGTCGTCTGAGCTCTTGCCTGGACAGCGGTTGGCGCAGACCTGCACAGGGTAACTGGTATGGGGTAGCACGCAGGTGAATCAATCACCTGGGCGTGGGGTGATGACTAGAGCTGGCAGCGAGGTCTGGGTGAGGCCAGAGACTTCCCGAGTGGAGTCCCGAGGACTCGGTGATGGACTCGTGCCGGTGAAGGCGTCAGAGGTGACAGAGTTGACCCCCTTGCCTTCTCGGGTCCCACACCACCTTGGGGAGCACTGTTTGGGGGCCCTGTCTGCAAAAAGCAATCCATTCATGAGTCTTTGGTGGGTAGGTCAGGAGTCTTTGAGGGCAGGACCCAGGCTGAAAGATGGCCCTGGGGGATCCCAGGAGGAGAGGAGGTGACAGAGGGAGGGGAGGATTGACAGCGCTACACTCAGAAAATGTGGCCAGAGATGATCTCCGAGCAGCCATTGGGAGCGTTGTCATGGTGCCCTTTCTTCCTGGGTAATTAATGGTGCTTTCATCCCTATGGAGGTTGGTGGTGGGTACAGCAGTGTGGCTGGGCGGGCGCCAGGCAGACAGTCTGAGCCCACTCCAGCCTTCCTTGGCGATTTATCACCTGTCAGCCCTGCTCTTTGGGGACATAAAACAAGTTCCCTGGGAGGCGGCCAGGGGCCCTGAGGCCCTGGGCTAGGCTGTCTGGGGCACAGTGGCTCCAAGAGGTCATTCTCCAGGAGCTCTGCCAAGCCTACCCCACTGAGGGGCTTCAGGATAAGCCAGAACAGGCAGACTGTGAGCACAGGGCTTGGTTCCTCCGTGATCTGACCACGCAGGTGGGTGGAGACGGAGCTCTGAAAAGGTCAGGGACTCAGGACAGTGCACAGCCAGAATCTGGACTCCAGGACAAACCTTGCTCTTTTCCCTTCAGCCCCTGCCTCTAAGCCATGGGTTCTTAACCAGGGACCCCAGCAGTCTCAGGGTGGAATCTGGAGTGTCCGTGAACTTGGACAGGAAAAATAAAATCCCACCTTTTTTGCTAACCTCTAATTACAATTCCAAATTGTAATTCTTTCATTACAAATGTAGGTGATAAACCACAGTGGCATTAACTGTTCTGTGATTTTGTAGAAATCATAGAAATCACAGAAACTATCATGTCATAGTATAGTTTTGTGGGTATCTTGAAATAATGCTTTTGTTCCTCCTACTTCAAAATTATAGTAGCTCTTAGAACGGTATCTTGTTATTTAAGGCATTAATAAAGAAGCACACATACTGCTATAATTTTTAATAATATTTTGATAATCATATTTCCATGTAATTGGTTTCCTTTGTTATCCTTGGTATTTTATTTTATGCATTTAAAAACATTTTTCTGAGAAGGGGGTCTTAGGCTTTACTAGAGGCCATAGGAGTCCACGGCACCGAAAAAGGTGAAGGACTCACAGGCTGGGTACCCAGGCTGCTCTGGCCTCCCCCCCACTCACTGGTCAAGGTGTCCTGTTGCCAAGGGGACTAGTCTGCACTGGACCAGCCTGCAACGTGTACCCAGCTGTGTGCTGGGCCTTGCATGGGGGTGGGGTGGGGAAAGAGCCCCTAGTGACGGAAGACCTTGCCCTCCAGGAGCTCCTGGGCAAGCAAGACCTGCACCTAAACTGGCTGTACCAGGGGCCCAGGAGACCCTGTGCTGTCGGGGTTCAGAGGAGGGAGAAGTCACTTCTGCTGTAGGGCCTGATCCCAGGGTGGCTTTGTGGAGAAGGTGGTACTGGACTTGAGCCTTGAGAATTTTGAAGTAAGAGACATGGGGAAAAGCACATCAGCCAGAGGGACCAGCAGGAGGCAAGGCATGGAGACCGGAAGCCTGGGTACACGTGGTGAATGTGGAGGAGGGAGATGGTGGCAGAGAGAGCAGAGGGGTGGTTTGGGGGCCCTGAATGCAAGGCAAGGAAGCTCGTGCCCATGCTGTCAGCCCAGGGAGCCTCGGTGAAGTTTCCAGTGGAGAGACGTGGTCAGGTGTGCAGTCCAGGACAGTCCCTCTGGCTGCTGGTGGAGGGACGATGGGAGGAGATGGGGCTGGGGCCTGGGTGACCAGTGAGGAGACTGGGCGGTCCTCTGATGGGGGATGTGGAGACCTGAACGGAGCCCAAACTGAGGGTCCTCATGGGGACAGAGCAGGGAGTTGTCCCCACTGTGGGATGAGGCGGGTGGAAGGTCCCTGAGACCTCAGGCGCTGGAGTCTGAAGTCTAGAATCCTGGTTCTGTCAGTTATTAGCTGCGTGGCCTCGGCCACGTCGATTACACCCTCTAAGGTTCATTTCCTCATCTGAGACTTGCAGTGATAATGGCACAGGCCTGCAGGGTTGTTCTGAGTGTGAAATGTGTTTAAAACTCAGCACAGTGCCAGGCACAGAGGGAGTGGTGGGTATGAGGTCGCTATGACTGTTTTTATCATCCTCTTGGGGACCCGCTGGATGGGAGGGGCTGCAGGGAGAAGAGAGGCAAAGTCTGAGGTTTTAGATCCTCACGGAGGCCGGGCCGGTGTGCCGGCATCTGAGACCAGGTCCATCCCCCAGCCTGGGCCTGGTGCCATCTTCCCTGTTGTTCCAAAGAGCTGGGGCAGCTGCCCCTTCCCCTGTCTTCACCTCCTCTGTCCAGCTGTCCCTCAGCAAGGCCTGCTCTGGCGCCTCAAGTGTAGTCTTTCAGGAAGGATCAAGCACAAGTTTCGTATATTTCTGACACCTCTGGTGGTATCTGACCGAGTTCCTTCCGTCTGGGAGGTCCCAGTGTCGGGAAGATGTGGCAAAAGAGAGGGGTCCTCAGAGAGTGACATTAGGAGCCCCTCTTTGTTTCCAAGTCCCAGAGCAGGAAGTGTCTAGACCAGCATTCAGCTGGGAGCCCAGGGCCCCGCCTTCCCCCCCCCCCCCACTCCCAGGCAGGGATGCGCTGGGTAAAGTTGGCGAGGGAGGAAGGCGGGGTCTTGGAACACAGGCCCTGCTCACTCTGCGGCTGAGCCTTGGGGTCCTGGCGTTCCATTCGCACCTTCCCACACTCACCCTGGACCCTCACGGGGTCTCCCACTACCCACATGGCTTCCCTCCCTCCCGGGTCGAGGGGTTCTAGCTTTCACCCCTCTGAGTGATTGCGCTGCTCTGGGCAGTGGGAGCCTGCTGACGCCGGAGAATAAATTTGCCCTGTTTTGTAGAGCATGTGGAAGCATATTTGGGGGGGAGGGGTTAATCTTCTTAATGAATCGTTCTCAGATTGTACACTATTAAACCCCCGGAAAATTCATGAGCACGCTGGGAACAGAGACTTCATTGGGAAGGTTTGACATGAACAACACAATAAACGCGGCTTCTAAATTGGGTCAGGGAAGCTTCCGAGGCCCAGGGAGAGGACATTCCCACTCGCTTGGCCCTCCTCAGGCCTGTAGATTAATTATGCACACAAACAGGGCCCTGTCCTCTCTTGTCAGAGCTGGGGGTGAGGGTGGGGCTGTGTCTGTGCCCACTGACCCACCCCCACTCCCACCTTGGCTGCAGACAGAGTGCCTGGTGAGGCATTTCAGCCTCTGTGCTTTGTTAATCCTGTGTCTCCACAGCAAGGTGGGTGTACATTTCAGCAAGAGAGATGTAGGTTAGATAGGGGAAGAACTTCCTGGCTGACCGTGGGGTGGTGTGAAATCCCGGAATGGGCTGCTCAGGGAACTCGAGGAGACTCTTTTCTTTAGGGCTTTTAAGAGCTGGCAGGTTCTACGTCCCCACCCCCTTCTGCACTCTTGGGCCATTGCCCCATGACACCAGTGACCAGAACAGACATTGCTCTAGGCTCTGGTCTCAGGAACCAGCCTGGAAAGTGCCTCTTTCTGGGCCATCTTGGGAAACTTACCGCCTGCCTGGCCTAAGAGGCCCAGTTAATTCCACACAGGGCCAGTATCCTCTTAGCCCGAGCCCTCACCATAGTCAAGCCACGTGGCATTTGGAAAAGGGAAGCCAAGTTAAGTCTCTCTGTGGTTCCCAGGCTGCCGCTAAACCTCAGTGGGTTCCCTCCCTTCCCCAACACCATCTACCTGTTGGAATCCTTCTCAAAGGCCTGGCCCAGATGCTACCTCCTCTGTGAAGCCTTCCTTGATTTCTCCCTGCCCTGTCAGTCAGAATTAGTTACTCCCTTCCTCATGCTTCCTCTGCCTTGGTTCCTTGTCGGTGGGTCCCTGTGGGAGGTCACGTGTCCTACCAGACTGTCAGCTCCCTGAGGACAGGGACTGTGTCGGAGCCCCCTTGGGCCCACACAGTGTCCCTCCCAGGACCGTGCCAGTACTTGCATGGGTTTTCAAATGCCAGCTCCTGGGATGTGTCCCCCATGCACCCCAGTGTGGGAGCTGAATGGCCTGGTTTCCCAAGGTCAGTTGTGGGAATCCTGGACTCTTGAACTGGGAGCAGATAGGGGACAGAAGGGGAGGCAGAAGAGAGTCCCTGGCTGGCCACAGCTGGCCCTGTCTTTACCCGCTTGGTTCTGACATTTCCCATTCTTTATTCCTTTTCCTCTGAGCCTGCTCAAATGCCTCTGATTCTGCAGGTCTTTGGAGGGAGGAGAAATGGCCCTTAAGTGTACACATGAACCCCTCCCAGAGCCACCGTGGCCCCAGGCGTCCCCTTGCGCATGGAAACCAGCCCCATCCTAGCACAAGCCTGGGCAGGTGCAGCCTCTGTGAGCAGTTTGTAAGGGGTGACGTGTAGGTCTGAGGCTGGGCGGGCAGTGGGGGTGAAGTTCACTGTCAGCACCAGAGAAAGGAGGGGGGCCCCGGGGGAAGGGGAGAAGGAGACCTTTCTCTGGGGAGAGCGCTTCTGGCAGGTATTACGGGGAGCCTCCCAGACGATGCGGGAAGGGGGTGGGTCCTGGTGGTCCAGCCTCAGGGGCGGGCCTGGAGAGGAAGCAGGTAGTGGAACAGGGGAAGGCACTGGACAGCCCGGTCGGCGGGGGAGCGCCTTCTGGTGTTGCCTCCTGCCCCAGCCCTGCCCCCAGCACGTGGGCTCCCTGCTGACGTGGGCCTCAGAGGCCCCCTCAGCCAACCTGCTGCCGCTGTGTGTGTGTGTGTGTGTGTGTGTGTGTGTGTGTGTCAGGGAAGCTGCTGGCCGTTGACTGTGGTGTGAACACTGGCTAGAGAGGGACTCGGGGTGGAGCTGGCCAGACACGGGCAGTACCTGCCTCAGGAGGTGGGCAGGTGGAGAGGGAGAGCCGTGAGAGCCGCGGGGTCAAGGAGGCCGCTGGGCTATTCATTGGACGGCACTAATTCAGTGTCTAAAAATAATCCTGGACTTGGTGCAACTCTTCAGAATTTTCCAAGCTCTTTCAGACTCACAAAACTCATTTCGGCCTCCAGCGGCCTGGGAGGAAGTGAATTCCATCCATGTTTGACCACAGGGAACATCAAGTTCTCGAGCAAACTTGTGAAGGGCCCGTAGCTAGCTGGGGGTGGGCCCCAGCCTGAAGCCCCGGTGTCTCTGGCTGTAGGTTCAGCGCAGCCTCCTGTGGACCGACTTGGAGCCAGGGAGACGCTGGCTTTGCTGTCCAGACGCCCTGCCTGCAGGGCAGAAGGCTGCCTGGGAGAAGGGTTAGGACGGACACAGGGAGGAGAGAAGCTCTGACGGGTTGGGGGTGCTGGGAGGGCGGGGCCTTGCTGGGGGTGGGGGTACTTTGGAGCCGGGCCCCGCGAAAGGAAGGGCGCGCCGAAGCAGAGAGATTGGGGCCTGGGCATGGAGGCCGTCCAAACGCGGGGCATCTGTGAGTGAAGACAAGACAGTGGGAAGCAGATTGAGGCCCAGCCAGCTTGCAAAGCCTCGACTGTGCACCCTCAGCCTCCCCTGCAGAGCCAGGCTCGCCCTCTGAGCAGGAGAGTCGCCTTTAAAGAAGCCCACCGAGGAGGACCCTGTGGGCAGTCTCAGACCCCGAGGTCATGTGAGGGCAAACCGTGGCTGCACCCCAGGGGTCACCTCTCCCCTCCCAGCCCTGTCCCTCTCTGCCCTCTTTCTCCTGGCCAGACCTCCTGCCCCAACCCACTGTGATTCTCCCTTCAGCAGAAAGAAGAGAGAAACTTGCTTGTTAAGAGGGTAAAGTGACTGAGGAGAGGAAAACAATCAAAGGAAGAGAGGTGGTTGCCACGGAGACTCTAAAGTGGAAGCAGAAACTTTCAGGAGCAGGAGGGAGGAGGAAAGCAGACCTAGTAGCTGAGGGCCGGGGAAGGGGATGGCGGGGGCAGGCCTGGCCCAGGCTAGCCTGGAACGCCCCTCTGCCCAACACCCCCCAGCCAGCCGGGCAGTGCTGGGCTTGTGCGCCCAGGAGCAGGAGGGCCGCCCAGTTTCTCCCAAGTCTGCATGGGAGGTGCCTGGTACCAGAGTGAGGTAAGCATCTTGTGGCCTGAGAAGGAGCCTGTGTTGTGTGGCCACATCCCTGCATGGTTCAGAGCTGCCGGTTACACTTTGCCTGGAGGAGCCCAAGGGTTTTCTGCAGGTCTTTGCATGATGTCTCTTGCCACTGTCCTAACATGCAAAAGTGACGCGGCCCAGGACCGGACAGTTTACAAGGCACCTTCCCACGTGTTGCCTCATGCAAGTCCCGTGACAGTCCTGGGAGGACGGTATTTATATCCTACAGATGGGGGAGATGAGGCCCAGAGAGGTTAAGGGACTTTGCCCCAGTCACACAGCTGAGGACGCCCAGGGGTGGAATCACAACCCCTGAGCTGTTGGACCTTACAGCCCTGAGCTCTCCCTGCCTCTCTGCCGCTTTGTGTTTTTGGTGGGTAGCTCTGGTTGGAGCTGTGTGCTCCCTGGAGCCTCTAGACCCTTCTCATCCCTCACTGCAGGAGCAATTCCTCAGGGGCACTGCCATTTTCTTCCCGAATAATCCCAGGGAAGTTGCTTCTTTCTGAGGCTTGATTTCCCCATCCATAAAATAGGCATAATAGTACCTTCTGCTTCTAAAGTTTGTTGTGGGTGAGACAGTTCAAGTCAAGCACTGGGTATAGCACCAGCACAGAGGGTACCCTCAGAAATCTCCACTGGCTGTGTCTGAACCTAGCAAGCACCCAGTGGGGTAGGCAAGGCTGGGCTGCAGTCTTCCTGTGTTTCAGAGAAGTTTCTTCATGTGTGAAGCGGGTCTCATGGGTTCCTGTCTTGCCTGGGGAGTCAGAGAGGGAGATTAAGATCATGGCTGTGGAGCCTCTAGAAACCACTGAGGCTGGTTGGGGGAAGCACCAGAGTCTCCTGCCCAGCCCTAAAACTGGCCACTAGGGTCCCAGTGGGCACCGGACATCTGAGCCTTCATTCTCGCTGCCGAGCTTCCCTGCCACAGGGAAGGAGGGAGTGGGGAGGAGTTGGGCCCCTGCCCAGTTAGCCCTGAGTGTGAGGCTCAGACCTGCTCAAGGTTTGGGTCTGAAAAGGAGCCCTGGGAATCCCTGGCGGCCTTGTGGGCCTGCTCCCGCATCGGAGCCAAGCCTTAGATTTCTCCAGGGAGAGGCCTGGCGAGCCAAATGCATTATTAAATGGCAGAAAGGCAGCACGCTGCACGTGAAAGATAATGGGGGAAATTTATTGAATGGGCTATAAATCACAGAATGAAAACACAAAACCTATGGGGAGGAGGATTAAGTCCTGAGCTGTGGCTTGTTTGGGGCGGGGCCGGAGGCCATGTGGCCCCATTTTGCTGTGAGCCCTGGCGCGTCATGGTACACTGAGGCCCAGAGGTCTGGGGGCTCCTACGACAATGACGCCCTCACCCTCCCCTTGATTGACAGTGACCGTGTGTCAGAGCCGGCCGGGGCACTGGGGTTATGATGGTGAGCCAGGCAGACGGGACCTGACCCTCGGGGCAGCAGTGTGTCAGGAGAGACAGATGTGAGATGAATCATCAAAAAATAGATGTCATGGCACAATGCGATGGGCTCCCTGGAGGAAAGGGGCAGGGGCCTGCAGAAAATGACTCAGGAAGCAGTGAGTTTGGAGAGGGAAGGGGGATGCGTTCTCTGGAGAGGAAGAGTGAGTCCCCACTCTGAGTAGACCAGGTGGCTCAGGACAGCCCGGATGGGGGCAGGGGGGAAGGGGGAGCCGTGGGAGAGGTGAATGAGCCAGAAAGAGTGTCCAAAGGCCAGGAAGGCCAAGGTGGCTGGGAGAGAGGGCAGTTTTGAAAATGCTCACTCTGGCTGCTTTGTGGAAACTAGACTCAGGAGGGCCAGAGAGGATTTGGGGGGACCAGTTAGGGGCTGTGAGAGTCCCCAAAGCTAGAGGTGGCAGTGACCTGGATGCAGGTAGTGACGGGGAAGAGGAGAGAGGTGGACAGACTCAAGCTGGAGTTTGGAGCTAGCAATAACCCACTTCACGGGGGGCTGGAGCCGGGGAAGCCTGCCCCATGTCCTGTGTCCTAGGAGTGGGAACGGCGGGAGCAAAGCCACGAAGGAGAGAAGTGGTGGGAGGCCGGGACCAGTGCGGCTGAGGAGGGGTAGGTGTGGGGAGTGCTGAGAGGTGAGGTCGGGGAGGGGCCTGGGGCAGCAGCCACTGACCCCCCCCCCCACACACACCGCCCGCTGGGACTGAAAGCCAAGGCCCTGGCCTTACTGCTGCTGGTCACCTCTTTTACAAATGGCTCTGTCTTCTTGGTGTCTGAAAAGGGGCTGGCAGGTGAATTACCTGAGGACAGGTAAGGGGAGACCATTTGTGGCAGCACAGGGTCATCATCAGGGGCCAAGCTGCATGAGATCGAGTCCTGGCAGTTTTCCATGCCTGTAAAATGGGAGAGTAACAATGTCCACCTCTTAGGATTGCGATAAGGACTTGCTGAATTAATATGGCCCGGCAGAGAGTAAGTGACTATAATGGGGTTAATAACCGTGTCCTGTGTGACCTTAGGCAAGGCTCTCCCCTCTCTGGGCCTCGGTTTCTCCAGGCCGGTCTTTGCAAACACTTTGGGTGAAGGCTCGCTGATCTCATTATGCCGGCAGTATCCAGCTCCCGAGGACGGCCAAGCTGGCAGTGATGCCTCCGATAGGACTGCGTCCCGTCCAGCCTGTAAGAAGACACCAGGCCTATCGGGGCTGTAAGGGGATATTTTAATCAGCCCAGGACCCGTTGAGGTCAGAGGGCACAGAGACCAGGACAAAGGGGGGCCAGTCAGGGCTGCTGCCTGGCCTGAACTGACCTTCTGGGCCCCAGAATCTAGACCGCATTTGGGGGGCCCAGAGAGGAAGGTGGAAGCGGGGAGTTTCATCATGGGACGGGGCCAAACTAGCCTCTTTGCTGAGCCTCAGTTTGCCCGTCTGTACTGTGAGACTGGGAACACCTGCCTGCTTGCCACACACAGGTGCTGAGAAAGGCAAGAGGCTGCAGTTTGTGAAAGGCTGGTAACCCTGTCAGGGGCTAGACTCCCAGAAGCCTCCATATAGAGCCAGGGGCCCTGAGAGAGAGCAGTAGGTAGGCCAGTGTGGGCAGTGTGGGCCCAACCCCTGCTAGTTAAAATGCAGATTCCTGGGTTCTTCCCAGGCTAGGTAAACCAGACTCTCCCTGGTGGGCCTGGGCATCTGCATTTTTAATATGCTCCCCAGGGGACTGAAGTGCCTTGAAGTCTGAGAACTGAGGTTCTGCTCCACCCGCTTTGCACCGCTGGGAACGGGGCAGAGACAGGGTGGGCAAGGCTTGTCTAAGTCAGCAGACTGGGACCCTGTGCCAGGCCACTCTGGGGTCCTCGGGGGGCACATCCCCGGAGCCCTGGGAGTCCTAGGCTGGGCCTCCCCATGGTTGGTCCTGCCAGGGCCAAGAAGGCTTTTTCCCAGGGCTCTGCAGCCCAGCAGGGGGCAGCACCGGCCAGCATCTCCCGAGGGCTCCAGGCTGCTCTGTGGGCCTGGCCCGGTAGGGCCTGGAAGGAGCCCACCATAGGGCTTGAGTGGGAAGGCAGGTCTGTACATGCACAGGAGGCCGTGTAAGGGGGTGGGTACGAGAGAGGGGGCACCAGGAGGACACAAGAAACATGAAGTCAGAGAGAGCAGGCCCAGAAAATTCTGAAGCTGCCTTGCAATTTCCTGGGGCAGAGGCTACAGGGCGAGAGAAGGCCGAGGTGTCAGAGGAGCTGTGTTAAGGGCTCTGTAACCCAGGCTGCTTCCCTAGGGCTCTCAATGGGACTGGGATCAACTCAGAGCCCCTTCCCATGTCCTCTGGGCTTTCTAATAAAGGCCAGCCAGAGGTCAACCCTCCACCCCCAAACCCTGGTATTTTAGCCAGCAGGGATGTGGGGTGGGGCTGAAGCCCAGACTCTGGCGCCAACTCTCCTGCTGGCTCCTCCTTACTTGTGCCTGGAACAGCTTCATTTGCTGCTGGAAACTGAGAGAGTAGCTGGGGGTGTCTGGGTTACCCTGGGCAGGTCACAAGCCCTCTGAGCCGTGAGTAGACAGTAGGATGACCACTAGATCCCTAAAGGTCTCCTGCAAATCCTAGTTGTGGGAAGGCATCTTCACTTTCAGACTTTCTGAGGACAGGGAGCCAGTTCAGTAGTGAGCTCCCTGTCATCCAGGGTATGCCAGATGAGGCTGGATGAATTTTGCCTCCTCTTAGGCCTTTGCCTGTGGTCCTGGACCGTCCCCGCCCCACACTGTGCTAATCATTAATTACCAGGAGAGCCCCACCTGGGGAAAGGGGCAAGTCCCTAACCATAGGGGGAACAGGGGCTGATTTCCAGGATGACCCTGAACTTGTTTTCCTTGGCCCCAAACTTTCAGCTACTTCCTGTTTGAGCAGGCACAAAAATTCTAGGGCCCCAGCCCTTCCTCCTCCCCTGTGGTGGAATTTCCAGACAAAATGGTGTTCCTAGGGTGGGGGCAGGGCTGGCATTGTTCTCACTCTCAAGGGGAGTTGAGGGGGTGACAGTTGCAGAAGCTACATTTAATTCTCACCTACACAGCCTCAGGATGCCAGCTACGGGCTGGGTGGGATCTCCAGGAAAAGCCAGTAAGTGCGAGAACCATGGCACTGGCATAGCCTGCCCCTCCTCTAACACCTGCTGTGGCTCCCGTGTGTGTTCCGGACTGGGCACAGAAGCTCTGAGTGTCAGTGCCCAAAAGTCCTGAAAGACCACCCAGGCAACTCCATTTTCTAGGAGGGGAAGCTGGGCCTATGAACAGGAGGGGACTTGCTCAAAGGCACACAGCAAAGCAAAGGCATTTATTCATCCATTCATTTCTTCTGTGCCAGCTCTTGCATAGAGTCAGGACTTACATCCTGACCTCCCGACCAGCCCCAGGCTGCTGCTTGAAAGTAAACTCTGTAGCTCGTTGTCCACATGTCACATGGAGAAAACCCAGGCCCAGAGAGGTGAAGTCCCTTGCCCCTGGTTCCCTTCTTTAAAAGAAGAAGGGGGGCTTTGAGCCCAGCTCCCTTCATTCACCTCATTCATCAAATGTTTATTGAGCGCTGCTGTGCACACTAGGGACATGCCTGGGACAGAACTAACAAGGCCCCTGCCCTCATTAAAGTTTGGGGGAAGACAATTAGTGAACAGCCGAATGCACAGATAAGATAGTTTCAGGAAGCGATAAGTAGAAGAAAATAAAACAAGGCAGTGGGATAGGGTGTGGGGATTGGGGCAGAGGTACGTGAGATAAGGTGGCCGGGGAGGCCTTTGAGGATGTGATATTTGAGCTGAGGCCTGAATGGCAGGAAGGAGCTGACATCTGAAGGTCTGGGCTAAGTGTGTGAGGTAGAAGAACAGAATATGCAAAGGCCCTGAGGTGGGGCCATGTGTGTCACCTTCAAGGATTAGAAGGGTATCCAGTCTCATCTAGAACCATCTTAGCCAGTGGTTCCTCAAGAAACCTGCTAGGAAACTCTGAATGCTCTCACTGTAGTTCATGGGCATCTAGCCTAGCCCCACCCCTGCAGGCCTGCCTCGTGGAGCCAG
Organism: Balaenoptera musculus; assembly: GCF_009873245.2. Lineage (NCBI taxonomy): Eukaryota > Metazoa > Chordata > Mammalia > Artiodactyla > Balaenopteridae > Balaenoptera > Balaenoptera musculus. The sequence goes on from NC_045790.1 coordinate 103,294,450, forward strand.
CCTCTCCTTTCAGTTGCAGAGTGAGGATCAGAGAGGGCTGTGACTTATTCAAAGTCACGCAGCCACACAGCAGCAGAGCTAGGCCTGGAGCCCTGATCCTCTGCCTCCTTGGCCAGGGTTCCCTCCTTACCACTTTACTTCTCCCCTTTGGAGGGGCTGTCTGGGCCTCACCCCTACTTGGATCTATCTCCCCATCTCTTCTCCCTGATCCCACCCTTACATACCCCATATAGCCTGCTCCCCAGTCCCCCTCCTCATCCTCTGTTCCAGCCTCACAGTTCTATATGCTGCCCCCAGTATATGTCTTGCTGGTTTCCATCTTTGGGTCTTTGCTCATGCTGCCTGCTCCTCCTCTGCTCTCTACTCAGTCAACTCCTACTTAGCCTTCTAGCTCAGTACCAATGACTCTTCCTCCAGGCAGTCTTCCAGGATTTTTCCCTCTTCCAAATTCCCTCAGTGCTGACTCCAGATGAGATAGACTCAGCCACTTTTCCAAAACACTGCCACTATCTCTCCCAGTCAGTCTTACTGAGAGCCTGCTCTGGGCCAGTAACTGTGCTGACCAGCTCTGGCTGTTCTGCTCAGGGAGCCCACAGGTTGGTGAGAAAATAAATAGCATGGAGGGGCAGATGTGAGCCAGTTTGTCCACAGGGCTTTGATTCACTATGCTATTTGACCTTCCACAACCTCACAAAGTTTAAGTATCATCAAGCCCACTCCATAGTTGTGGAAACAGAGGCACAGAGAGGTAAAGGTACTAAGCTGAGGTCACGCAGCCAAGAAGTGCTGATTCCTCACTCCAAATCCCATACTCTTTCAGCTCCCTTCCAAGATGGAAGCTTCCTAGGAGCTGGCTACTGGGCTGGTTCATCTGTCCTCTTCAGTGGGATCTGCAGGGGTGGAGCGAGACCCCTCCCCCCAGAACCCAGGCCAGTGCCAGCCACGATGTGGTTCACAGATGACCAGGCGGGTCTGCCTGGGAAGGGAGGGGGCTCTCTAACCTCACACTGGGACCATATGCCACCCCCTCCTGTTGCCCAGTGGGTATGGAGCTGTCTGGCCCCATCAGCTGGAAGGGGAGGAAGGAGGCTGGAGACCTGGAGCCTCGGCCCCAGGCTGGGCTGGGAGAAAGAGGAGCTGTGGGCCCACCTGGAGCTTGGCAGCGTTTCTGGGTCAGGGCAGGAGAGGAAGTACGCAGAGAGAGTCGCTCCAGGCCAGGCCATCTGGGCTGAAACGCCGGCTGCTAGGGTGGGGGTAAGAAGGGGGGGTCTGGGGCTCAGCCTGGAGAGTGGATCCCTGCCTCTCCCAGCCACAGGATTGGAGCCCCGAGCTTTGGAGCAGTGGGAGTGGAAGGCTGGACACCTGTGGCCAGAACGCATCAGGCATCTGGGAGGGGTGGTCCAGGTAATTGAGAGGGAAAGGGGGTCTTGGCAGCTCTGTTTAAGTCCCGAGGTGGACTGACCCCCAACTCTCATGTGTGACCTCGGGGGGAGTCCCTCCCTCCCATGGCCTCACTGCCCCATCTGCGGGGAGTGACCGTGCTCCAGCCTGACTGCTGGGGTGGGAGGGGCAATCAGAACCTCCATGTTTGGAGAATTGATGCCAGATCCCGGCTTGCGATGAATTAGGCAGGCTCCTCTGGCCAAGTGGCTGTCCTATAGGGCCCCAGCTTCCCTGGTTCCATCACCTGCTCTGAAGCTTCCTTCTAAACCTGACCTTCCGGGATTTTAATGACAGGCTGTTGTCATGTATGAGGGAGATATATCCTCTTCTCTGGGCTTCTGGAGGGCAGGAGGTGGTGGTTTGGGACTGGAGGAAGTTTCTAGATCCTGATGGGATCCATGGAGGTGAGTTGGGCAGAGATAACTCGTCTTTATTTAACATGCGAAACCTCAGGCCCAGAGATGTCAAGGGCTTTCTTTGAGTTACACAGTGCCCAAAGAAACAATGACCCCACCCACTGGCCTTCCACCCTATTAGAGCCCTGCCTCTCCCAAGGGTTCACCCTCAGCCCAGTTTTGGGTGACTTGATTTCAAAAAAACACTCACATTCCCCGAGGCTCTGTCTGTGTGTGTTCCAATGTCCACGCTTGATTGCTTCCTTCGTTCTGCCTGTGTTAAGAGGGGCAGGGCCATCTAAGCCCGGGATCATCGCGGCCCTGAGTGGGCCATTTTCTGTGAAGGATGTCATTAAATTTGTTGATGGCTTTAGGAAGTCCAGGGGCTGGTGGAGGTGGTGGACACCTGGCTGGGCCTCGAGCACTCGAGCTTGACCTCTCGGGCTTGTCTCCACCTTCCACCGTGTAGAAGATCCCCCGCTCCAGCCTGCCCCATCTGAATGAAGGTCCTATACGTGGTCCAGCCTCATTCCCGGATGAACAGTGGACACAGGAAGCCGTCATTGCCTGCCAGACAGGCCACCTCCCATGGCGGAGGCCCATGACCTTAACCGTGAATGTCCCCCGCAGCACTCCCACCCACACCCTGCCCAGGGCTCCAGCGACTCAAAGCTTGAGACCAGCCTGGGAGGCGGATGTGTGCAGGGCTGCCTAGCCGGGGACTTCCCCTGGTCGCCACTGCCCAGCCTCGTCCCGACAGGAAACCTGACAGGTCTGAGCCCTCCAGACACCCATTGTGTGGAGCCTGGTGGGCTCCAGCGTTTCCCCTGTCAGGACTCCATCCCTTCTCGTCTCCTCCTGTTCCTTGTCAAAGCTGGCTTTTAAGGAAAATTCCAGGCTGTTGCCCCTCCTCCATCTCTGCATTAAGTCCTGCTCAATCTTAAGACCTTTGCTCTTTCCAGCCTGCCTGAGTTCAAATCCTGACTCCTAGTGCAAGCGGTATGACCTTAGGGAAATTCCTCACCCTCCCTGTGCCCCCAATATTTTCTGTAAAATGAAGGTGGTGACCATCTGCCTCATAAGTTAAATGAGATAATGTGCATAGATAATGCAGACAGTAAATGCTGAATACAGTTTATTGCTATTAAATCCAAACTTCACCCTCTGACAGCCTTTTTGAGGCCAAACTTGTAACCTTCCTATGTTAGAGGTCTTGGACTCTGTGGTCCCCTCCAGGCGTGAGCATCTCTCCTCCCTGAGTGGAGTCTTGTGTTAGATAATGTTCATTATTGCTGTTGCTGTTGTTTTCCTCCTGCACAAAAATGGCCCTTCTGGAAAGGTCAGGCCCTTCTGCTTTGTGTGAAGCTGAAGAAATGGGTGATCTGACTTTACACTGGAGGAAACACTGTCCTGGATGGGCAATTTAAGGCTTTTCAAGGGTAATTCTGACTATATGCTTTTTTTGCTCCTTCCTCACTGACTGTAAACCTAACAGATGTGAGACTGCACTGGGCTGGTCCCCTCCCTGCATCTGACCCCTCCTGACCCAGCCCTGGCCTGGCCTCTGGCTTACCTGGACTTCCAGCCCAACAGGGTGTAATTCTCCTCCAGACCTCTGGATGCCAATGGTCCTCTGCCTGCAGGGAAATTCTTTGGGTCCATCCCTCTCTGGTCTTCTCCTGTGTCCTCATTGTTCAAACCTAACTGGTGGGGTGTGGCGGGGATGGGGGGGTGTCTCTGTTGGGGGCTTAGGCTTCTTTAAAGAGGTGATGTTTGAGCTGGGTCCTGAGGGATAAGGAGGAGTTCACCAGGTGGGTGCAGAAGGAAGAGCCTCATGGCAGCCATCTGGCCACCAGGGCAGAGGCTGGAGCCTTAGGGGGCTGAGAGCAGATAGATCAGGGTGCATGGAGTGGGTAGGGGTGCAGAGGGGCTCACTGCTTGTGACAGAGTTTGGTCCTTTTCGGTACTCTGGGAGTTCAACTTTGGGGGCTTTTGAGGGACACTGAAGGTGGTGGTGGGGTCAAGTGGGATCTGATTTAGCTAGTCCCCAGCCCCCTGCCTGGTACTTGCTAAACAGGCATATTTCCAGGCCCCATCCAGACCCACTGAATCAAGAGTCTTGGAGGAACCCCAGAAATATGCATGTTTAATGAGCTGGGGCCATTTGGAGGCTGAGGGGCATGGACTCTACAGCCTTGATCCTCACACAAAGCATCATGTAGGGGAGGTGGGAGCTGGGCCTATTCAGCAGACCCTCTGGAGGCAAAACTGAGGTGGGAGAACAAGACCACTGATGGGACTACCCTCCCTGCAGGGCCCGGGGCTCACAGGTTGGCAGGGCCTGGCCCTTGAAGGCGTCTGTTGCAGGAAGTGGTCGGGGTGGGGTGGGGGACATTTTCAGGTGCCCCTCCTCCAGCCTGGGCAGTCTCCGGAAGGGGGGCTGCTTCTGTTTGAAGGGAGGAGGCCACGGGGCAGCGGGAGGAGGTGGGTGGCTTGCTCCACAGCGGGATTGATTCCAGATGCTCTGCTGGGTGTGCAGGGAGCAGCCTTTGTCTGCCTGCCCATCCCAGGGGTCCTGGACCTCCTCTCCTACCTCCCACCCTGTCCCTTTCCTACTCAGTCCTCCAGCTGGTACCGTGGAGATGTTCAGCTTGGGTGGGTGGCAATGCCCACCCCATCCGAAGGCCAGAAATGCAAAAGCTTCTTCCTCTTCATTAGCTGACCCTCCCTCCACAAGGCAGATAGGTTAGGAGTCTGTAACTTCTCCTTGTAGGCAGGGAAACCGAGGCACAGAGAACGACTTGAGAAGCCCAAGCATAAACAGAGTCTATGCCAGACCTCTGGAACTCAACTGTGTTTACAGATGAGATGCTGAGGTCCTGGCTGCTTTCCCTTCCCTCTACACACACTCACCTAAATCTGCTAGTTGGGGGCCTCAGGCTAAGACCACTTGTCCCAGCCTTAATCAGCTTGATCACTTGATCAGTGTCTTGTCTCCTTCATGGAAGGCTAGGACCTGGCCAATCAGGGAGTTCCTGCTTTGGGGAGGAAACTGGGCCAGGTTAAGTCCAGGCCCTGGGAACAGGATTCTTGTCCCCACCCTGAGCTGGACTTCCTGGGAGTCCTCCTCCCCCCAAAACTGGTGGGCCTGGCTTCGGAGGTTATTCTTTCTGGAAGTGCCAAGGTGTGGGTAGGTGGCTGCGGGAGCCCCAGCTGAATGGGAGGCTCTGCGCTGGGTTCTTGTGTCCTGGAGGAGGCTCGCTAAGAGGGCCCACAGCTTGCCTCTGGATGGAGGAATTGGGTGCTACTTTTCCCAGGGGCCTCTGCACTTGTAAAAGAGGCTCCTGGTAATGTCTGCTACTGAAAATGAGCCAGAGCAATGCTTAACCCAAAGGAGGCTAATGGGGTCCTTGCAGGCCCTGTGGTTTTCCATCTTCCCCAGGGACTGGCCAGAGCTCTGGGGAGAGGGGCCAGGGGAGTTGATAGCTTCTGACAACCCAGACTGGGTTTGGAGGAGCAATACCCCTCCTGCCCCTCCCCCCTAGTCCTGGGAAGGCGCCTGGCTTCCAGCTGTGATCCAGGCTTCTGACCTGGGGGCCCTCCCCTCTGGCTGAGGGAGCAAGGGAGGGGGTCCCCTTTGTGAGGTGCAAAACCTGGTCTGGATTCTTGCCGACTGCCCCACCCCCTCCAGGGCGGCACCTTTTCAGCTGTGCTGGAGGAGGACATCCAGACTCCCTCAGGACCCACACGTGACTCTCCCACCAACACATCCTTAAGACTACTTGTCAGAGCCCTGGCTAAGACCCTTTGCCTCTGCCGCTGAGGCAAGTCAGACCTCCTGTCAGGGCCTCAGTTTCCCCTTCTGTACTTGAAGGGATGGAACTGAGGTAGGTGGTTGTCAGAATAATTTAAAAAATAAATGCTGCTGCAGAGGCTGGCGGGTAGAGAGAGGTACCGCAGCCAATGGCCAGGGTGGTCAGGGAAGGCTGGAGGAGGTGGGCTCTAGAACAACAGACTTTGGCCAGGCAGAGAAAAGTCAGTAGGAGGCCAGTCCCTGCTGGGAGTAGAGTAAAGAGGAGTGAGAAGTAGTGGGAGAAGTGGAGGTGAGGCTGGGAGGTAGTTTGATTGAGGATACATCGCTGGAGTCTCAAATACCAAAGAAGGTTCTCTGGACTTGTGGCTTTTGGACTCTGGGAGCCATGGATGGTTCTTGAGCTGGGGGAGTGCGTGACTCGGAGAAAGCTTTCAGCAGGATGTAATAGAGGGAGCTGGCACCCTCCCTTCTGTAGCCTCGGTTTCCTCTCCCTACAGAGGGGTAGGGATAGTTCTGCCCTGCCCGCAGTCCTGCTAGAACTGCTGTAAATGCCCAGCGGGAGGGAGACCTCACAGCGCCTGAGGTGTTTCATTTGGAGGAGGATGTAGATCAAAGAGGCAAAAAGTTCTGATCTGGCGAAGACCCGAGGGATACATAGGTGTTCATTATGTTCTCTATACTTTTTCTGTGCTTGACATATACACCCTAGTTGTAAATATATAAAAGTAATACGCGTATCAAACGGGACGATTTTTTAAAGAACAGGCGAGTATCCTTCGTGAAAGAGAAGTCTTTCTATCTGCCGGGGCGGGGGGCATGCTGGACGGTGTGTTTGCGGATCGACACTCAGCCCAGTGAGCTTGGGGCAGAAACCGGCCCTGCGGCACCGGCCTCATTCGGACCCTAATCGAGGGTTCCCGGTTCGGAAGCGCGGTGCCCTCCTGGTCTCCTTGCCTGCGCCCTGCCCAGTGCCAGGGAGCGCCCACACGTGGGTGTGCACTGTCTATACCCGTCGGCGGGGTGGGACGCCGCGTGCGCCCAGAGGTCGGGCTCTCAGGCGCGGAGGGGAGGGCGGTGACCGTCCTGGGGACCTGCCTGGGGTCCCGGGCACTCCGGCCCGCCTGGCCTCGCCGACTCCAGGCCGGGATTTCTCCCGCACTGACTTTCCGGGCCCATGCCAGTCCGGCCTCCCGGTCCCCGGCCCCCGCGGCGGGGCCGGCTGCTCCGGGGAGGGCGGGAGCAGGAGGAGGAGTTTGCGCGACTTTGTGGGGCAGCCTTGGCCTCGGCGGCGGCCGCAGCGGCACGCGGGAGAACGCGAGGACGCCCGCCGGGCCGGCCGGAGCGGGCGATGGGGCCCGTGTGAGCGCGCCCAGGCCCGGCCCGGTGCCCGGCGGGCGGCAGCATGTCCGCGGGCGGCGCCAGGAAGAGCACCGGGAGGCCCTCCTACTACTACCGGCTGCTGAGGCGGCCCCGGCTGCAGCGACAGAGGAGCCGCTCCCGCAGCCGGACCCGGCCCGCCAGGGGTAGGCGCCACCCCGACCCCTGACCCCAGGCCCTCCCTAGCGCCGGATCACCGCCTGATGCCCTGGGAGGCCCGGGACCCTGGGTCCTCCTGCTGTCTGTTTACCCCGGACCCTCTCAGCCGCCCCTTCGGGTTGCCCGGAACTGTGTCCGCTTGTTTCCCACTCCCCCAGCTTCTCCTCACCCTCCACCCTGGTGGGGAAACTGAGGCTCCGGTGTCTCCTCTTGCCAAGGGCAGGCAAAGGGGAGATCGCAGTTCAGCTTCTTTCTTCCACCTCTCAGTTTTGACCACCGTGCCTCAGTTTACTCAGCAGCGGGGGGGGGGGGGAATCATCATCCTGAGCGATCTGGCTTTCCTCCCCTTGCCCGCACTGCCCTGGCCGCTCAGCTTACCTCCCCCCAACTCCCTCTTCGCTCCTCTGGGACTCCCCCGCCTCTTGGGTGGAGGGACACGTGGGTGGACCTCAGGGGGTCCTATCCCAGGGGTCCTTGGCTCCACAGGAGTGGTGGCGGGTAACATCTGTCCAGGACGTCTCTGAGTGGGTGGGCGCCACCTCCTTTGAAATGAGTTTCTCTCTTTTCAAGGCCAGGAGGCAGGACCCGGAGGGGGAGGTGCAAGCAGCATTTTCTTTTTCCAGTAACACGATCCTCAGCTGGAAAGGCGTGTGATCCAGGGGGCTGGGTGGGGGCCGGGACTTCCTTCCATTTCTGGGTAGGAGGTGGGGGGAGGCCCCCTGGAAGGAGGAGGGCTTCGGAGGGGCCCTGGGGAGGCTGGAGTCCTTGGCAAAGGCTCAGACCCACTGAGGTGCCTGTGGGTGGGAGGGAGGAGGGGGCTTGGGAGCACCTAGTGGGCACCTGGGCTGAGTTTACACCATCAGGTTATCTTGGGAATCTGGAAGGCTGGGCCGGTGCCCAGCCTGACCCAGAGGGGTTTGAGCAAATCTGTGCTTGGAATCTGGTCAAATACCCACCCCTCCGGGCACTGGTTGTGTGGCCTGGGCCCTGTAGTTGCCCCTGAACTTCAGTTTTCTCGTCAGTATGAGGATAAGTGAGGCAGGCAGGCAGTATACGTTCATTTGCTTCTCCCAGAATGGGGAAGACTTTTCCCACAGTCAGGGCTGAACAACAATGTACAGGGCTTCCTCAGGAAGTGGTGAGTTCCTGAAGTAGTGAGTTCCCTGTGCGTGGGAGGGTTCAAGCTGAGGTTGGGAATGCACACGTGTGTGTGCTGGGAGTTCAGTCTTTAAGGGTCTCCCAAGGCCTATGATCTCCTCCCCCTTGCCTTCCCTGAAAAGGCCTCTGGCTACTCTCTTCCTCCAGGCTTGGCCTGGGCGATCAGAGATCTGGGCTCAAGCACCGTGACTTTGGGCAAGTCTTTTCCCTTTTCTGAGTCTCAGTTTCTTGAGCTGTAAAAGGGGGCTAGTAGTATTGATACATGGAAGATTCTGAGAGGAAATGGGTTCAGGTTGTGAGAAATGGGAGCTGTACAGATGGCCAGTTAAGCTCAGGTCACCGTGAGTCCTCCTGTACCCACCCCACCCCTGCTCGATGCCCCGTGTGACCTTTCCTTCACCCTTCACCTCAGCCCAGCTCCATCCCTGCGGGCACAGAGAGGACCAGAAGTCCCCCTCCTGCTCAGCTGACTGGGCCAGAGACAATCAATACATGTCTGGCCATCGCCTGAGCCCCAGCTCCCAGGCTCGCCTGTGCAGGAGTCACTGCTTTGTGTCCCAGCCTCGAAGGAGCACCCAGCCTTCAGGGACGGGGGAGGAGACTGTCCCTGAACAGAAGTTACATCTGGGGAAATCAGGGAGAGCTTCACAGAGTAGGTGACATTTGGAATGGGTCTCACCAGATGGGTAGTTTCCTTTGGCAGAGGGAGTGGTTGAATCAAATCAGAGTTCAAGCCCCCGCTCTGCACAAAGCCATCCTTTGGCCAGTTACCTGTCCAGGCCTCAGTGGCCTTGTCTGGTAAATGGGGGTGGTGATGGCAGGGTTGTTTAAAGACCGAGAGCAAAGGCATGGAAAGCTGCAAGCCTGCGCTGCCTGGGACTCGGGCCACAGTTGAGTGTGAGCTATGGATGTGTCCTTACTCTGGACAGAGCAGCAGCTGTGCAAAGACATGGAGTTGGAAAACCTGTTGGGTGTGTGGGCAGAGTTCATCCCAGGATGGCGGAGGGCCTGGGTTGGTGGAGGGGAATAGTGGGAAGCAGTAGTTTGGGCCTGATAAAGGCCCTTGAGTGATGGGGAGTCATGGGTGGGGGCTGGGAGCTGCCTGGCAGGGTGAGAGGTGGAGGTACTCGGGTTGGGGGCAGCTAGAGCATCACTGACCTCCCTCCACTAAACTCCCAGATCCCTGACTCTGCCTCCACGCTGCCCCTCCTCCTGAGGGCAGCACACCCCCGCCCCCAGGTGGTAACTCATGCTGGGGGAGCCACCCCGAGGCCTTGAGCTCGTCCTTTCTGACCTCATGCCTCAGTCTCCCCATCTGCAGCGGGGCTTGGTCCCATGAGGGTGACATCATCAGATCCCCAAGGCGGCAGTGGTACCCAGCATCCCAGCCCTGATTGGGCCCTTGCTCCACACCCATTCTGGCCTCTGCCATGAGCAAGGAAGGACAACGATCGAGAACGCAGGCGTGTGTTTGTTCAGAAACAGGAAAGTGCAGGGAAGAGTTGGCTGGTGGTGGGGACGCACAGCTGGCCCAGCCAGGGAAAGGGTTGTGACCAGACTGCCACCTCTGAGGAAGCTCCCTGCCCACCGCCCCTACTGTCCCTCTGGGGTGGTGGGAGGGGGCTCGCTGCAGACTCAAGACTAAGACTGTCCCTGGTGGGGCCGCCAGTGAGGGACAGTGTCTGCAGTCCCCCAGGTGTGACCAAAGCAGGGCAGTAAGCAAGCCTCTTCCCTCCTCTGCGCCCTGAGTTCTCCATCTGAAGAATGGGCAGAGTGAATCTGTTGTTGGTAGAGGGGGGCACGCAGTTTGATGATGGCCAGAGGCAGGGTGGAAACAGTGACTTTTGCACGGCAAGGGTCATCTGGCCGTTTTGCGTTGTGCCTTGTGACCCTGAGTCCGCTTGAAGGCTGGGCGTGGCCCATGAATTTGAGGGGGTCCTGCCCCCCAAAAGTGTGTCACCAGCCAGGGTACCTCCCCACCTACCCCCACCAAGGTCAAGAAAAGCTTTGTCTGTCTGTCTGACCTACCTGTACCCCCAGGGCTGCTGGGGAAATACAAGTTTTCTTCTTGCCCTGGATAAAGTCCACCCATTCATTCAACTAGCAAACACATCTTGAGCACCTACTATGTGCTGGGCATGGGGGCACATGGGGATGAATTGCATAGGCTCCCAGCTCTTGACAAGCCCCCAGTTGGTTGGGGAGGCTGGCTTGTTGAGCTGCCCTGGGGCACAGAGCCCTTTTGGGGGTACAGGGCAGTGGATAGTGGGAAACGGACTCTAGTCCCAGCTCGATCATGAGCTGGTTATGTGATTCTGGCACATCCCAGGGCCTCAGTTTCCCCATCTGTCAATTGGGGCTAATCCTGTCCTGCTGCCTCACATGTTGGGAGACCTCTTGGAATGCCCATCCCTGTACTCAGGGGAGGTTTTGATTCTTTTCTTCGTGTCTTCACCTGAGTTTTTCCTGGGGTCCAGGCACATGCCAGGCCCTGCCTGGGCGCTGCAGACTTGGCCTATGTTTTCTCCTTAGAGGGTCAGTTCCTTCTCCACGCCCACACATACCCCATTGCATGGCCCTGTGTCATGGCTGCTGTGTGGTCCCACTCCCCTCCACCTGGGTGTCTTTCCTTCCGAGGTATGCTGGAGTCTGTGTGAGGGGCCTCAGGAGGGAGCTCCCAGGAGCTCTTCAGCATCCCCTGAGGAATCTCCCGGGCAGGAGGTGCCCAGGAGGACTAGGGCTGACCTCCTGAGGTGGGGGTCACCTCCCAGGACTTCGAAGTTGGCAGCTGAGTGATCCAACCCCTGATGTCCAGAGGGGGGGGACACTGAGGCACAGAGAGGCCACCTTCACAGAATGGGGTATGGAACCCAGGGCTCTGGCCCCCAGGAAGATGGCAACATGGTTGGGGAGGGTGCTGGTTTGCCACGGCTGCTTCCTAACTGGGAGCGATGGCTAGGGAAGGGCCTGGGTGCCACCGTAGGGAAGGGCGGGCGCTGGGACCTCTCCATGGGGACCCTGGCTTTAGGGAGACCTGCTGAGAGTTCCCTGGGCAGCAGCTTGGGCCCCAGGGGCTGGACAAGCCTGAGAACAGCCCTGAGGGCGGGGGCTGGTTGTACCTTGTGTTCCCCCCGGTCTTTAAATGTCCTTCCAAGGGCCCAAGGCTGAGACCTCTGAAGTTGTACATACACTTTTTTTCTGCCTTGTTTCCTCCTTTGTTCCTACTGAGACACCATCCCTCCTTTGGGGATTGGCTCCGGCTTCTCCAGACCTTTACATAAGTCAGGTAGTGGGAACTTCACTCCTTCTCACGACGTGTAATAAAGTTCAAATGACTTCTGTTTGCCGAATGCCTGCTCAGTGTTGGCAGTGAGCTTAACTCTGTATTTGCCTTATTTAATGCTCTGTATTTGCCTTATTTAATGCTCACAACAACGCTGGAGATGGATACTGGCATCATTCTCATTTTAGAGGTGAGGAAACTGTGTCCCAGAGAGCGGGAGCCTTGTCCAACGTCACGCAGCTCAGAAACGGTGGAGCCCAGCTCTGCCCCACTCCACATCTTGGGCTTGTGAACGCACCACCTCGCTATCCCGTGGGCAGGCGGATCCTTCTGCGGTTAGGCCTTGGCTTTGATAAGGCCACCTTCTCCTATCTGATTTGCACAGTCAGCAACTCTACTGAGTGTTCACAGCCATCCGCTTCCACAGTCCTGACCATAATTCAGGAGGGAGGCAGGGGAATGACCCCACTGGCATCTGAGGTGGGGAGGGTCCATCCTCCTCGTTGGGCCCTCTGTGTGCCTGGGATGACTCAGGCCATCCCTCAGGCCCAGGCTCTCCCCTGGCCCCCACCCTTGTATCCTGCCCCTATTCATGCCTACCAGCCATGTCCTTTCCCTGGGCAGGTCACAGGTCTTACAGACTCAGCCCTGTTTTTCCACCAAGTTCCTTTGTGCTGAGGGTTCAGCATCCCGTGTTGTGAGGTCCCTGGAGACGAGCAGACAGCTTGAGGCCCACTTCCCGGAGCTGTGTAGGTCCTTGAGGGAGGCCAGAGGCCCAAGTTCATCTGCTGGAATGTCAGCTTCTTGGTCTTTGTGTTTCTGGCGCATCTTCATCACCTTTAATAACAAGGAAGGTAATCGCTTCCTTTTACCCAGCTGACCGTGTGCCAGGCCCTGTGTCAAGAGCTTCACCTGACTATCTCGTATCTCCTTTTACCTTTCCAACCCTCCTAGGAGGTAGGGGTCATTACCATCACTTCCCTTTGCTAGGTGAGGAAACTGAGCTCAGGGTGTGGAGGAAGAGGCAAGGTTCGACCCAAGGCCACCGGACTCCCAAGTTCACGCTTAGAAGCACGCTTCAAAGGGTCAGGTCTGGAGCTCTGATTCCTGGGCGCTCTTTCTCTGCCCTATTGCGTTCTGTACTTCCTGAAACCTGGTGGCACAAGGACAGGCCCGGAGCCTGCTTTGCTCAGCTGCTGATGGGGGAGGTTGGAGGGATCGACCTGTGTGGCCCTGGGAGCTAACTGTTCCCCTTGACAATTGGAGAAACTGAAGCCCAGAGAGCCAAGGCCACTTTCCCGAGGTTTGTAAAGACGTTAAGGAGAGATCCAGATCTGGAATCCACAGCGCTTTGCATCCTATTTTGGTGTTGATTTTGTTTGTTGCTTTTCCTAATGTTAGCCCAGATCGGGACACTGAGGCAGCTGGGCTCCTTGCTGGGTCTTCCTGGTGGGAGGGAATAAGGGTTGAATTCCTGTGTAACTTGATACAAATGTGCTCACATCCCCGACCGCATACGTGTTTTGCTTCGAAATGACACACAGCCTCTTGACTATTTTTAAAAGAAAAGCAATGGCTGTGATATTTCCCCTGCACCTTCCTCTCGAGGCCACTTGGTTAAATGTCAGGAAAGGGAGAGTATTTCCTGGTCAGGAACATTAGGAGCTTGCTGGGAGCTGAAGTTTTGTTTTCTGTTAAGTAGGTGTTTGGGGAATCGGTTCCCAGCCCTCCCCCGCCCCCCACCCGCCGTTCCCTGGGAAGGTTGTGTTTGACAGTTGCTGGGAGGAGGGATTTGAGAGGGAACAGCAGAGATGCCCGCGCGTGGAGTGGCAGGGTGGTTATTTTTAGCCATCCCGATCCAGTAGAGGCATTTCAGCGTTTGTTCAATATTTAATTATCCATCTGAAATTGGCCCACGTGGCCTTGAGTTTGGAAGTGGCTGTCTGTGCTGTGATTTCCTCTGATTGCATAAATAAGGAAGTGAGGGGAAGCGCAATAGCCCTCCAAATAATACTAATACAAAAATAAAAAGAGTAGACTCGGTGCTCAGAAAAGACAGGCTTGGTTTCACAGTCTAGACAGACCGCCTGTATGTTAGCAGGAAAGATGAGGCCGTGAGGGTGCCTAACACGCCCTTGGAAATGCAGCCCCTTGGAAATGCAGCCGTGCTTGGTCTGTGAATCCCAGACTCCACCGCTGCCTGGGTTTTATCTGGGATGGGTTCCCCCCCCTCCACCAGGTTCCTGTGTTGACTTTGACAGCTGCCAGGTACCCGAGAGGAGGTTTGGGGATTTTGCTTTTGGAAGTCTTGTTAGCTTTTATTTCCCTCCTCTCTTCTCCCTGACAGACAGGAGAGCACTGTCGGCATCTGGGCTGTGTTATTTCTCTTTTCTTGGCCCTTTAGGGGTGATGTGTTGACACGGCTGTGAAATGGAAAAGGCAGAGCACAGGGAGGAAGAGATGGCTGCTGTGAGGCTCTGCCCGCTCCCCTAAAGCCTCTGGTGGATGAGGGAGCAGAGGGGCGGGGAAGAGAGTGGGGCCTGAGGGAGCCAGGCAGCCAGGGATGGGGCTCCTTTTGGTGTCCTGCTTGGCTTGGGGGACTGTAGAACTTGGGTTTAAAGGTTGGAAACCAGTAAATTGGCAATCTGGGATAGTCTTCGGGAAAAGCGGTTTTCTATCCATTTATCCCTCTATCCTGGGGACTGAGTTTGGGTCAGGTGTGTGGCCAGGGTGGGAGTCCTTCTGACTGCACCATAAATGCTGGTGACCTCAGGCAAGTCACTAAACACCTCTGGGCTCAGAAGCACTTTGAACAAGTAGATGTGAAACAACATAGGGTATCATTATAGGCGGGGTGAGTTGTCATTATCTGTTCATCCAAAGCCTGAGGGGTTAATTGCAGCTCTATTAGGGCTGATCTAGAAATAAAATGTAATACTTGTGGGGATTGGAGCCATCCAGATGGCTCCTTGGCATTCCCTTACCGCAGAGGCTGCTACAAGTGTCACTTGTACTTGTTCAGAGCAGCAGAGCTTTAGTGAGCCACCTACTGTTTGCAAGCCTTGTGCCAGGGGCTGCCGTGGAGGATACAGTCAGCCCCCACCCCCAGGGAGCCGGGCTTATGGGGAAGGTAGTCCTGTAAGCGGGTTGGCAGATGGTGTGACTGGAAGGGTAGGCAGGGCCTTGGATGGTGAGCCATGAGGTTGGAACTCCCCCTGGCAGGCCACACGGAATCAAAGGGAGAATTTTGAAAATAACAGTCATTATAATAGCACCGACTTCCATTTTTTGAGCACTTAACACAGTGTAGGCGCCCTTCTAAGTCCTTTATGTGCATCATTTCATTAAGTCCTCATTCTCACAGATAATCGTATCAGCTCCATTTTGCAGATGAGAAAACTGAGGCTCAGGCTGGTTAATTGACCTCCTCAGCGTCACCCAGCTACTGAGTGGCAGAGTTCAGGAGGTTTCACGCTCACTGTACTTACCAGGACTGCAATTTAGGAAAATGATTTTAAGCAACCAGCAAGCTAGACTGATGTGGTCCGGGGAGCAGGGAGAGTGGGTATCAGTGATCACAGGTGACTATGTTGGCCGTCCTGGTGCAAGAGGCAATGGGTTTGAGTGGGGAGAGAGAGAGGTCAGGGGTCATCCTCACAGTGAGAGGGGTGGGAGCTGGTGGTGGGATAGGCCCAGGCAAGTGGGGAGGGTTTGGGGTGAGGGGGCAGCAGAGCTGTGGGCATGGCTGACAGGCCTGCTCTGACTCTTGATGCTGCAGGGGCGGGAGGGGGGGCACCAGACTGGGCAGGAGGTGCCTTTGGGGAGTAGCTTCAGGAAAGTGGTGGAAAGGTACTAGAGGCTGCAGGAGGTCAAATGGTTGAGGGGTGAGGGTGGCGGGCAGAACTGGACATTGCTGGAGAAGCTGGGTGGCTGTGGAGGTCTAAGGGAAGCCTGGGTTTCCCATTAACTGTCTGTGTGGTCACTGTTCCGCCTGGTGTCTAGGAAGCTGTTCAAAGCTGCATGTTAGCAGCAAGCAGGTTGGGGCCCTGAGGGCCCTTCCCCAGCAGCAGCGGCAGCCTCTGAGCCCTCCTGGGACAGGACCTTGGGCTTCAGAAAACCAGGGATGCAGCCCTCCGGTCCCACCCCCAGAGGGAGAGCCATCTGCAGAGGGAGGGGCCAGTTTAAGGAGTGGGGAGCCCGGGGGCTGGGAGCTGGGGCGGCCCTTCATGGGGATGTTATGGAAGAGGCTCCTGGGTCACTGATGGTCCCCAGGGGAGACCACCAGCTATGGGCCAAATCACTCCATCTCCTCTTTTTTTTAAAGAATATAATGTTTATGTTAGTGTTTTTCCCCGTCTCCCCCAACCCCTAGGATTACAAAAGTAATAAAGTAATAAATATCCATTATGCAAGAGAAGAAAATAAAAAAATCACCTTTAATTCTAGCACCCAGTGATAAGCCCTGGGAGCATGTGGAAGGTGATTTCCAGGCTTTTTCCCTTCTTGAATTTTTTGAAAATTCTAAAATATTTGAAAGTATAAAAAGTGTAGAAAATAACATTGCAGGCACCCAGGTACTCACCTCTCAGATTTAGCAAGTGTTAACATTGCCATGATTGATTCTCTTTTCTTCTTCTTTTCTTTTTCTTTTTCTTAGAAATAAAACGATTCGGGTACAGCAGGGGGTCGGCAAAGTACAGCTCAGGCCAAATCCCACCTGTTTTCATATAGCCCACCGCCTGTTTTTGTATGACCTGCGAGCTAAGAATAGCATTTACATTTTTCAAGGGTTGAAACAAAAATCAAAAGAGGAATAGTGTTTTATAACATGAAAGTGATCGGAAATTCAAATTTTCCGTGTCCATAAGTAAAGTTTATTGGAACACAGCCCCACTTATTCATATTGTCTGTGGCTGTTTACATGTTACCTTGACAGGGTTAAGTAGTTGAGACAAACCTAGAATATTTGCTCTCTGGCCCTTTATGAAAAAAATGTGCTGACCCCTGAGATATAGCTAAAGCCTCCTACGCTCTCCCCAGGGATAACCAGCCTCCTGCAGGCGGTGCATGTCCTGCCCACGTGTGCTTTTACGCTTTTACTACATTTGCAAATGCTTCAAAATGTGTAGTATTGCATTGTGGGTTTCAAAAATGGATACAGAGAAATTGCACACGGTGGAGAAGAGCAAAGGCATGTCTCCACGCTGGGACGTCCTTATATCCTGAATTCCAGCAGTACAGATAAATGCCAGCTCTCTGCCGGGCCTGGAATAGACCCTGGGGCTACAGAATCACAGGAGAAAACTCAGGAGTAAAAATGGAGAAGGTGACACTTCAGGCTAAATTTCCTAGAAATCCTCAGAAAGCAAAGGAGCAAGAAGAGACTCAGGGAAGAGAGAACCCTTCAGGCCAGGTAATTAATCCTTGGAGTGACCGGGAAACCCAGAGTTTTTGGAAGACTGGGGATTCTTTGAAAGTGACGTGTATGTCAGGATGAGGAATAGGAAGTATGGATGGTCAAAGGCAATTGTTTGCTTTTTAAAGGTTAAAAAAAAAATTTTGGCTGCGTTGGGTCTTCGTTGCTGCGTGTGGGCTTTCTCTATTTGCGGCGAACAGGGGCTACTCTTTGTTGTGGTGTGCGGGCTTCGCATTGCGGTCGCTTCTCTTTGCTGCGGAGCATGGGCTCTAGGCGTGCGGGCTCAGTAGTTGTGGCTCGCGGGGTCTAGAGCGCAGGCTCAGTAGTTGTGGCGCATGGGCTTAGTTGCTCTGCGGCATGTGGGATCTTCCCAGACCAGGGCTCGAACCCGTGTCCTCTGCATTGGCAGGCGGATTCTAAACCACTGCGCCACCAGGAAAGTCCCAAAGGCAATTGTTAAGGGACTCAAGTAGAGGGGCTTAGAGAAGAGCTGGTGACAGTGTCTATAGATGCTGAAAGTTTGCAACACTTACGCGGGACTGTTATTCATGAGGCCAACCGGGGACTAAGGGGTGAACACTTGTGCTGTCCTTTGGGGAGGCCCTACCCAGAATCCTGAGACATAGCTGGGAGGCACATCTTCTCAGCGCTTCCCTCCCACCTTCTGAGAACCAGGAGCCTGACCCCTCCACGTCCCCTCTGAGGAGTTCTTGTGCCCCCACCAAATGCTCTACGTTGAGGATTCCCAGGGTGGGGAGGTGCCCTGAACCCCAGCCCTCCACAGTCATTTCCATGCCTCTCTCCCAGCAGACCCCACCCCCGAAACAGTGGGCAACCTCCATTGACTCTGAACCACATCCTGAACTTAAAGACAACTTGAACTCTGATCCTGATTCCTTTTGAGAGATAGCAGGTTATCGCAGTTCCATAGGTTCAAGACTTCTTCCCTTCCCCACACCCAATATCAGGGGACCAAAACATGCAGTCGAATGAGGCATCTCTTATCTCTTTCTGCCATGTAGCGGGGCTGGGATGGCACCTGGAGATGTAGAGAGAGGCCAAGGGCAGGGTGGACACTCAGCCTTCTGGGGTACTTGGGACCTGTTATCCTCTCACTTATCTCTCCATGGAGGCGCTTTCCCATCCTGGGGCAGCCCTTCGATTCAGAGCTCGCCAGGCTCGAATCCTGCCTTCTGCATTTCTTAGCCGTGTGGTCATGGTCCTTTCAGTTGATGTTTCTGAACTTCAGTTTCTTCCTGTTAAAGTTGGAGCTGATGTTTCCTACTTTAAGAGTCAGCTTGAGGATAAATATACACATACGGTGCAGTCCCTGTCTCTCTTAGATCTGTTTCTCCACATTTCCTGGTGGTCCATTTTTATTACATACAAATATCCAGTTGTTCTGCTGCTAAATTTGTTGAAAAAACTATCTTTTCCACCACCAATTTATCTTTGTACTTTTTTCGAAAAATCAATTGACCACATATATGTGGGACTATTTCTGGACTCTTTATTCTGTTCCATTGATCTATATGTCTATCCTTTTGCTAATATCACACTATCTTGGTTACTTCAGTTACACTTCAAGACTATAAAGTATGTCTTTGAAACCAAGTAATATAAGTCCCCCAAACTGTTTCTGCTTTCTCCAGATTGGTTGGCTCTTTTAGGTCCTTTGCTTTGCCATCTAAATGTAAAATTGAGCCTGTCAGTGTCTTTAAAACGCCTGTAGGATTTTGACTAGAATTGCATTGAATCTATAGATAAGTTTGGGGAGAAATGCCATATTAACGAGACTGAGTCTTCCCAGTCCTTCAAAGTGGTGTATCTTTCTATTTATTTAGATTTTCTTTAATGTCTCTCAGCAATATTTTTAAAGTTATTAGCCTTGTACTTGTTTTGTTAAATTTATTCCTAAGTATTTTTGATACTCTTTGTTAATAACTATGAAGGGTGGAGATTTTACCCTACTTGCTGACTAGCAACCTAGCCTGGTAGAGTTTCCCGGGTGCCGGCAGAAGACACGAGACTCGTGGGTCAGAGACAAAGGACTCTATGACTCATGGCTGGTAGCATGAACTTCATGTTTGCATCAATTTTCTTTCCCTCCAAGTTCCCAGGGCAGTCACAGGTGTTTTTGTAGAACGTAAAACAATCTGCTCTTTTGTTTTGTCAAATTATAGCTTCATGTTCCTTATAGGACCTAATGTACAATCTATGCGTCAACTGTTCCTCAAGCTAAAAATTACACAAAGAGCTGAAATTCAGTTTGCTTTAGTATTAAATCATTAAATTAGAAACTTGGAGATTATTTATTTATTGAAGTATAGTTGATTTACAATGTTCTGTTAGTTTCTGCTGTACAGCAAAGTGATTCAGTTATACATATATATTTATTCTTTTTCATATTCTTTTCCATTATGGTTTATCGCAGGATATTGAACTTAGTTCCCTGTGCTATACAGTAGGACCTTGTTATTTAGAGATAATTTAAAATTTGAATTCCAAGCTGTCAAATACAGAAAGGTAAAGAGAGTTTTAAAGTTATATATAAAAAATCAGTATGTACACACTTAAAACTTTATGCCTATTTTAAGTTGTTGGAAAACTATAAGACTGTTGTATAGCCACGTTGTTCTAATTTAATAGTACCCTTGTTTCTAAGGAAAACAGAGCAACTTCTACACAGTCTATTATGCTTTTATAAACTGTTTAAAGGTACTTTTCTCTTGTCATTTTTTAAAATAAAGTGCTAATTCCAGCTCTCACACCGAAAAAAAAATAATATAGTTTTTGAACAAACACTAAGTCTTGATGTGGAGTTTTGGGGTAAAAAGAAATCATTTATATTTTCTGAATGAAATGAAAAATAGAGTGAATTTAATTCTATACCTGAATATTTAGGGTTTGATAATCATGATTCTCTCTGGAGTGCTGTTGTTGGAGCTTATATACCCTAAAGAAGTTTTAGTAATGTATTTAGTATCTATACTAAGGATAAATACACAGTGTGTGGAGTGACTATCAAAAGATAAATATTCTCTATGTACAGATTTGAAAACATCTCTAAACTACATTATAAAATAACCGAGAAAGGTACCATATACTTCCGTGGTTTTCAAACTCTTTTACATATGTTGATTGATAACAAGTGCATTGTGGAGAAAGAAAGAAGTTTACATTATATAGGGTCATGAATATTATGTTTCCAAAAGGAAGCTTTTCTCCTTTTAAGGCAGCCATCGATTTGGAAAAGGGACCTTGAGAGTCCACAGTCCTGGATCAGCCAATGATGTGATGTCACTACCCCTGCATTTTTACTAGAATAAGTTGAACCTTGATCAGTGGGTGTATTGGCTTCCTATTGCTACTGGAACAAACTACTGCAAATTTAGTGTCTTAGAACACATAGACTTCTTATCTTACAGTTCTCAGGGTCAGAAGTCTGAAATCAGTTTCTCTGGGTTACAACCAAGGTGTCGGCAGGACTGCATTCTCCCTGGGGGCTCTAGGGGAGAATCAGTTTCCTTGCCTCTTGCAGCTTCTAGAAGCTGCCTTGACCCATGGCCCCACCTCACTCCCACCTCTGCTTCCATCACCACATCGCCTTCCCTGTCTTCTCTGATGCTCCTGTCTCTCTCTTATAAGGACTCTTGTGATTACATTGGGCCCTCCCAGGTCATCTAAAATAATCTCCCCATCTCGAGATCTTTAATCACGTCTTTGAAGTCCCTTTTGACATTGAAGGTAACATATTCATGGGTTCTAGGATCAGGATGGGCTCTTTGGGGGCCATTATTCCGCCTACCACAGGCAGGTAAGGTTTAATAACCTCTAAGAACCACGTCTCCTCCTTCTTCCAAAGATGGATGGGGGACTTCCCTGGTGGCGCAGTGGTAAAGAATCCGCCTGCCGACGCAGGGGACACGGGTTCGAGCCCTGGTTCGAGAAGATCCCACATGCCGCAGTGCAACTAAGCCCGTGCACCACAACTACTGAGCCTGCACACCACAACTACTGAGCCCGCGTGCCACAACTACTGAAGTCCACCCGACTAGAGCCTGTGCTCTGCAACAAGAGAAGCCACCGCAATGAGAGGCCCGCGTACTGCAACGAAGAGTAGCCCCCGCCTGCCGCAACTAGAGAAAGCCCACGTGCAGCAACAAAGACCCAACGCAGCCAAAAATAAATAAATAAAATAAAAAACAAAGATGGATGGCCAAAGTCTGAACTGGAAAAAGTGTGTGTAGGAGACCTACCAACGTATCAGTGCACTATTTTGGCAAACTCACTCTTCATTTGGCTAACTGTTAAGAGCAGATAAGAACAGTACAGGTGTGCTTCACACACACACACACACGCACACAGATACACAGTGGCATCAGCTGGACAGCCGTGTCTGAAAAGTTCTAACACTCTGAAGGTTCCTTGACCTGCTGCCATGGTGATCTTACCTTTGGCTCTTCCTGCAGTTCATCCAGCCACTCCTGCGGTGGCGGGGGAGGGGAAGTTGGGACACCAGTTCATTGGCAGCTTTACGCTTGGGGAACTTCATTCCCTCACCCACAAGTTTGTTTCTAAATCTAATTTTTGGACTTTTCTGATCCACTTTCTCTAACTGGTCATTTGGGCTGCTGTTGATTTCAATGTCATTTGTTTTGTTTTCTGATTTTGTTTTTTCTCTTGCTTCTTTTCCTTTTTCCTATTCAGATGTATTCAGAGGGTACAATTTGTACTGAATCATCATACCACCTATTTCTATATTAATTTTACTATTAGTTTTTGGAAGGCTGAATTATTCTTCATTCAGCAAGTGGTACGGTTCCCACCTGTAGCCCATCCCATTCTCCAAAGAGTATCTCTGATACCAAGTTTTTGAGCTGTTTATGATATTTTTCTATGTAAGTGCACACACATACAAACAGAAAGTAAAGCATCATATTAGTTTAATCGTGTAGACAGCAAATGTGTTTCAGTCTAAAGAGCCCATGGTAAGCCTTTGCAGTGGTGTTTATATTTCTGTGCCTCTTGCCTCTAGATTGCTGGCCATTCTCTCTACTCAGGGAGCACTGGATATGAATACATTTCTGCAGTGAGTTTCTCGGGATGGAAAATCTCAATTGTTTACACACAGACATGATTCCATGTATTTCAGATAGGCTATTTGTTAACTTCTCATTCTGAAAGTTTTACAGATATGTAGGCAGTTGCAAAACCAGCACAGAGAGGCTTCTGTGCATCCTTCACCCGGTTTCCCCTGACAGTTACATCTCATGTAACCAGTACAATGTCCTCCAGCCAAAGACCCACCAGGAACACACCTCCAGCTGAACAAGTTGGGTCTATTATTTATTGCAGTGATGGAGAACACACACTGTGGGGAACCACGGGACATCTCCGAGTGTGGTAGAACCTACTCTAGGATTTGGGCTTTGGTTGGGTGATCTGGGGGACGTCTAAGGAAGTGGGGTTCACTCTTGATTGGCTGCTCTCAGAAAGCGGGGGCAATTCTGTGATGGGGTATCTCAAATCTTATCTCCAGGGAGAAGAGGCAGCACAAGGATAAAGCTGTCATCAGTAAAGAAGCAGCAGACACTCATTTTCGCCAAGGAGGGGAGATTTTTGGTATTTTGTGGGTGGCGCGGTGACCTGGCTTTTGTCAGTGGCTTAGACAAAATGATAAAGTGGACTTGTTTCGCCTCATTTTATCATGGTAGCCTTGTCTGAGGTTAGTATCCTGTGAGGTTGTTTATGTCCAAAAGGAGAATAACATGGCAGAGCTGTGAATGCCAGGTCAGCTTCTGGATGTCAGTGTCTGCTTTCCTCCTTCCTCTCTCATCTTTTGTGCACATCAGTACAATGCGTGTGTATAACTCTGTGCCATTTCAGCACATGTGTAAATTCGTGTGACCTCCACTGCAGTCAAGACACAAGGCTATTCTATCACCATAAAGATCTCCCTCTTGTGCTGCCCTTTTATGGTTACACCCACCTACCTGCCCCCCACCATCCCTAACTCCTGGCAACCACCAGTTGGTTTTGCATCTCTATGACTTTACCGCTTTGAGAATGCCATATAAATGGGATCATGCATCATGTGACCTTTTGACATTGGCTTTTTGCACCAAGCATGTTGCCCTGGAGATCCATCCAAGTGGTTGTGTATTTCAATCGTGCATTCCTTTTTCTTTGCAGAGTAGTATTCCATGGCGTGTGTATTAGTTTCCTATTGCTGCCATAGCAAGTTAAAACTTAACAGCTTCAAACTTCCCTGGTGGCACAGCGGTTAAAAATTCGCCTGCCAAGGCAGGGGACATGGGTTCGATCCCTGGACCGGGAAGATCCCACATGCCACGGAGCAACTAAGCCCATGCACCACAACTACTGAGCCTGAATGCCACAATTACTGAAGCCCGTGTGCCTAGAGCCCATGCTCTGCAACAAGAGAAGCCACCGCAGTGAGAAGCCAGGGCAGCGCAACAAAGACTAGACCCCGCTTGCCGCAACTAGAGAAAGCCCACACGCAGCAACAAAGACCCAACGCAGCCAAAAATAAATAAATTAAAACAAAAACAAAACAAAAAAACTTAGCTTCAACAACACAGATTTGTCATCTTACAGTTCTGTAGGTCAGAAGTCTGGTGTGGGTCTTGAGGGACTAAGATCAAGGTATTAGTAGGCTGCATTGCTTTTTGAAGGCTCTAGGGAAAACTCCATTTCATCGCCCATTCCTTGTTGGCAGAATTCAGTTCCCTGTGGTTGTAGGACTGAGGTTCCTATTTTCTTGCTGGCTGTCAGCTGAGGGATGTTCCCAGTTTCTAAATAGAGGTCACCCACGTCTCTTGGCTCGTGACCCCATTCTTCCATCATTCCTCTCATGCTTAGAATCTCTCTTGTCTCTTCTTGCATCACTGAATCCCTCAGAGCCATCCTTTTGCTTTCCTCTTGCACATTTAAGATGATCCCCAACTGGAAATCCAGGATACACTCTCATCTCAAAGTCCTTAACCTTAATCACATTTGCAGAGTTCCTTTTACCATATAAAATATCTTCACAGGTTCTGGGAATTAGGGTAGACTTCTTTGGAGGGAACATTATTCTGCCTCACACACTCTGGATGTACCATGGTTTAACCATTCACCTACTGAAGGACGTTTTGGTTATTTCCAGTTTTTGGCTATTACAAATAAAGCTGTTGTGAACATTCTTGTTAAAAAAAGTATAAGTGGATTGCACTCCGTTTCCTTTTGCAACATACTTTTTTCACTTAACCTCTTATTTCTGAGTTTGATTCATGGCGATCTTATAGAACTGGGTCCTTTGTAGGGGTCCGTGGACATTGCCCCCTGGAGTCCTACCCTATTCCACCGAATGACTGCCCCAAGGAGTCACCCACTGGGGCATCCATTCCCCTGTTGGTGGACATTTAGGTTGCTTCCCACATTCTGCTACTACAAACAGTGCTACAGTAGACATCTCTGTGCAGATCTCCATGGGCAAGTCTGAAGCATTTTTCTAGACTGGACATGTAGGAGGGGAATTTCTGGTCTTAAGAGTATGTGTGTGTGTGTGTGTGTGTGTGTGTGTGTGTGTGTGTGTGTGTGTGTGTGTCAGTTTCAACTAGCTCTTTTCTAATTGTTCTCAAATTCTTTTCTTTCCACCAGCAGTGAAGAAAGACTTCCCCACATCCCTGTCAACATTTGGGGTCATTGTTCTTTCTCATTTTTGCCTCCCTGAAAGGTGTGAAATGACATCTGGTAGTTTTAATTTGCATCTTCCTGATCACTGTTGAGGTCCAGCACACACATACACCCCTGCCTTGCACCTCCTCTTTCTATAGTACTGACTTCTTTTCTCCTGCTGCCAGTATTAGAGGTTGCTGCCTCGACCTGTTTTTAAGCAGTAAGATCTGGGCGGTGCAACCCGACAACTGAAATTTGGTGTCTTGTCTGAAATTACAGGATGTTCCTCAGGCCTCCGTGTTTCCATGGGAACAAGTAACAGTCATCCTTCATGATTAGGAGGTATCCATGGCAACCAAGCCAGCAGCATTTGAATGAAACCAATTTTATTTATTTTTTTTGCAAACACATGAAGGTTAAAATGCGTTTCTCCGACTATGGCTTCCAAGAATAGGAAGGCAGCCTGGTCTGCCTGGTGAAACAGAGACTCTTGACCTACTGGAAAGGGGATGCAGGATCAGCTGGTCCTGTGACCTAATTTTGTAGACTGGAAGCCCGAGAGGTCACGTGGAGGTCACACAGTGAGTCTGAGCCGAGGGAAGATGCCTGAACCAGTGCTCCGAGGTCTGGAGGAGACTCGGAGGTCGGCCGGTTCGCCCTTCCTGGGGTCTGTCCCTGGGGATGCCACCTTCATCCTGCAAGATGTTAGCAAACTCACTCAACTTCTCTGGGGTCCTGCTAGTACCAGTTGTGTTGCTTAGAGCTTGGTGCGGGGCATGAGCCCAAGCATCCCAGTGTCTGCTTCCTTAAATTAGAAAAGACTTGCTACTAAGTCAAAGGCCAAAGGCAGCTGTGTTTTTAGAGGCAGAGATAGAACTCAGGGGGTCAGCTTTCTGCCTTCTTTGCCCTTGTAAAATAAAGAGCGGGGTTCTTTTCCATTCCTTTTTTTTTAGGTGGTGGGGAATAGAGACAGTCACTGCTCTGACTCCCTGACTCACTGGATTGATGATAAGTCATGAGCCCGGGGATGGAAAGGGGCTGGCCTGGAGTCACACAGCAGAGTCAAGGTTAAGTCGAGTCTCCTGGTCCCAGCCTGGTGCTCCTCCCCCTCCCCCATGCTCCAGGCATCCTCGGCCTTCTCTGAGCCCCTCTAAGTGTGGGTTTGGGGGGAACAGTTTCAGCATATACTCTCGCTTCTTAACCTGGGGGAACTTTAGAGGAAGTCACTTTTCCCTCTTAGGACCTCAATTTACTCATCTGGAAAATGGAGCTCCCCACAGCTGTCTAAGTTGTGAGGTGGGGATGATATTTGAATGTGTCTCAATGGGGGGAGTATTGCCCCTAAGTGGACAAAAAAATTGATTCTAGGAAGGGAAGGTGAAAAAGTCTCACTCTTTTTCTGTATAAAGCCTAATATACATATAGGACAAAAAGATACTTACTGTATATCTATGGTTTTAGAATTTTGTTGAGGGGAAACTAGGAAATGAAAGAGACTCCTTAGGAGGAATGAATAAAAGGTAGAGAAACACTGGTCCGTACCCCAGCGATCCATGTGGTTATTATTGCTAACTTTGTGTTTGGAGCTTGTGTTGGCTGCTGGCTTCTGGGGGGAGCTGTTTGGGGTGTAGGGTCAGAAGAGAGCCTGACCCGGCCCAGACTCTGCCCCTGTGGTTCAGCGTGATCCCCAGGCATGTCACGGCTTCCCATCCGTATGTGAAGGGGGTCCCACCAGCTCCGTGAGTGGGGCCTGTTTCTCAGGCAGCCAAGATTCCGCCTGGTGGATCCATGGGGGTCCAGCAGGAAGCAGATGGCACTTACACGCGGATGATTTGAGGTGTGGGCGGGTGTGGGGAACCGTGAAGAGGAGTGCAGAACCCCAGAGCTACTGGCAGCTGGGGCTGGTCCACTGAGGCTGGCAGGAGGGGAGGGGAGCGTGGATGCTGGGAGGCGAGAACCCAGGAGACCTGATGGTAGTCGGGAGCTTTGGTGGAGAGAGGCAGCTGACCCAGGCGACTCTCCTCCCTCCCCTGATCTCCTGCCAGGGCTCCCCGTTGGCCAAACCCCATGGAAGCCGGAGGGCCCAGAAGCTGGGTTGGTGGCCTACACGGGTCGGCTCCCTGGAGCAGGAGGGAGAATGGAACTGGGGCTAAGCGGAAGCTGTCCGGAAAGGTGCCTGGATTCCTCTTCCTCTGGCGTGCAGGAGGAAGAGTGGACTCCTACCCCATCCTGCCCTGCAGCCCCCTTGCTGGGTTTCTACCTTCTGATGCAGATGGGGTGTAGCCTGGGCTTTGTTTTTTTTTTTTTTTTAATTTTGAGTTTATTTGAGCAAAAATCAATTTGAATTGTGCAGTGCCAAACTGGAAGTGGTTAGAGATACTCCCCAGGGCGTCTGAATTGAAGTTTACGGCTACTTTGGGAGCACCCACGAGGGTCTTTGCTATCTATCTACTGGGTTAGGAGCTAGTGGATAAGTTCCTTTCCTCTAGTCTCAGCTTCCTCAACTATAAAATGGTGGTTGGACCACGGAACCCCTGAGCACCTCCTGCTCAGACCCAGCAGGCAATGGCCTTGATCTGTACAGGCTGTGGGAACATCAGTCTTGATCTTAGAGAAGAAGCAGCCTCGCTGGGCTCCTTGTGTCCTGCCAGGTGCCTCTGTGTGTCTCTTGCCTAGAGGTGTGAGGGCACACCTGCCCAGCAGGGGGCAGTGAAGCTGTGGCCAGGTGTGTGTGTGTATCAGGGAGAGGGGGTAGTTCCTGAGAGGCTTCTGGAGGCTGAGGGCAGTGTCACACACATGGGTGGGACACAGTTATGGAGGACCCCCAGGTGGAGGTGACAGGGGGTACTGGGGGTGGGGGGGGAGATGAAGGCAGACTGGGGGGCGCAGGAAGAGATTTCCTGGGGAAATCTCCAAAAAAGAGTGGGTCTCCCCTGGTGTGTGACTAGCAGACACCGTAGAGGGGGAGCGGAGTGAGGAAGGTTCTAAGTAGGAGGCACCACGAGGGAAGCAGAGAGGCCCTAAGACATGGCAGTCACTGGGCTGAAGAGGAAGCTTTTCTAGAAGAGGTGGCCCCAGGGCTGCCTGGTGGGCAGCTGGGCCTGAACCCATCCCCGCGGGTGGCCCACTTCCTCCAGTCCCAAAGTGGCTTTGCCTGCTTGCCCACCAGCCAGGGCTCAGCACTGGCCTGCCCTAGTGGGATGAGGGGCTCAGCTCTGTCCTTCCACACTTCTGAGGACCCCTTTGCAAGCCGGCTGCACGGAGAGAATGGACCGGAAAGTGTAGCACGGCCCCCCGATAGCCCGATCTGCCTTCTGGGAAAGCCTGCTCCTCGTTGTCTGTCCTGTGTGTGTGCACATGTCCACACATCCACTCGTGCACGTGTATCTGGGGATGGATCCGAGCTGGTACGCATTGGAGTGTCTACATGGATGCGAACACGTGTGTGTGTTTTCTGGGCGTGCGCCTCTGACTCTGCACCCCGGTGTGTTCGCGTGTACCAGGGAAATCTCCGCCCCGTCCTTTTTCCCGTCCTTTTTCTTCCTTCTGAGTCAACAGGTCTTTCCCAAGCAACCCCCACACATCAGCCTCCGTGCAGGGCACTGGGGATGTGGAGATGCAGCCGGCTTAGGCGTGGGCATTAGGAGTTCCACCGTCAAGCAGAGGACACACACACACACACACACACACACACACACTGTGCAAAGTGAGAGCGTAGATAGGCTACTCCTCTGTCAAGCAGAGGACACACACACATGCGCACACACACTGTGCATGCAAAATGAGAGCGTAGGTAGGCTACCCTGGCCTGGCTCTTGCTACAGGAGCCCTAAGGGGGCTGAGAGCTGGGGGCGGAGGAGGTTACCAAGGGTTTCCTCCAGGGCCTGCTGGATGGGTCAGGCTGGGAGGAGCAGGAAGGGGGGGCTTCTGTGGGGGCCACAGCCCAAGCACTAGAAAAGAGGCAGCCAGTGCCAAGCCCGGTGTCGGGGAACCAGGGGGGAAAGCGGCCAGGTGGACTGACCTAGCTGTCTAAATGGGCGTGCTCAGGCCGTGGCTAAGAGGTTTGAATGAGCTGTCGCCATTTAAAAATCAGAATATTTCATACTAACCCCCGCCCCCCAGATTTCCAGGTCCTCCTGAACCGTGGGAAGCTTTGGCTGCACTGAGCCCCGCATTGCTGTGCTGAAGTAATCAGCTGGAGCTGAGTAGCTGGCCGTTGCTACCTTTTACTCCGTTACCTGCCCGGCCCTTGCACTATTCTCAAGTTTAAAGCCTCAGGAAGAGACAGTTCCAATTGGAAGCTAGAAACCATAGAGTCTCGTGTTTGAAGGGACTGCTTGTATACCTCCAGTAACAGGGAGCTCATTATCACACATCACAAGATGTGCACCTTGAAGTGCAGGTTTTAGGAGACCTTTTTTTAAAAAAAGTTGTGGTAAATATATATGAAATATATACATGAAGTTTACCATTTTAATCATTTTTAAGTGTACAACTCAGTGGTATTATGTACATTTACAAAGTTGCGTAACTATCGCCACTGTCCATTTCTAAATCTTTCCCATCACTCCAAATAGAAACCCTGTACAATTAAGCAATAACTCCCCAAGCCCCCCCTGTCCCCAGCCCCTGGTAACCTTTCTGTCTCTATGAATTTGCCTATTCTGGGTATTTTGTACAAGTGGAATTATACAATATTTGTCCTTTTGTGTCTGGCTTATGTCACTCAGCATGTTTTCAAGGTTCATCCAGATCGCAGCATGTATCAGAACTTTCATTCTTTTAATGATGGAATTACCTTCCATTGTACGGAGCTACCACACTGTGTTTATCCATTCATCTGTTGATGGACACTTGGGTTGCTTCTTTGGCTACCTTTTTGGCTATTTTGAATAATGTTGACATTTGCATACAAGTATTTCTCTGTGTCCCTGTTTTCAGTTCGTTGGGGTATAGGAGTGGAATTGCTGGGTCATGTGGCCATTCTGTCTTTAACTTTTTGGGGAACTGCTATCTGTTATCCACAATGGTTGGACCATTTTATGGGGACCAGTTGTGTGTTGTCCTGGCCTGGACGGGAATGACAGGAGGGCCTGACTGGGTGGCCTAGACTGTCCACGCTCACCCTCTCTCTCCCTCTGTTGACAGAGTCGCCCCAAGAAAGGCCGGGCTCCCGGCGCAGCCTGCCGGGCAGCCTCTCAGAGAAGAGCCCCAGCATGGAGCCTTCAGCCGCTACGCCGTTCCGGGTCACGGTAACTATCTCTGCGTCACCATCGCCACCTGGCATGGGGTGCTGCTCTGCGACCCCGCGGCCCCCCTTCCTGGAGCCTCACGGACCGGGAGAACATCCAGCCTCCCTTGTTCTAGGTATCCGATCACTCAGCTGCTCCCCTCTCTGTGGCTCAGCCCCATCCCGGGGGGCCACGTGGGGGCCCCTTGTTGCGAGGGAGGGGCCAGACGGAGGACAGACAGCTCTGCAGGCCGTGGGGCCCAGAGCTGAGCTGGCCGGGGAAGAAAGGGGCTAGTGTTAGGTCGGATAAACGCACCGTCATGCATGCACACACACGCCACGCTTCCTTAGAATGCACGCTTTTTGTTTCCACATTTTAATATCTCTCATATTACAGCCCATGGTGTGTCATAATTTAATTGTTGTGTTTTCTCTTTCTTGGTGGCACATAAAATAATGCTGTATCTTACAACTGATGATGTCTTAGGATCAACAAAGTACAGTATATATATCTTAGCTACTGATTATTAGTAGTCCCACCAGCACACATTCTTTTATTTCAAACCTAAATGACTTAATGGAAACAGAATCCAGTGAACCTTAATATCTGACTCTCCGTGTCCCCCTGTGTCCCCACCATCCTTCCACGCACCTGCAGTTTTACGTCCCTTTACTGCCCCCATTCACATGTTACCATGTGCCCCTCTGTCCATGCTCTGCCAGCTGCTGGAGAAGTGGACATGTTCTCTTCCCCTGGGAGCTCACAGTTTGTAGGGGAGGTGGCTATTTGATAATTTGTTCATCCATTCATTCATTCAACCATTTTTTATGGCGTGCCTGCTGTGTGCCAGGTACCATTCTTTGCACTGGGGCTGAGTGGGAGGAGCTGGCCAAGAGAGTACCAGGGGGATAAAGCCCTTGACCTTATGGGCTGACATTCTTGTGTTGGAGCTATGTGCTGTGAAGGAGAAAAGTAGACTGATAGGGAAAACCAGGAGAGCTTCCTTGAGGTGGTGTGGTTGGGAAGTGATAGTTGAGCTGAAGTCCAAGGGATGAGGAGCTAGCCCTCCGGGGATCAGGGGAAAGAAGGTTTTGATGGAGGGAACAGAGAGGGCACAGGCCTGGCTGTTGCTATACAGTGTGCTATGGGGGTTCCAGGTGAGGTGAGAGTGGGCTGGGAAAGGTGTTCCCTGGGAACACCTTTGAGCTGGGTCTTGAAGGGTTCCTTAGAAATTGGGCAGGCAGCGACAGTGAGAGAGGAAGTTCCAGGTAGGGGGAACAGCACTTGCAAAAACATGGAGGCAGGCATGGAAGCACACTAGAAATTGATGTGTTTGTGGAATGGTGAAATGCTTGGTGGGACTGGAGATGAGGGGTCTGGAGGTCAGGGTAGGAGGTGAGGCTGGGAAGATGGGCCAGGTCCGGGTCAGGTGGCGCCTCTGATAGTCGCACAACTTTGTAAATGTACATAATACCACTGAGTTGTACACTTAAAAATGATTAAAATGGTAAGTCCTCAGCTAAAGGGACGGGGCTTTCCCCAGGGCCACTGATTCTCCTGCTTTCTGTGTGTCATAAAAATGCTCTCAGAATAGATCCTTGGGCCCCCTCAAGATTTCAATGCAGTGGGCCAGGGGCAGAGCCTGGATATCTGCATTTTTAACAAGCTCATAAAAGAGGTAGTTCTGAGCCCTAGGCTCTGGGTCAGATCAGCCTCCAGGCAGTGAGGAGGAGAAGGACACCTGTGCTGAGGAAGGATTCCTGGTCACCTCCCTGGGTGAGACCAGGGCCCTTGGGAGATGGTCTCCAGCTGTGGGGAGGATCAGGAGGCTGGCACCTGAGAGACCCTGATCGAATCAGCTGGCGCAGAGGCCAAGTCCTGCCCTTCCTGGACCCCCAGGGCCACAGGCACCAGGGCTGAGCCTTCAGGACGCCTTAGGGAACGCTGACTAATCATAACGTAACCCCCTGTACTATGTTCACGGTCTTACCTATTCGATCTCTTTTAAACCTTGAGACAACCCTGAAGCTGATACTTTTATCACCCCATTTTACAGATGAGAAAACTGAGGCCCAGAGAGGTGGAGTCCCTCACCCGAGCTCCAAGTGCTCATAATGGTGGAGCCAAGATTTGGACTCAGGTCTCCCTGACCCTAGCGCAGGAGCATGCTGCACCCCTCTGGCTCGACTGGAACCAGAGGAGGGGGACCCTTCCCCCATTCCCTCCCAGAACCCCCTCAGCATCACTTTTTACCCGCTTCCCTTTCTTTTGCTGCTCTGATAGGTGTATCATCACACCTCGAGGTTGCTATAATTTGCAGTTCTTTAATTGCCAGCTAGGCTTGGCTTTTTTTCTGTAGTGTCGTCTTCACTATGTTTCCTGGTATGGAAACCACCTGTGGCTCAGAGCCAGAACCAGAGCCAGCCTTCTGAGCCACGAGGCCCCCGACTCACAGTCCCGTGAGATTAGGGTCTGCGGGATGGAAAGTGTGTTCAGCCGTCATTTTACCCACTTCTCACAGCAACCCCGAGGGAGGTACCATTAGTGTCTACCAGTCACAGATGAGGGAACTGAGGCTCAGAGAGGTGAAGTTGTTTGCCTGGTGTCACACAGCTCTTGAGTGACAGAGCTTGGCATGGATACTACGATGGCTGGACATTTATTTTTTGTGTCCTTTTGCTCGGCACCTTGTACTTTTCTGTGTGCAGTAGTTAAGGAAAGGGGCGTGAGTCAAGTTTCTATCCTGGGCTGGTGCTCAGAGTTGGGGGGGGGACTAGGGAGCTCAGAGGTGGGGATCTGGGTTCAAATGCCGGCTCTTGCATGACCTGTGTGACCTCGTTAGTCACTCAACCTGTCTGAGCCATGTGTGCTCATCAGTAAAGGGCAGGGAATGACTGCCCTTCCTTGAAGGACTTGGTGGACCTTTGTGTGCGCGCACCAGCCCAGGTCTGACCCATGGGAGATGCTTACCCCATGAAATCCACCATTATCATCCGAATTGCATTTCCTCTTTTGGCACCAGGACAGTAAAGATCTGGGGAGGGTTGGGGTGGAGGGCAGAGGACCGGGTGCTTGGGGGAAGGTCAGAGGTGCACCTGACCTGGGCCTTAGGGACAGGCTTGATGCGGACCCTGGGCAGGACCAGAAGCACACCCTCTCCCCTGCAGCCTGAACTTGCACTTGCCCCCGTGTGCTCCCACAAGCCAGATCCTCTTGCGCTCGCTGACTGCTGCTCTGTGTAGCCCCCTGAAGGAACCCAGGGAACATGGTTTTGCCTGGAGGAGGCAGGGGAGATGTCACAGGCTGTACTTGAATAACTGTCGTCTTTGCCGCCATTTCAAACCAGGATGACGAGATGTCACCGCCTCTCACAGCGGTGCCCCTTGGCAATGATGTAGTTTAATGGAGAATCCACGTCGGGGTCTGTAGGACTCACTCTATCCACCTCCTTCACGCAGACTGAGGCCCAAGAGGGGCCAGACTTGACGAGGTCGCCACTCAGCTGGGAGGGCTTCTGAGTCTGGGCTGTTTGCACCCTCACATGCGGCCCTTACCCCTTTTGTGAGTCAGCCTGGGACCGCAGTCATCCCACAGGGCATCGGGCTCAGTGCTGCTCCCACCTCTGCCTCTTGGAGACCATGGGACCCTGGGAGAGCCTCAGTTTACCCTTCTGTAAAAGGGGGGGAGTGACTTCGAGTTTTGAGCATACAGTAGGCGCTTAAACACTTTGATGCGGTATCTAAGGGAATGAGCCATAAAGTCCACAGACCTGGGGCTGAGCCTCATGGCAGCTTTGTGACCCGGGCAAGATGTGGAACCTTTTGCCTACCTGGCACAACTTCCTTCTACCTACAGGTGGAGTTGGGGGGTGGGGGAGTGGTTTCCCGGGGCCACTGGGTGCTAGCAGGCCTAGTGGGTGCACCCTGAGAGCCGTGGGGGCCCCTGGATGAGGGCAGGATGGGGAAGGAGCTGGGAGCAGGCGACCAAAGGGACCTCCCGCCCATCTCCGGCCTTCAGCTCTTGGGCTCCAAAGAGATGGCGAGGCTGAGATTCGAACCCATGTCTGTCTTCTCTGCAGCCAGCAGGGAATCCTGGAAGCGAGAGAGGGTGAGAGGTAGGGGAGGCAGGCAGGCAGCGAGCTGGGGGCCTGGATCTGCACAGACTGTCAGGCTGGGTCCAGGGGCTCTGCATGGACCCATCCCTCTTCTTGAAGCCCAGGGACCCTTAGCAGCAGCAGGCTGCCCCCTCTCACCTGCCACCCCATGTTCGAGGAATTCACAGTCTGATTTGGGAGTTAAGGAGATGGTGACTGTCACCGGTCCCCTCAGCCTGCCGCCCTCCCCAGACCCAACCTCCCCTGGTGTGGGCTTCCTCCCTCCTTCCTCCCTCCTTCCTCTGCCCCCGGCCCCTCCCATCGACCTTGAGGAGAGCTGTCAGGGCCCGGGTGTGGGAGGTGGCAGAGGCTCTGGGAAACTTGACAGCCAATTGATTCTTCCTCGGGAAGTTGAAAGTGAAGAGTTGTGTTTGAAGGTTTAGCTGAAATTAGGTCTCAGGGCTATTTTTTGCGAGTTGGAGAAGGAGAAGTGTCAAGGAGGGGAAGGCCCAGGGAGCTGGCGGAAGCTGCAGATAAACTCCGTACCAGTTGATTGCAGATGCTTCTAGAAGCGGGTCTCAGTTCCTTTCAATCACCCACTTTTACTGGATGCTCAATTGTGTGCACCCTAGGTGGTCCTGAAGCTGTGACGGAGGTGTGCCTGGGGTGCTATGAGAACCCAGAACAAGAGACAGTTACCTCTCACTGGCGAGGGTAAGGAAAAATTCCTAGAGGAGGATCTTTGGGGCTGGGCTTTGAGGGATGTGTAGGAGTTTGTCAGGAACAAAGGGAGAAGAGTATTCCAGTTAGAGTGGGATCTAACAAAATAGGAACAAGCCAGCGGCCCTGTGTGATTAGATATGATGTTGAATGAGTTGAAGACATGACGGAGAGGAGCCTAGACAGAAAAGTGAGTGGGTGAGGCCTTGGACTTTCCCCTACAGGACACAGGAGTCAGGGAATGATGAGTGAGAGTGGAGTGGGCAGGAGATCTCTGGGATGTGGACCTTAGGTTTCCCCAGCTGCTCGTGCCTCTTCCTGCTCCTGTGGCTTCCCCAAACCCTCCCCACATTTCAGCTGTCTTTCTTTCTCTCTCACATACACATAAACAGGTACATGACCACAAACATGCAGGACTGTGGGTGACCGCCTCAACACCACAGTGGAAAGGCTGTTGGAAATTAACTGCTCCAAACCTTCCTTCTCCAGAGGAGGGACTGAGGCTCAGAGAGGGCAGGGTCCTTTCCCAAGGTCACACAGCATATCTGGAGCAGGGCCTGGAATTGAGCCCAGGTCTCTCCATTGCTGTCCTGTGCTCCTTATGCCTTGCTCCCTCCTGCCTCATTTCCCTGCAGCTGAGTCCTTCTCCCCGCCTCCATCATGCTTCCTGGGAGGAGGGGGCTGAAGGGAATGGACATGTGTGGGTCCAACTACCCATAGAGGCCCCCGATGTCTCATCAGCACACTGCCACCTCCTGGTCTGCCTCTCTGCCCCCATTAGTAGCCCTTGTTGGCTAAGATGACTCCTGTTGGGCATGGGGATGGTGGACAGAAAAGCTGGTCAGGCTTCCAGATCACATGAGCCTGCTCTGTCACTGCACAGATGGGGAAACTGAGGCCCAGAGAAGGTAGGTTTGCCTGGAATACCTGCTGGGCCTCCCTCTACCACTCCAGGCTTCTACTGCCCATCCCAAATGCACATTTACATGGGACACATCTATGTCTGTGGCCCACAGACTGGTGGAGAGATGTCAACCACGCAGTGTGGCAGACCGGCAGGCAGGAGTGCTGGACCCCAGATTGGGTGCCCTGCTGGACCCCAGATTGGATGCCCCAGTTTCCTCCTCGTAGTACCAGGAATTTGCCTGTGAGGCTGATGTCCCTTGCTTGAGCCTCCTGAGCTGGAGTCTCCCAACCCAGTGTCTGGCCATTGTTCTGCAGATGAGAGGGTTGGTGGGGAGAGCAGGCCCCGTACCGTACCCTCAGCCCTCCTCCTCCCCTGCCTTTCATGGAGCCTAATTGCTATTAAACTGTTTAAACCCAAAAGGCAAATTACTATCATTTCGGTCTGTGTCCATTTGGTCTGTGTCTGCCTTCTGTGGGGAGAGGCCCCCTTTCCCGCAGCAGGAAAGTAGGAGATGGGAACATTGTCACCGACAGCCCAGGGTGGCCAGGGCTGGCCAGTACGGTCTGCAGGGCGGGAGCACGGGGCCAGGGGCTATCTGGCGCCTCCTGAATTGAGACCAGGCCAGCATCCGAGGCCTGGGACTGAGGGCAGGCTGTGGTATTTGGTAGGGTTGGGGGGCTGCCTGCCCCATTAATAAACATGAAGGTGGTTTCATCAGCTTAGTTTTACAGATTAGGAGAGCAAGGCTCAGGGAGAAGGAACTGGCCCGGGGTCCCCCAGCCCGTGAGCGGCAGAGATGGAAGTCAAGCTCTGGTCTACGAGTCCTGTTGTGGGTGTGAACTAACTTACTTTCCTCCCTCGCTTCTCTGCCTTCCTTTCTTCTTTCTTTTAGTACATTTTTAATCAGCACCAGCTGTGTTTCAGGGCCTGTGTGGGGCACTGACACAAATAGGATTAAAACGTAGGTTCTACCTGCAAAAATACGGCGGGTTTAGCTGGGGCTTGACAGTCATTTCCAGGCAGGTTAAGGGAAAGGACAGGCAGCCAGGACAGCTCCTGCGAAGGCCAGGAGATGGGAAACAGCATGAGGGACAGGAGACCCATGGCAGCACATAGAGCAAACGGGATCGGAGGCTGAATTAACAGGAGTGTGGAGTCCCCGGAGAGGGAGGCGAGGGT
Source organism: Balaenoptera musculus (assembly GCF_009873245.2). NCBI lineage: Eukaryota > Metazoa > Chordata > Mammalia > Artiodactyla > Balaenopteridae > Balaenoptera > Balaenoptera musculus. The sequence continues at coordinate 103,331,308 of NC_045790.1, forward strand.
GGGCCAGAGCTGGCCGGCGCAGGCCTGGAGTGCGGTGTGTCCTTCAGAGCAGGATACCTGACCGGGCTGGGAGAGTCGGGAGCTCCTTACGTGGGCAGAGACCAGGACCAGGGTGGGGGATGAGGGATGGGGAGCAAGCAAACTGCTTTTCTCAAGCAGGTTGTCGGGACCCCATCCCCGCCCTCAACGTCTGAGCTTAGAATGTCCTTGTAGGTGTCCGTGAGGGCAGGGGTGGAGGGAGGAACCAATTCAAGGAGCCCTGGAATCTCCTGCCTCATTTCGGGAGGTGCCAGCTTGGCTCGAGCAGCTTGGGTGGGAGGATGGAGGGCGAAGCAAGGACAGCCTCTGCACCCTCAACCACCCGTTTCTGCCCCCGTATCCTCCGGAGGTACCTCTAGGATACCCCTGTAAGGCCCTGCACTCGAGCCTGTTGGGCGGCAAGGAGATGGATAAACTGGTCCCCACTAAGTTGTCAGTGGCTGACTCCCCGGTCCCTGTGTTATAGGTTCCTTGCACGAAAGGAACCTTATCAATTGGAAGTTTGAGTCACCGTGGAAATGCAGGCTCTGTGACTGGCAGGTGGGATACTGTTTGGGGGTCTTTCTCCCTCTCTTCACACCTCCCTGGGTCCTGGGGATACAGTGCTGGCTCTTCTCATAGGTCTACCTGGGATGGGGCAGGATTTGAATCTTAGCCCCATGGCTCCCCTCTGTGGGATCCCTCAGGCAAGGTCCCCAACTCTGAGCCTCTCTTTTTCCCATCTGTAAATGGGCACAGGAGTTCCTCGCTCACAGGGCGGCTGTGAGGGCTCAGTGCCTGGCATTCAGCCAGTGCTCATGCTCTGCCCCTCTTTCTGGTGGGCGGGGCTCACCCTACCCCACCCTTTCCCCAGAGCCTCGGGTCCTCCCTACCGCACCCCTCCACCTGCTGCCCCAAACGACATTGCCCCTGACAGAGCTTCTAGGGCTCGGCTCTGACACCAGGCTCTGGTACCAGAAGGTCTAGAGGGGGTGAAGGGGTCCCTAAGAGACCAGAGACCAAGTTCCCAGGTGGTGAGTACAGATGGAGGTTGGAGGTGTCCGCGCAGGGCGGTTTCTGCCCAGTTGGGGGCAGCAGAGGGTAGCAAGTGACTGCCTGGGCGGCAGCTCCCAGAGGAGAGTGGAAATCCCAGGGGTTTGTGTGCCCCCCACCCCGACCCTGGGGCCATGGGGGTCCAGCTAAACAGGCTGCAGAGCCCACTGCCGGGTAGAGGGAACAGCTCAAATCAGGAGCGCCTGTAGGCAGCTGGGCCTGGCACTGTTGGCTGAGCTGCCTGGGCTGGGTTGACCAGGGAGCTGGGGGACCTCTGAAAGGGGACCGTCATCAGGGACACGGAGGGGGGCAAGATCTGGAGCCGAGGCAGCCTTCCAGCAGGAGGAAGGGGGTTGAGGGGGCCAGTGTGCAGGCTGGCACTGTCTCTGCACCGTGGTCACCAGGCTGGACCAATAGACCCTCCATCACGGTTGTCCTCTGATGAAGTCTGGCCGACCTGGGTTCGAATCCAGGCTCTGCCAGCTCCTTGCTGTCTGCATGAGGGCACAAGGAGGCAGGGGTGGGGCAGTCATAAAACCTGTTTTACACGGTCCGCTGGGTCAGGCCCTCTCCTGAGCCCTCACTGGATATCATCTCATGATACCATGAGGCAGATAACACAAATCCCACTTTGTTTAAAGTGACAAAACCAAGGCAGACGGAGAGTGAAGAACTTGCTGAAGCTCACTCAGCTCGAGAGCCTAGATGGTGAAGGTCTCACAGAGCCTGGCCCACAACAGGCAGCTCAGTCTCTGCCGGCCAGTGTTGTTATTCTTTCCATTTTATAGATGAGAACACTGAGGCCCTGAGAGGGGAGGTGCATTGTTCCAGGCCACACAGCCAATCGGGGACAGAGCTGGCACTCAGCCTCATCTTGTTCTGCCCCTGCCTTCAGCTGGCCTGGCCCTCACAAGTCAGAAGCTGCCTGGTGGGAGGGAACTGCTCCCCTCTTCCCACCCCACCCTGTGTGGCCCCTGTAGGCCTTCCCCTCCCCTAGGGGACCCAGGAAACTGGGTGTGGGGGGCAGGGCTCAGATGCCTTTGCTCCCACCCCACCCCCATATGAAAATGCAGTGATTGCCTCTATCACATACAGTGGCATTTGGGTTGGATCGCAGACATAATTATATCTGAATCTTTGGGTGGGAATTGTTTCCAATGCCAGGAGGCCCTCTTTGGAGGCGGCAGCAATGGCATCTGTTTCCGACACAAGGCCCTGCATGGGGATGAGTAACTTTTCCCATGGAATTGCTTAAAGAACATCTAAAATGAGCCATGATTGTTACTGCCCCGCTCCAGTGCCTTCGATGGCTGCCAGGGAGTGGAATCCAGCTCCCCAGCTGGCATCGAGGCCCCCGGGCCTGTCCCAGCATCCGTATAGGCTGGTCCTTCTGCCCACACTTCCTCCCCATTTCCGTTCCTCGAGAGCTCCTTCCCTCCCCTGTGCTCCGCCACAGACTCCTGCAGACTTCCCCTCCCCAGGCTCCAGAACATAGACACTGTGACTTAACCGTCCACCGGACGTGGTGACGTTCTCAAGGGCAGTGACTGTTTCTGATTTCTCTGAGCCCCAGGCATTGGGGCAGGGCCTCACCTGTCGCAGGCACCCGAGGGGTTTGTGGGGTGAAGGTATGTGAGAGACGCAGGGAGTGAATACATCCAGTGAGTGAGGGCGGGGTGAGGAGAGGGGGGTGAGTTTCCACCTCCTTGCTCCTGAGAGCCCACTGCACCTCTGAGGCGGAGTGGCCACCCGCGTGGGAGGAGGTCAGCACAAGTCACCCAGACCACTGCTGTCTTGCCTTGAAATTGACCTTGCCTCCACCCCATGATCGATCCCTCAGGGGCAGGACGCCCAGGTGAGCCTGGCCTGCAGACGGTAAATCAACCCAGGAGGAGAAATAGCCTATAAAATCCTCTCCCCAAACGGTGCGTTTTGTATCCTGCAGTGAAAAGGGCTTTTAAAAGCACTGCTCACTCAGGTGGATTTATGCAGCTGTCACCCACCTCTCCCCTCTCCCTCCCGCTAGTGTTCACCGGTCTCTGGGGCTGGAGCACCCTGGGGTCCTGGTGTTCCCTGGTGCCTCCTGGTCCAGGGAGAAGTGGGATAGCTCCTCTTCCCTGCCTTGATGCTCTGGGGCTATCCCCGGCCAGCTAAGTGCCTGGGACGGCAGGGTGGCGCAGTCTGACCCAGCAGAAGCTCCCTGTGGCCCAGCACAGGGCCTGAAGTTGAAGTCCCACCATTAGCACCCTTCCTTCAGGCAAGCTGTTGTCTCCAGAAGGTCCCCTTGTTGTCACCGGCAAATGGGTCACCAGGGAGGGGAAGGATGGCATGCCCAAGCTGGAAAGGGAGTTAGAGATCATCTAGACCAATCCTCTCATTGTACGGATGGGGAAACTGAGTCACAGAGAGGCTAAGGTGCTTGCTCACAGCCTCATAGTGCAGTAATGGAATTATGGAAGGTCTTGGGCTCTGGTGCAGACCACCTGGGTTGAACCCAGCTCTGCCACTTCCTGGCTGTGTGGCCTTGTGCAAGTAGCTTAATGTCTCTGAACCTCCGTTTTCTCATCTGCACATTGGGTTCTGAGAATTAAACAAGGTAAGTCATGTAAAGCTCTAATACAGTGCCTGAAGCTTAGACGGAGCTTAATAAATACATCTGGCTTGCTCTTATTAACGCATTGGAATAGTTCTCATTATTGTTAATAGCAGAGCTAGGTTTTGAACCCAGATTTCTTGAGTGTACGCATGGTTTTCTTGCCACTTCTGCTAGGCAGCCTCTGTTGAGAGCGTTCATTCACACAGAGTGCACAGAGCACAGGACTGGGTTGTTCTGATGGGGGCTAAGCAGTGAGTCACCCTGGGAAGACTGGCCTGGTGCCGGGGCCTCAGTGACAGGACCTGGAAGGAGGCAGAAGGAGACAGTAGAGAGCCTGCTGCAGGGGTGTGGCTCCCTGATGGAGTTGGTTTTCCACCAGACATGTGGCCCTTGTGCTGGACTCCCTGCCCCGAGGTCAGGACTGGCTGAGGGCTTAAAGAGCTGATGAAGTGTGTGTGTCCATCCTGACCTCTGGGGTGGGCTTACGAGGCTAAGGCAAGCGTTGACCAGCCAGAGGATTTATGGGAGTGAGTCACTCCCTGGCTGCTCTGGGTTATCACATCCCTGCTCGAGACCTTAGGAATGAGTGTCTGATTTCTGTTAACTGATGCCACTCAGTCCTGGGCACTGGCAGGTACCAGGAGGGTCTCTCTGTTGTCCTCATTTCCCCCTCCCACCTTCAGGCCCCCACCTGCTTCCCAACTGCGGCCCCCTCCTCCCTCCTCTAGACTCTCAGGGTTTCTAATGGGCCCCCTTGACCTGGGTGTCCTCTGCTTTGGGGAGGGGGTTGTATGTCCCATGTCATGAGCCTGGGCTCGGGTGTGTAACTTGGAGGTCGGAGGGACCTGTGATCACTCTGGGGCCCTCCAGGTCAGCCAGACCCGCTGCTGTCCTACCTCTACAATCTTTGCCTGTGCTGTGATTCTGCCTGGAATATCCCTATACGGCTGCCCTGCCCCACATGATCTCAGTAAGCCCACCTACTGCCTCACCTTCAGTGTTTCTATTATGCCTTCAAAAGCTGCCTCCTCCAGCAAGTCCACCCAGATTGACCCCAAGTGGAATCTCTTAAAAGGCCTCCCAGAGCACATTCTCTGCCTTTCTCCTTTTTCTCTTTTATTTGTTTATTCATTTAGGAAGTATTTACGGAATGCCTGCCAGGTGTCCAGCACTGGGGACCCAGGCCACGCTGACCCCCACAGTCCTGTAGGGGAGGAAGGCATGAAACAAATGCATGTACAACTACGACTGTGATAAGTCTGCAGGGAGATATGGCCCAATCCGAGGGCATCTGGGAGGCCCCTGAGGAGAAGACTGAAGAGAGACTGAAGGGTGTGCAGGGCCCGCCGGGCAAAGGGGGACTCTGTTCTAGGCAGTGGCAATAGCCTGGGCCAAGGCCCTGTGGCAGGAGGAGCTGGCAGTTCCAAAAGTGCCGCTGAAGCCACTGGGGCTGGAGCCCAGGAGGGAGATCATGAGGGGCCTTAGGCCTCACCAAGGAGCTAGGCCTTCATCCCAGGAGCCCAGGGGTGGCACTGGTCCATGGCAGGGTCTCATCTGTTTTTCCAAGGGTCCCTCTGGATGCTCTCGGAGAATGAACAGGGTGACAGGGTTGGGGACAGCCAAAGCAGCGAGGAGGCTCCCACAGGTGCCTCGGAACAGCCTGGGCCGCCTCTCCAGCTGGACCATGGGACCCCTGAAGGCAGAGAGCTAACGCTTCTTGGGGCTCAGCACATGGCGAGGCTCAGGAAACACGCCCTGAGTGAGCCATTGACCAGCCCCCTTCTCCATCACAGGAGCTTTGAGTCCTAGAAGTTGCTTCTGTAAGTTGCTGCCTTCTGTTTCCTTCTGGCTAATTGTTGGGCTGTCCCCTGGTGACCGAGCAAAGTCTGAGCAATAAAAACAATGACAATGATGGTGATGATGATAGTAGCTAATATTTTTACTGTGTGCCGGGAAATGGGCTAAGTTCTTTCCATGCATGATCTCACTGACTCGTTACAACAGTCTGTGAGGTAGCTACTATAGACCCCATCCTATAGAAGAGGAAACAGGCTCGGACAGTTAGGGCACTGGCCTAAGGCCCACAGTCATTAAGTGGTGGAAACCTCTACTACCTTGCCTCTTGGGGGAGGGGGAGGAAAGGTATTTGCATTTTACCCAGGGATTCCTAGACGTCAAGGTAATCCTAGGACCTAAAGAGGTGTGTCAAATGGTGGTGTTTGAGGTGTGGTGATGGGCAGAAGGAGAGATGTTTGGGGCAGGGGTCTCCAGCTCTGGGTAGGGGTGAGGCCCTGCAGAGCAACCTGCCAGGCCTCAAGGCACCCAGAAACCACACATTTAGGGAGCTGTGAAGACAGTTTTCAGGGTGTGAGAGAAGCAAGTAGGTCGTCCTCAGAGATTGGCACAAAGTGAGGCCCTGCCTGCAGAGCAGGCGAAATTGGGGCGGCAGCAACATGGAGCCCTTTTCTCCCCTCCGGCCCAAGATGTGGGCTTGTGGCTCTTTGAGCTTACCCGGCCCCTCTCCCTTCCTGCCATGGCTGTGAACATGAGCGCGTGTGGGCCGGTGTGTTTGGCCTGGGTGTCAGCGTAACTCTGTGAGTACCTGATGACAGTTGAATATATGTGTAAATTTGTGAGCCTGTCTCAGTATATTTGTATGTTTATCTGTGCGTTTCATGGCTGTGTATGTGTGTATTTGTGTGTGCGCTGGTCAGTGTGCATCTGTGTGTTTAGGTGTGTGTATCTGGTGGTGCTAGGGAGACCTGTTATGTTTATACCTGCATTTCTTTGTGGCCATGTCCCTCCCCGACATGTGCACCATCCATGTCCTTGAACCTGGGTGTGTTTCTCTCCCTGAGTACTTCTCCATGTGAACATGTTTGGGTGTAGCTATCCGGGCAATATTTTAATGCACGAGTGATCCTTGAGTGTCAGGCTCCAGCCCCTTCCCGGTCCTCATGGCCAGTGAATTGGTTCTCTTTGTGTGATCTGAGGAGTCTGGCTACCTTCTCTGGGTAAGGTGGAGTGTGGTGGTCTTATGTTCAAAGGAGCGCCGGCATGGGCTTAGTGAGGGTTCTGTGGGCTTACGGTGGCCTGTCAGTAGGTGGCCACTGGGAAGGCACCAACTTGATCCTGGCTTAAAATTCCTCCCACCTTTCACCTGTCACAGTGTCTGACATTCCACCGTTACTGAGTTATTCCCCAACTGGGACCCTCTTTGGTGGTGCATAGCTCCCAGGGGAGGAGGCCAGAGAGGCCTGGCAGCTTGCTGCGGGTAGAGCCCCAGGAAAGGGGAAGAGGGCAGGAGGAATTGTGCATCTGAAGAATTCAAGCAAAGCCACAGAAATTGCTGGTACTGTTAGTGCCAAACGTGGGAGAGCCCAGCTGTGAAAGGCAGCTGCTCTAGCTTTAGAGAATCATCAAATACCAGCACTGGAAAGGAGCTTGGTGATCACCCAACTCAGGCCCTCGGAGTACAGATGGGAAGACTGAGGCCTGGAAAGAGGAAACATGGGGAGCCTGGGAGGTTCTGGAAGCATTCTGGCATTGCAAAGAGCACTGGGCAAGGAGAAAGGGGACCTAGGTTCTGCCATGGGTCTGCCACTGCCCTGCTCAGTGACTCTGGGAAAGTCCCCCTGCCCTCTGGGCCTCGGGTGTCTTATCTGTATCATGTGGGCATTGGCCTGGCTGCCGGCTCTGGGCACTCCCAGCTCTCACGCTGCTATCTTAGAATAACATAGGACTCCTCACCACCCCCAGCCCCTTCCTGGAGCCTCTGCCAGGGTAGAGTGAGGTGTCCCTACCAGCCTGCCAAGGTGTCAGGTCTGCCTGCCAGCCTCTGAGCCCGGCAGATCTCCTCTCCTGGGGCTGAGAGAGGTGGTGATATCTGGATGGGATCTTCCCCGCCTTTCCTGTTTATTTAGGTGTGCTTTTGGCATTTGCACAGAGCCTCAGAAAGAAATTGAGAGACATGCCTGTTACAAGAGCCTCCTTCTTTGAAGGATATCTGTTTGGATGCAGGCCTTAGAAACGGCCACAAAGGAGAAGCTGGTCCGGGGCCGAGGGAGGGCCATGGGGCTCTACGTTCATCCTGAGCACTGTCGCAGGTCAGGCCCACCCACCCATCTGCAGTGACCCAGAGTCGGTTTGTTAAAAGGGAGAAGGTGATGAAGGCAGAATTGAGGATGCAGGACAAAATAGATGATGGAGTCGGGGGCTGGTAGAGCACCTACTATGTGCCATGCATGGTGCTGAGTGCTTTACACTCAGGTGAGACCAGTGGTGACACGTGACTCCCAGGTGCCCAAGTGGTGTTGCTGGAATACAAACCCATTGCCCCCCAAATGCTGCCTCCTGGATGGGGAGTGATGCACACGTGAGGATGGGACTGGGCAAGTCTCCCCTCCCTGAGCCACCAGGTCCTCACCTGTGAGCCCCAGGTGACAGCCCTGCACTCAGGGAGAAGCCCACCTTCCCTTCTTTCTTCTCTCCCCCCGGCCCAGCATGGTACCTGGGGCATGGGGAGGAGGGGCTGAGCAGTCACTTCCGTCCTGGCCTTTGACACGTGTGTGTGTGTGTGTACGCGCGCGCACGGCTCTGTGTGTGTGTGGGGGGGGGGCACGTGTGCATGTGTAAGAGGATCCCTGCCCCGCCTGCTCAGGAGAGGCTACAACTCTCCTGGTTACAATCCCAGCTCTACCACCTAACAGCTCCGCCACTCTCAGCAAGTAGCTTAAATTCTCTGAGGCTCTGTTTCCCCACTTGAAAACCCCAAACATCCTTCTGAAGCACATGTCCTCACGAGGATTCCTGATATGAGGCATCGGGCCCTCCTAGGCATCCCCTCTGCTCGGGCTCCGGATGTGTTCCGTGAGTGCCCCGGGCAGAGCGACCTGGCAGAGCAGGAGCCCGGAAATTGGTAATTTATCATCATCGTCATCACATGGAATGGATTGAAACGGTGAATGGAGAAATCACGAGTCTGGAATTCTGAAAGGCCTTTGAGAAAGCTTCCCAGCACTTCCTGGAGAAGCAGCACTGTGGCCGGGGTCAGTGTGGGGGCAGAGAATAGGGATGGGGGAGCGGCCGACAACTCGGGTCCTGCAAGCCAGAGACCCCATGGGCCTCTGTCCTCCGCTCGGGACTTTTCTTGCACTTTGGTCATTGACATGGATGGAAGCCCAAGGGGCTTGGACCATTGACATGGATTAGCTGGGAGGGAGGACATCTGCATGGGCAGAGTGAGCTGTCACCGAGGTGGGCAGAGGCTACAAGGGCTGTCCACACCCTGTCACCAAAGGACTGGGGGTGGTGACACCAGGCAGCAGCCTCGTGCAAAAGTCCCTGGGGCCTTAGTTGACCTAAGCACAGTGGCACAGCTGCCTGAGAAGCGCAGGGGAATGGGGCTGTGTTAGCAGAGACACAGCGCGCCATCTGGGGAGGGGGCAGGCTTGGTCCCCGAGGACTGTGCAGACGCCTTGCTGAGCTTTAGACACCAGACCCTGCGCCAGTGAATGAAAGCGGAGGCCTCCACCTGTGCAGCTCCACCCGCCCGAGCACTTTGAACCTCCGGAGTCTCTGTGAGGTTGCTTTAGAAGAGAAGTGCTTGTTTAAAAGAGTTCAAAACTACCAAACCGAGTGATTTTCTGTGGCTCCAGGATAATTTTTGCAAGCACATTCATTCATTCACTAGGCATGACACCAGCCCTGTCCCCACTGCCACGTTGCTTTCAAGTTCCTCAGAGAGCCCAGACAGACTCCCACCTGTGGTGGTCACATACCTCCTCGGGGCAAAAATTGGTGGCTGTATCAGAGCCAACCTTGGTAATAATAATAATAATAAACCTGGCAACTACTGTGTTTAGTTGCTTAGTATTTACTGTTTTACTGGGGATAGCTTACCTCATTTAATCCTTCCCACAACCCTATAGAGAAGGTATCATCCTTAACCCATTTTACAGATAGGGACACTGAGGCTCAGAGAGGTCCAGTAATTTTCCCACGGCTTATCTGAACTAAGATTTGAACACAAGCAGTGTGAGAGGACTTCAGCTGGCCTGAGGGGTTGATCAGCAGGGCTGGAGTATGTAGTCAGGGTCTCCTGGAGAAGGTGGATAAAGTCAGGCCCTGGGGGTGTGGAAGGGGAGGGGATCCATGGCTTTGTCTGTCCTACTTAATCCTCACTGCAGCCCCCACCCAGTTCACAGAGAGGCGAGGGACCTTGCCTACCATCTCACCGCCAAGGGTCTATGGAGCTGCATTTGAGCCCCATTTGTTTGCCTCTGGCTCCCAGCTCTCAGCCACTGGGCTGTCAGTGGGGTCCACGGCAGTGAGCATTGAGAACCCTGTTTTACTGAAAGAAGGGACGTGATTTGCCCACTGCCCCTCACTAAAGGTCGACTTGGGTCTAGAACAAGATTTTCTGACTTGAAGGCCAGTCAGTCCCTCTTCCTGAGTTCAGGGCTGCAGCTGACTCCAGAAATCATGTCCTGGTACCTGCCCATGAAGGGACAGGAGAAAAGGCTCGTCTCCCTTCATCCAGGGCTGGGCGAGGAGCCACCCTTGTCCCTTCACCCCAAGAAGGAGGTCAGTAAGCAAGCTATGAGGCTAAGCAGGGCAGGGAACTGGAGTCTGGGGTCTTTGATTAACCTTGCTGTGTCACCTTGGGAAAGGTCTCTGGGCATTATTCACTCTTGTAATACAGTCTTTTGGATCTGAGTCCCCTTCCAGCTGTGGCTTTCTGGGATAATGAGCATTTGTTAAGCCTGCCATATGTAGAGCCCTGAGCTGGGTCCTCTGGGGGACATAAGGTCCTCCATGGTGGGTATGTGTGGTGAGGTGGGGGACAGGTGAGCTCCCTGTCCTCTTGTTATTCTGTACACTGCTCACCTCATAGTGTTCATGTCGGTCTTGGTCACTATGCCTAGCACATAGTAGGCTCTTGACAAACGGTGAATGAATGAATATTATAGAGAGTTTGAGTCCCCAAGGTCATGGTCAGTTTGGGGAGGTACATTCAGAGTAGGCTTCAAGGATGCTTACAGGTAATGCTTATCAGAGGAGCATTAAGTGTAGCCTTGATGGGTGGGGGTGGGGAAGACGAAGTGATACTGTCCCACTCAACCTCTTAGAAGGAAGAAAACTTTTTTTTTTAAACTCAGGAATAGGATAAAGCCGTCCATATTGCTACATAATGAGCTCCATAAATTGTGAAACATGCTTTGTGGTTCTTTGTACCACAAGAGTGTAAAAAATTGTGAGATTTTAATCAGTGTAGAAAATAAAAACCAATAAAAAGTACAAGCCCATTGGGGGAACTTGCTTGACAACCACACCTGCGAGAGAAGAACCCATCCAAGTTAGCCAGGTGTATCTCCCCTCCTCCCACACCTGCCAAGAGGCCAAGGTTGGGAGACCCCAGAGCTTATTCAGGGGTGCAGGTCCCTGCCTTCATGCTGTGTCTCCCAGAGAGCCTGCTGTCCCCCTGGCCCGCCACCATTTGTGGTCCCTCTGCATTAGGCCTCGTCCTGTCTGTGGGTCACCACTCTGGAAGAGGGTCCCTCCTGCAGTCCCTAACCCCTAAGAGATAATTGTTAAACTGCAACTGATTAGAGTACCTTCATGGGTGATACCAAGCTGTAGAGGTGAGAGGCATTTGGACTCCACTGCCTGGGAAGGCCTGAATAAGGTGGCATTTCAGTTGGGCCTTGAAGGGTGTGCAGAATTCTGACAGGTGGCCACAGGGATAAGCCTTCTATGGATGGGAGAGATTGAGGGGGAGGCAAAAGTAGGGGCAGAAAGATGGGAAAAGGGAAAGCTTGAAGAGGGTGGGCGGAAGAGGGGGGGTCCTATGGGAAAATCTCTGACATTAGGCAGGTCTGAGAGCTGTGTGTCCTTGGGTGAGTCATTTCACCTCTCTGAGCAAGGTTTCTTCATTTGCAGAAAGGGATGTTTCTCTGTCATTTCTGTTTGTGTGGGTGACATGAGATGATGTGTACAACCAACATTTGCTCTCATCAGTCTCGGGTGCTAGGGCCATAGAGATGGACAGATCCAGTAAGGGCGTGGACTGCAGCAAATGTCCAACTCTCCCCCCAGAGCAGAGAGGGCCACCAAGCCTACCCTTTATTGTGTGATGGATGAAATATGGTGTTCAGATCGTGAACAACATTAACTCTAAAATGAGTTAATATCCCCATTCCCTTCTATCCTTATATCACCTGGAATTGAGGCTGGGGTGGGTGAGTGCCCAGAATCCCTCTCAGACAACTCCACCCACAGGGAATCCCTCTTCCTGCAGTTTTCCTCTCCCTCCAACTGCCTGAGGGCACCAAGTCCAGAACACCCCAGGCTGTGGCCCCTTGAGCCCCCAAATCTACCCCAGGGTAGACTGGTTCAACTTGCTGTACTGAACTCTGTCTCCTCCCTCTCTCTTCCATTAGACCCGGAGCTCTGGGGGCTGCGCTCAGCTTAGGTTCTGGTCTCAGAGTCCAGCGCAGTCTGATAGATGCATGAGTGGCCTAATGGGGAGGCCCGGCTGAGGTCTGTCATAGTCCTCCCAGGAGTGGACCCCTACCCACCATGGGTCATGAATGGGCCAGCAGGCAGCAGTCTCTCTAGAGAAGGTCCAGCCTTCCCTCAGACCTGGCTCCAAATCTTGAAGCACGCAATGGGGGTACTCAGCAAACCCTTCAGCCCCTCGGCCTCTCCTTGAGCTAGATACTAGGTCACACTGTCCCCAAGGTGGTTGCCCCTGCTGGGGTACAACGGTTCCAGGCAAAGGGCTCCACCCCGAGGGACTGTGACAGTCACCTGCGAAAGGAAAGACGCCCAGGTTAGGGGTCCAGGGTACTACCAGGAGCTGCGCTAGCCGGCCGTTCCCCGGAGGACCGGACGCCTGCTCGCAGAGCCTTAGTTTCCCCCATCTGTACCACCCGGGCTGAGAACATCGACCTCGCGGGTGGAGGAAGGCGCTTTGGCAATCCAGGACCGGGAGGGGGGCGTGGACTCCTCCAGGTGGGTGGCGGTGTGTGACCTCGTTACTGTAAGAGGTGAGTAGGCTGCTGCTGCGGAGGCCGCCGCCGCGGAGGCCCCCCGAGGGTCCCCGCCCCTCTTCAGCCCCGCCCCCTCAGCCCCCGGGGGCTCTCCCGCCCCCGCGCCCGGGGGGCTCGGGCGTCCTCGGTCTCGGCCGGCGCGGCTCGGCTCGGCGTCGCCATGGCAACAGCGGCTTAGGGGGCGGGGGCGACGTGGCTGGCTGGCTGGCTGGCTGGCTGGCGGCGCGGGGTGGGCTGGGCCGCGCTGCGCGGGCCGGGCCGTCGGCGCTCGGTCGGCGGGCGGGCGGCGCGGGCCGCGAGGTGCAGGGACCAGCCCGAACCCGCGCCCGCCCTCGGCCGCACGACCGCCCGAGCCAGGGCGCGGGTTCCGCGCGGGTCCCGGGCCCGCCGCCGCCGCGCTAACCCCGCCTCCCTTCCCCCTCTTGTCGCCCCGCGCGCAGGGCTTCCTCAGCCGCCGCCTCAAGGGCTCCATCAAGCGCACCAAGAGCCAGCCCAAGCTGGACCGCAACCACAGCTTCCGCCACATCCTGCCGGGGTTCCGGAGCGCCGCCGCCGCCGCCGCCGCCTCCGCCTCCGCCTCCGCCGCGGACAATGAGAGGTGAGCCCGCCGTCGCCGCCGGCCCGGCCTCCGCGCGCCGCCGCCCCGGGATGCGCCCCGGAGGGCGCGGGGACAAAGCGAGAGCCGGGCTGGGGCGCGCCGAAAGCGCGAGGGCGCCCCACGCCGCCCTCCGGCAACTTGTGGGGCCATCTCGGACGGGGGCGGGGCGCGACGGGAGGACCCTTCTCACTCCCCCAGGGGTGAGGACGGGGTGCCCGAGCCTCGGGGCGAGGCCGGGAGGGAAGTGCCCTCGCCGGGAAGTCCTGCCTCGCCTCGCCGAGGTGGGCATTGTTTCCCGGGCGGTGCAGTGCCCGGAGCTGGGGACAGAAGTGGCGCCTCCACCCCAGGATCCATCCCCTGCCTCTGGAGCCCTTGAGTGTCCGATACAAAAGGCATTTCGGCTGGGTTTTGCGGAGACCCAGCGGTGAGGAAAAGGGTGAACATCTGGAGGGGAGGAGCAGGGGGCTGGGCCGTTTAGGGGGCACATCTGCTGTAAGTAGGGCGCGTGCTCCGCTGGGGGCTGGGGCGAGCAGAGCGGGCAGTGCCGGGGCCCTGAGCTCAGGGGCATTGCCTGAGGCCAAGGAATAAGGGCCTCATCCTTTCCAGCCCGGGGCAGCTGCTTCCCTCCCTCACCTCTCCACTCCCAGGGGTGCCTCCTATTCCCTGTTTCCTTTTCCTAGGCAAGCCAGGAGCAGGTGTGGAAATTCCAAGGGGAGGTGGCTTGTGGGGCAGAGGAGGAGGAGAGGAGGTGGTTTAGCCTGCCAGGAGTCACTGGCAAGGAGCAGGCTTCAGTTCGCAAGGGCAAGCCCTCCTGTCCGCTTGCGGGGACACCGGGCGGACACAGCCTCTCGGGGCCCAGGTCCCCCCTCCTTGAGCCGTGCCAGCCCCAGCACCTTTCTGCTTGGGCACAGCATGGTGGTGGATTCTGGTGCCAGTTAGAACGTGTTCCTGCTCAGCTAAGTGGAGGTGAAAGAACGGGCGGGCAGCAAGGAGCCTTTTCGGCATTCAGCCCCAGCATCTCAGGCCCCTGGCATCTGCCTTCCTTCAGAGGGCTGTGCCCCTGTGTATGATTGGTGAGTTGGCACTCCCTGTAAGGGAGGCACAGGTAGAATGAAAATGTCTCTCCCCTCCCCCTTGGTTCCAGCAGGCAGAGGAGTACAAGTTATAGCCCAACTCCTGCCCAAGGTTGAGTGACTGTTTAACTGACCCCTAGCATCTTCCCGAAGAGTACTCTTTCCACTCTCCAGGAGAATTACTAGACCTTTAATTTCCATCAGCCCGGAGCTGCTCTCTCTAATGCATCCTCACCACTGCCTGCAGCTGGTTTCCTGCCCCAGCTGCCAAGCCCAGCCCGAGGCAGGACCCTCAGCCTTTTTCTGATGGCCGTGGTGCCCCAGGGGACCAGGCGTGCCCTGGCAGGAAGATTTAGCCAAGCCAGAGCTCAGCGCTGGGTGCAGCCACTGCGTCTTTGAGAATCTCGGTTCCCATCTTTGTTATTGTCTGGGCGGCAGGCCACCCGGTTTGCTGCCTTCCTCCCTCTGCCCGGCCCCTTCCTCTGGCTTTCTTCCTCAGGAACATGCCCTTCTCTGCGCTTTCCTTGGTGGGGGTCAGGACCCTCTGCACCCGCATGCAGGGCCTCGTGTACGTACCCAGTTTTGTGTGCATGTGTGGGTGTCCGGGGAACAGGAGAGACGGCGGGCGGTCCGGCCTCTGAGTGTGCCTGCCCTCCTGGGAGCAGACAGCGTGCATGCCATGTTTACCTCCCTCCAGCGGGAAGCCTGCATGGAGACGCCGGCGAGCGCTCGGCTGGCAACCCTGGCCGGAGGTCAGGGCCTGGCTGAGATGACCTGGAGCAGGTCCTGCCCAGCTTGGCCTCAGGTCAGCTTTGCCACATGCCGGAGGGGCACGGAGGGCGGTGGGTAGGGAGTAAGACTACAGGTCTGTTTCTAGAAACGGTGGTAAACGGTAGCGGTTGGAGCAGAATGTCACTGACAGTGGTGTGGAATTGTCTTATTAATTTTCTATAAACAAAATCTGGCTTGGTGGCTTCTCTGGCACAGGAAGGGAGCCCAGACTTGCCACGGACAGGCAGAGAGACTGAGTTTGAAGTCCTTCTGTCCAGCCTTGGAGCGGCAGTGGGCTTTACTCGGACTGGGGTCTCCTGATGTGCTGCTTTGCTTTGAAGTAGGTTTATCGGCTGCTGGTGGGATGGCTGGGCAGGTGTTTCTCTGGGGCAGTCCCTGGATTCGCCCTGTTTGGAGTTGAGTGAGTCAAGCCAACTCTGGCGACCCCCACCCCCCTCCCCCCAGCTCACGGTCAACGCTGGGTGAGTGGAGAGGCGCCTCCCTCCGCTCTGCCGTGGGGTGGTGGTGGTGGTGCTGCTGAAGGCTGGGAAGACGGGACGGCTGCCTTTGGCTTGGCTCATGGGACCCCACTGGGCTGGCTCAGCAGTGAGGAGGGCGTTGACTCCCGGCTCCATGGGACCCCACTGGGCTGCCGTGCCTCTCCCTGGGAAGGGGGTAAGTGCAGAGACAGCGGCCTCACTGAGGAGATGGGCACGGGAAGGGGGCTGGGGGCCTCTAGGGTGGCAGATGTGAGCCCCCGTGGCCGCCTCATGTGGAGAAGGAGCACAGGGGACTCAGGGGCGGCCACTTGGGTTCTGACTCTGGATGAATCTGTCTGCTTTATGGCTGCTGAAGCGGCTTTGTTGCACGCTCTCTGTGCTGGGGAGGTTATTTTCTTTTTGAGCTGGGATTCTCTCATCTGGGAGCTTTTTTTTTTTTTCTTTTTTTGCGCTGGGATTCTCTCCTCTGGCTTCTCTCATCCAGTTGGCTCCGTTCTGGGATCTTTCAGCTCCCTGGGAAAGGAGTCTGCCCCAGGTGTGGAGACGCTGAAGTTGGCTGATGCGGGGAGAGGGCTGAGGCCTGGTTGTGAGGCTGGGGTCAAGCCAGCCAGGGCTTGGTGGGCACAACTGGGCTCTGGGGTCCCCGAGGACCACAGGACAGGTTTGAGCCTTTGTACTTATTTCCCTGAAGACAGCCTGGGGGAGGTTCCCAGCCGGTCTCCAAGATCACTGGACGCCTCAACGCTCATTTCTCCTTTGGAGGTTTTGGAAATAAGCACCAAGAACAGGTAATCATTTCCCGTGGATAACAGAAATGAATGCCGCTCGGAGGCTTTCCAGGTGAAAGGTGTGCTGGCAAAAGCACTTTTGTTTTGCAGGCTGGAAATGTTCCTGCTTCATTTACAAGACTGTTTTAATGTTGGTAAAAGCGATCTCGGATGTTGTGCTTCTGCCTTCCCAGAAGATAATTTCCAAGTCACTCATTTATTTATTAATGTTGCTGAGTAGCTAGGAGGGTCAGCTGGCAATACTGTGCTTTCCTCATTTTTTTTTCTCCCTGATAGTGTATCTGGGTGAGTCTGGCCCTCCACACAGGCGGGCAACCCAGGTGCAGTTACCCAAGGCTGATATGTGTGGAGTGAGAGATTGATTTCCCTTACAGGGAGTATGTGTGTTGCCTGGAGTTCCCACACCTGAAAGTTACTAATGGTAGGATTCCAGGCAGTGTAAGACTAGGGAGGGAGATAATTTGGAAGTGGGGGGAGGGGGCTTTCAGGGACCCTCACCCGGCCCTGAGTAGGCAAGAATCAATTTTACCCCTTTGGGTGAGGCATTCCTTGGTGGGAGGAGAGGAAGCTTGATGAGGAACAGGAAAAAATGGAAGACGGAATCTGTTTTCTGTTGACAGTAGGTACAGGAAGGGCTGGGCAACCAGGCCTGGGTTTTCTCCACTCGCTCCCTCCCCTGCTGTAGACAGGGAGAGCCTGGTCCTTCTCTGCCTTCCCTTGGGTGATGTTGAGATGATTGGGCATCTTCGTCTCTGGGAATAATGGGAAGTATGTGATCTTTGGATTTGAAGCCAGGCATTCCTGGGGCAAGTCACTTAACCTTTCTGAGCCTCAGTTTGCACATTGGCAAAATGGGCCTGATGATAATAATGTCGTTGGAAACGATATTAATATATTCAGCATGTGTTTAATAGAAAATGTCTGTCCTGTTCAGTACTGTTTCCTTAGCAACTCACACTGGGTCTTCCACGTTTCTTAAATGTTTCTAAAATTTTATTAAATAAGTTATAACACACGAGAGCGGTTAGACAAGTGTGTTTTAGGTTTTCAGTAAGCGGTAGTTAATATTGGTGGGGAACAGGCCCTTCATCTTGGTAAGCCTCAGTTTTCTCATCTGCAGCGTGGGAATAATAACATGCAATCGTGCGGTGTTATTTTGAGTTCGAGCGATAATACTCTATGTTGCTGTCCCTCATAAGGTGAAAGGGGCTGTACAGAGGATCATTACTACTTTGAACACAAGAAATAGCCAAGTGGAATGACCCTGGTTCTTGTCTACACCTGGGAAAGCAAACCTCTACTATATGTGTTTTAAAAATTGATTTGTAAAGTTCACTGTTCCATCTGATGTTCAGGCCATACTTGTTTTTAGTAATTTAGGCGTTTAGGTTATGTCTAGTTTTTCTTTATTAAAAATGGTGCTGGTATTTAATCCTTGAGTATGCATCATTTATCTGCATCTGTGATTGATTTCATGAGGTAAAGTCTTAGAATTACTAGGTGGAAGAATATGAACAGTTTCAGGCTTTTGATAAAAATGCCTCCCATCGAGAGCCTGTAGTATACACTCCCCCAATGATTTTTGAGGGTGCTCACCTGTTTCCTTAGACCTTTAAAAACATTGGGTGTCATCATTAACACAATCTTTGTCATTTGTATAGGCAGAAAAATTCTTTGTTATTTGCATTTCTTGCTTGTTAGTGATTGAACACTGTTTTCCTGAGTTTAATGGCCAGTAGTGCTGCTGCTTTTGAGTCTTGTCTGTTCGTGTCCTTTGCCTTCTGAACGTTCTGACAAGGCCCTTGCAGGAGTCTTAGTTGCCCTGTTTGGCTTTCCTCAGCTCTGAGAGGCCTCATGTAGGTGGATCTTTGTTAAATGGGTCTCTGTCTACCAAGCGGTATGGCTGGGAATTCATTAATTACCTGCAAGGAATGCTTCCCAGCTCCCCCCTCCTCTGCTCTCCTCTCCATAAGGGAATCAGATTTAATTCTTAATCCGATAATTATCATAAGGAGGCCTGGCATTTACACAGCACCTTGAAAGGTCTTTCACCATGCAGAATAGGTAGGTGGTGAAGGGACTGTTAGATTCAGGGAAACTGAGGCACAGGGTCAAAGGCGTGGTGGTGGGACCATTACAGAAGCCAGGCCTCATGACCACGTCCCGACCCACCTGCAGCATTGTTCTTGGATCCCCATGGGCACCTTTGGGGCAGGGCTGACTGGAGCCCCACTAACGAGCACATGATTCTGAGCCTCATCTCCGGAGGGAGGGGAAAGCCACAGAACATGACCCAGACTTGGAGAAGAACCAATTTATTTTTGCTTTCTCATTTTTATCACCCTCCTTTTAGATCTGCAGCTCCCTCGTGTATCTTCCAGAGATCTGAGCCGGGCAATATTTTTAGGAACGGTGGAAATTAGCTAGTGAGAATGTGATCAGCCCCAGGCTGGGGTTTTAAAAGCTAGAGAAGCCTTTTTTTGTACAAGTG
The DNA here is from genome assembly GCF_009873245.2 of Balaenoptera musculus. Classification (NCBI taxonomy): domain Eukaryota; kingdom Metazoa; phylum Chordata; class Mammalia; order Artiodactyla; family Balaenopteridae; genus Balaenoptera; species Balaenoptera musculus. The sequence continues at coordinate 103,350,249 of NC_045790.1, forward strand.
TCTGTAGGCATGTGTACATCCATGAGTGCGTGGTTTTGTGTGTCTTACAAGTACGCATCTGCCCTCATGAAGGTGTGTGTGCGTTATATGTAAGTGTCCTTGTACATGTCTGTGCATCTGAGATGAGTAATCGCATGTAAAGCATTTGGAACAGTGCCTGGCACTTCATGTTGGGTTGGCACATGAAGTGGCTCTTTTTGTAGGTCGAATATGGACATACGGTTCATTCTAAGTGCTCAATGAGTGCTGGCTACCGTTCTTACTGTGTCTGTTTTCTTATGTGTACGTGTCTATCGGCATGTGCGTGTGTGTTTACATACATCCTGTTTCGCCGTGTGCGTGGTGTGTTCTGTGTTTGCGCTCTCACATGTGCGCATCTGCGTGCGTGTGTGCAGTTGGTGTCTGGGCGTGTGGCCACCGAGCTGGCCAGTTTTGTGAACAAACTGCCTGCCTTCTTGGGGAGAAGAGCCTCCCAGGGCTCAGCATATCCCCAGGCCGTCAGGACAGCCACCCTCTGAGTCCCCTCATGCCTTTAGGTGCCTGCAGAGCCCAGGCCTGGGTGCCAGGCCTGAGGGGTGCTGTGGGTGAGGCCTTTCGCATTCTCCCAGAGTAACCCTGCTTATTTCCAGGTCCCATGTCTGAGGATATGCAAATTGACTCTTTAATGGAATTCCTTTGCAAAATATTACTTGAACCAGAAAGTTAATTACCAGGCTCTAATTAATGGCTACTTTAGAGGGCCACAGAAGCGAGCTGGAGATCATAGGGAGACCGAAAAGGCAAGAAGGAAAACATCCAGCTCCCACGGCTGGCGTGTGACTCCTTCCCAGGTGGCAGGGCCCACTTAGCTCCTCCCCCACCCGCCCTCCTGGGTGACTTGGTGCGGTGAGTGGAAAAGCGCCCCTTGCTAATGCTGGGTCTCCTGGCCGACAGTCCATCCGCCTGCGAGGAGTGGCTTGGGCCGCATTCCCAGCCTGGGGTGGGGTATGTGAGTGGCCACGGAGAGCAAGCCCGGACTGGCGGATTGACATGAGGCTGTACCACTCCTACCCCCACCCTCTGAGGCCCCAGAGCAGCCAGGTGACATGCCTGAGGCCTGGGCTATGGACGGGACAGTCACCGGCCACTCTACAGTGAAACTAACCCCTTTGCTACTCCTCTAGCGGCCTTTGGGCTGCTGCCTATGGGACCCCTCCTCCCAATTCCAGAGTTTGAGGCAGCTTCTCAGAGGACCAGATCTCCACCAGGGGCGTGCTCCCCCTCAGTGCTCAGTGTAGAGTCACCTGTGATCCTGCCCACCCACGTCAGAGGACAGGCTGAGAGCCCAGAGGAGATGACTGTGAGGGGAGTGATGCGGAAGTTACCCCTCCCAGCTGGGGGCACCAGGAAGGGTGGCCTGTGTTACTGTCCCCTCCTGGGACAGAGGGAATCTCCGTCCTCTGTGGGCATGTGTGAGCCTGTGGGTGGGCACACAGCATCTCACACATACTGGGGGCACAGCCTGGGCTGCCTCCCAGGTCCTGCCTATAGGCCACACCACATGCCCACTGGGCGTGCACATGTAAGAACCTTCCTTGGCAACTGGAAGCCAGGTCCCTGTGGAAGCCACCAGTTGTGCACCAGAGGTCCCCTCTGAGCCAGGCGGGTGGTGCGGTGAGGACCCAGGGGAAGGAGAGGGAGACGGGATCCCTCCTGCAGGGTCCCTGGCAGCCTATCTGGGAATACTCTGTGCGTTCCTGGGGAGGGTAAGAAGTGACCCCAAGGTTGGAGGTCAAGCCTGATCCTGGGGGTGTGCCAAGAATAGGGCGTTCCCCAGACACCCCCACTCGCACCCGCTCAGGAAGCCTGCGTGCACCTGACCCCTGGGGTCGTCCCCTCGAAGGCCGCGGCTGATGGCGGCCTGGGGCGGGCTGCCGGGAGGCCCGAACACAGCACTTGCGCTTTGGGGAGGCACTGGGGGTCTGCCTGGTGATGAACTGCCAGGAGGGGGGGGGGCCAGAGGGCAGCCTCCAGGGCGTCTTTGCATTCTCCCAAAGGCAGCTGAGCAGGGCTTTGTCGCCCCACCTCCTGCCGCCCCTCCTGCTGCCGCTTGTACCTGGACTGCCACAGGCCAGGCTGGAGCGCAGGAACCTGCCTCCTGGGCCTGCTGCACTGCTAGCTCGGAAAAGCCACAAGTCTGTCTCCCCGTGTCTCCAGGGGGGCTGGCGGGCCAGGAATTGGCCCAGATAGAAGGTTGGGTTTGCACTTTTCCCCACAGCAGGTGCTCTGAGGGGTGAGTTACTCCTTGTCACAGTGATCCCCTGCCTCCCTTTTCTGGTGGGCAGCCCCCATGGGGGAGCTGAGGGGTCCCGGCTGGCTCTGGCCAGGGCCCAGTTAACGCCGGGACCATCGCCTGCCTCGGCTAGCCCTGACCTTTTCTCCCAGCCCTTGTTTGCAGGGCCTGGTTGTAAAAGAGCACTTCGGGTAGAAATATAGATGCCACCGTGGTAGCACAGGCTCTAATTTGATGCGACATTGTCCTGGGGAGTTTTCATACTGAGGGCAGTGAGTTAGTGCAGCAGCTCCCTGTGCCCACTGACTAAGGGGAAGTTAATTTCATGCTGTCTTGTTGACATTCGCAGTGGAAGCTTCCTGTTGCAGCTGCAGACTGTTAGCATGTGAAGGATGTGTGCGCCCAGCAATTACTGTTTCCGGCTGGGGAGGAAATTGATTAATAGATTGTTCACAGCCCCACCCCTCTACTCCTATTACCCTTCTTTCCCCCTTTCCACCTTCCCCAGATTTCATCAGGAAACTCAGTCCCAGAATTGGCTCTGATAAAACCCCACTCTTGTCTTGGAAGCTGAGGGCCTGGTCCCTGAGCAGGACTGACCAGCCCGCCCCAGGCAGGACCCCTGATAAAATGTAGATTCTTGGGCCCCACCCTAGACCTTCAGAATTAGACTCTGGTGGAGCAATCACCAGCTTGCCTAGGCACTGCTATGTTCTTATTGATTCCTCATAGTAAGAGGGTTTTTTGTTTCTCATTTCACAGATGTAGAAACTGAAACTCCAAGAGGGGAACATGACTGGCCCAAAGTCACACATTGGGGGACCCCATGCCTAGGCGATCCATTCCCTGGTTGAGGCCTAGAATCTTCCCATTAGCGTGCCGTGCCCTTTCTTATTAAGGTTGTGATGTCTTTTGAACTAACCTTCCCCCTCCAACAGGAGTGCCAGGAGCCCCGCCTGTGCTTGCCCGGGGCTCCCCGCTGTTAAAAGCACTTTCACACTGGTGCTCTAGCTCTCCTAAGGGCGCCTGGAGCAATTAGGGCATTTATGACTGTGGTCTGCGTTCTACAGGCAAGATGGGGGAGGCTCAGAAAGGTGAAGGGGCAGAGTTGGAGTTGACACTTGTCTCTTAGCTCCAGGTCCAGTGCTTGGCCCACCTGAGCCACTGAGGCCCGCTCCTCTTGCCGACTTCCTAGTTACAGGTGGTTCAGAGAGGTGTAGTCACTCCTCTCTGGGGTCACCAGGATCAAGTGAGTGGCAGTAATGTGATTCAAGCCCAGGTCCACTGAGTCAAAGCCCATAGGACAGGACTAGCCAATGTTTCAGGCCTGGAAGGTGCCCTTGGCCCCCACCTGGGAGTGGAGCTCTTTAAGCACAGCCTGGAGAGTCTCGGCTCAGGGGTGAGAGTGGCTGTCTGTGCAGAGGCCCCCGGGAGAAGCCAGGTGGCCTAGGCTGTACCCCCCAACTGAGGAGGCCGGATGCCCGCTGAGATTGGGAGAGAAAGATGGGGGAGGGTGGGGCAGGGGGAATCTGGGCCTGTGGGCCATGGAGCTGGAATTTGAACCCATGACTGCCTTCTGGCCCCATCCCCTGCGCTGCCAGCTGCTGGGAGGTCAGCAGGTGTGCTGGAGTCAGCCACCCGGAGCTCAACTGACTGCTTCTCTTTGAGCCTCAGTTTCTCCATCTCAACAAAGCAAAACAAAGACTAATATCTCAGTGCCCAGGACTCTGGGATTCCTGGAGGGGAGGTACCTAGCACAGGGTAGCGTCCTGTCTTTCCCGGCCTTTGCTGCACCGCCTTCAGGTCATGAAGTCCCTGGAGGTGACGTGGGATGGAGCCATGGTAGCAGGTGGGACAGGATGCCTTTCGTCTCTGCACTCTTCATGGCGAGCTTCTCTGAGTGCTGCGATATCACCACCACCCACCAGTCGCTACCCTGCGTGGCCACCTTTGATGGGCCGGGCTCCTTTCCTGCATTTTCGCACGTCATCCTTACACCAGCACTCTGTACGATATTACTGTCCTCATTTTACAGAGAGGAAAATTGAGGCCCAGAGAGACTGAGCCACTTGCCCAAGTCACACGGCTCGTAGGTAGGATCCAAACCCAGGTGAACTGGCTTTACTATCTAAGGCCCTGCCATCAACCACTATTCTCATGGTCTCTGTTTTCCAGATGACCTGCTCAGTCAATAATATCATCACTAACCTACCTGCCATTTATGGAGCGTCTGCTGTGTGCCAGGCACTGTGCACTGTCTGTACGTCGTCTCTAATCCTCTTGACTACCCTTGTTTTATCCTCCCTCCATTTTACAGGTGCTGAAACTGGCCTCAGAGGGGTAAAATCACTTATTGGGGATTACCCTTGTGATGGATTGAGAATCTAGGTCTCTTTGGACTCAAAGCCAAGGCCCTCTCCAGTATAATAGTTAACATGATGGACAGATCCTGTGGGCCAGGCCTGCTCTCAGCCCTTCACAGAGAGGAACCCACTCCATCCTCACAACAGCCCACGTGCTACACGCTGTTGTTATCCCTGGTTTTCAACCAGGAAATGTGAATTGCACAGCTGGAATGGCAGAGGTAGGATTCGAACTCAAGGAGCCTGGCTCCCAGGTCTGTGCTGTTAACTACTGCCCAGTGCTGCCCTCTCCCTGCCTTACAGATGAGAAACAGAGGCTCCGACAGGTAAAAGCCGCTTGCCCCTATCAGACAGTAGGTGGGTGGCATAGACGGGATTTGCACCTAGATGTTTCCAGAGTGTTTTACTGTCTCCCACATGAAAGAACATGACAGCCACCAGAGGGGGCTGGGGCAGCGTCCCGGGGCCACCCCGAGCTCTGAAGGAGGCTACTATGGGTGCTAAAGTCCTGAGGGGGCGTGGGGGGTGTGTGTGGCAGTGGAGGTGGGCCTTCCTCCTGGTCTCAGTGGGTGGGGTCCCCAGGCTGTGAGGGTAGGGCCGGCTCGGGGACTGCCCCCGCATTGGCAGTTGCTCAGTGATTACAAGTGTCTTCCTCCTTGGGCCCCTACCTCTCTTTTCCTCCTAGCAGAGCTCATGAGCCATGGCTGCATTTGGATCTGTTGATTTATGATCTTGGGAGAGGTGGGGTGGGTGGCAGAGGTCACGGGTGGGCTCACCAGCCTTCCTCCCCAGGTCAGCACGTCGAGGTCACTTTCATCACTGCGCAGGTGGATGAAGGGAAAGCAGTGATGATGCCGGGCAGGGCCTCCCAGCCCAGCCTTTGTCAAGCACGTGTGGGTAGGCAGGTGAGTCTGGCACCGAGACCTCTGGCTAGGCTAGCTGAGGGGGTTGCTGATTGTGCAGCCAGACTCCCAGCCGACCCAGCCCCCTGTGGACCTGAGATGGTTCTGGGCACCTGCACAATTGCCAGGCCTCGGGGAGGGGGCAGAGGCAGGGCTGGGTGGTGGCAGGGCCACGGGCGGGCCTTCTGACCACCCTGCCAGCCTGCCTGAGGTGGTCGTGTCTAGCTGCCCTGCGCACGTGAAGTTCACATTTTTGATGATGGCTGTTTATGAGAGTAGTGAAAACCTACACCGCGGGATTTCAGAGTCAAGGGATGATGGACCTGGCAGGGGATTTTGTGAGCAGTCTGTCCAGAGTTTATCAAACTCGGTTCCTGGTTCCTGGAGGTGAGACTAGATGTTCTCCTCCGCAGGTGGCATGGGCATCCTTACTCTAGGCCCTGAGAGGTCCTGCAGTAAAGAAACCAGTTTCACCTTGTTTAATGCAGGGTTTCCTGTCCCCCACCCCGAGAGCAGTAGTATTCTGCAGAACGTTCTTGGGTAAACACTAATCTGAGTTGTTACCTCTCCTTAGAAGCGTAATTTTAAAGAGGGAACTTTGGAAGTATTCCATGCCTTTAGGGCCTACAGGAGCAAGCCTTGAATGATGGCATTGCTGGCCTAGCAGTAGCTGTGGGGGTATTTTCTTTTTTTGGAAAAGGCATCCCCAGGTTTTCAGAATCTTTCCTCAAAGCAGCTCCTAGCTCTTCTGTGTGCGGGATGGGGCCTGGCTCTGGTCAGAGCCCTCTGTGGGCCCAGAACGTGGGGGGTTTCTTCTGCCTTTCACGGGCTGGGTGGCTCCCTTCTTGTACTCAGCCGCTTGGGCTCTGGGCACCCCCTCCCCCCAGACTCCTGCAGAAGACAGCAGTTGGGCAGAGGCTGCCCACTGATTTGCATAATTGCACTGTTCCCTGAATAATTAATAAAGCTCTGTCCTTGCTGGGAGCAAAGTCTGCACCATTATGGATGGGTTTGCCGGAGCTCTTCCAGGGAGCCCATGGTTCCGGGACTCGTCGGCCTTGCCTGGCATGGAGCCCCGCAGAGAGAGGAGAGGCACTGGGGTGGAGGGGGTATGTCCATGCAGCGCCACAGCAACGCTGTGGGCAGGGCTGGGCGTGCCTGCTGCCTTCTTCCAGGATCCACGGATGGGGTCTGGACACACAGGGGATTTGGGATCCTGCAGTCTCCCGCTTTCTGTGGCCCTGCAAACTCTTCCACTCTGAAATATGGTCAACGGTTGTGGAGTCTTAGCCCCGCTTTCAGGTAGCCTGGACGAGGCCCTGCTGACCCAGAGGGTAAGGGCAGTCATGGTGACTTTTCAGGCAAGAGCACGTTGTTTCGTTGAAGTGAATTTTCTCTCTGGGCATATGGATTTGTCTCCCTGTCATGCTAGGAAGGGAGGTTGAGGACTGGGTCTGCTCCCGACCTGTAGTTGACATTGGGAAAGGTCCTATAGTCTTTCCAATGAGGGTTGTACTCAAAAGGCCTTGCTTTCTTCCCTATGTCCCCTGGTCATTGTCCAAAGCGCCCGTAGGAGAATTTCTCGGACCGGGTTCCATGGAACACCACATCCTTGCAGATGTTAATGGGCATTTGTGATGAGGGGATTCCATAGTCCAACAAACAGGTCAGGGAAGCAAAGCAAGTAAATTTCTTCAGTGCCTGACTCCTGGGAGCCTTTACTATGCTAATGTGCATCTGGGTATACAGGAGGTATATAGGATGCTCTGCTTCCCATAATCATGGACTATCCAGGGTCTGCTTGCACATCGCCAATAATGGGGAGATGCCATCCCGTTGCTGGGCAGTGCCAGCTCTTAGAAACCTTCCCTTTTGTTGAGCTTCGCTAGCCAACATTTATGTAGCACTTTATTTATTTTTTAATAAATTCATTTATTTATTTATTTTTGGCTGCGTTGGGTCTTCGTTGCTGCGAGCGGGGGCTACTCTTCATTGCAGTGCGCAGGCTTCTCATTGCGGTGGCCTCTCTTGTTGCGGAGCACGGCCTCTAGGTGTGTGGGCTTCAGTAGTTGCAGCACGCGGGCTCAGTAGTTGTGGCTCACGGGCTCTGGAGCACAGCCTCAGTAGTTGTGGTACACAGGCTTAGTTGCTCTGTGGCATGTGGGATCTTCCCGGACCAGGGATTCAACCTGTTTCCACTGCATTGGCGGGTGGATTCTTAACCACTGCGCCACCAGGTAAGTCCCTATGTAGCACTTTATCATTTACTGCTTGGCCCTCATAACAGCTAAGGAGGTGTCAGAGCAGGCATTATTCCTTTTACAGGTAAGGCAACTGAGGCTCAGAGAAGGCCATTATTCCACCCAAAGCCACATAGATGGTGGCAGAGCTGTTATTTAAACCCATGTCTGCTAGCTGGACCTTCAGCTCTTTCCCTTGGCCATCAAGAGGCCATTTGCTCCCTGGGTTAGGCTAGCGTTGGTCCCTAGGACCTTGGGCACCTGTTGCCCCTACAGCCCCCATCCCACTTGCCTCGAGTAAGTTCCTGAGAGCGGGAGGTAGGAGGAAAGCTAAGCTCTTGTTTGATAGGATCCTCTCAGCAGCGAGGCCTGGTTTGGGAGCCATTTGCAGATATCATAGATGCTCAGCTCATCAAACCATTCCTGACTCTCTTTTCTTCTGCCCTCTCTTTTTATAGGCAGGGGATATTTGAAGTGCCCCACGAGCTGGGCAGGCACTTGCTTGGGCTGGTGGTGGTGGTCAGGGGGTGGAGGAGGAGGAGGGAAGGGGGTCTTGCCATTATGTCTTTCTCCGGACCTTTCCAAGGGCCGATGGCCAGGGGCATCCTGGGGTGGACCTGTTTACAGCAGGCAGGCTTGGAGGCTGCGCTGAGGCAGAGGTGTGCAACCTCAGGACCTAGACCAACTGTTTCATGTCTCAGGAATCTCCTTGGGTCACACCATGGCAGGGACTGCGTTGCCCCCAATGTCACATCCCCCATGTCCCATGGAGAGCAAGCCACACAAGGGCGCCCTGATGAACAGAGTTCTGCCCTACCGACACACAGACCTAGGTCTGTGTGTCGGCTCCCTAACTTCCTGTGTGATCTAAGACAAGTCACCTAATCTCTGAACCTCTGTCTCGTCATCTTTAAAATGGGTGTGATCATGGTGCCTGCCTCCTAGGGTTCTGAGGTCTCCATGGGGTCATGTATGTCACATGATAATTTCATCATGTCATCTCATGTACACACACTCTCTCACACATACGCGCACACCATGCTTTTGAGCGTCTGTTGGAGACCCCAGAATCCTGCCAGCAGATCCAGCTCGGCCCCCTCAGGTTTACCCCATCATGTAGCGGGAGACAGCCTGAGACAGGCATAGGGAGACGTTTGTGCGGACACTTCTCCCACTTAGAAAATCAATATTCTGTGGTCTGCCTAATTGCTCTGTTGCTGCTAAATGAGTCATTATGGAGGGAAAATAGCAAATGCATTGTGAAATTAATGGGAGAAAATAGTGGGCAAATGACTTGGTTTGCTTTTGAAACTCCGAGAAGGCGTTACTACGAGAAATCTGAGAGCCACGCAGGGCCGAGTCCCAGGAAGCAGCTGGTGGTGGTGTGAGGCTCCAGAGGTGCCGGATGGTCTGACAGGAACCGTCCAGGGCAGGGCGCTGGTGGGAGTATCGGAGGGGCTGGAAGCGGGGGTTCCTGAGTGGTCAAGGCTGGAGCCAGGGACGGGACAGGGAGCTCTGATGGCCTGGCGCTGGGGAGAGTGGATACCATTCAGTTAGGGCCCGCCGTGTGCCAGGCTTGGGGGAGGATGCAAAACCAGCCCCGGCCCCTCCCGCCATGAAAGTGTCCCACAGGTCAATGTGTGATTGCAGTGGAAGCGTGTGTCCTGAAGGCACTGAGAGCCCTGAACTGGAGGGTTTGATCCGTCAGGGTGGTGGGGATGGCATCCCTGAGGAGGAGAGGGGTGGGCTGAGCTCGCAGGGAAGGGCCTTCTGGGCAGACGGAAGAGCTTGTGCAGACCCAGTGGGTCTGGGAGCGAGGGGACTAAAAGAGGGCCTCACAGCAGTCCTAGGAAACGGACATTTTCTCATTTGCAAGTGAGGAGTCTGAAGCTGAAGATGGTTAAGAGACCAACACAAGGTCATAGAGCCGTTAAATGGCCGAGTCTGGACTTACACCTGGGCCTATGTAAGTCCCCAGGGTTTTAGGAAGTGGCAGCAGCAGATAGGGAAGACCAAACATGCCTTGTGGGCTCTGGGAAGGGGACTTTGGGAGGCATCAACGGTCACCTCACCTTCCCTTGGTTCCTGGATACAGCTGAGCATCATGGTGCCATGGGAACCAGGCAGAACGATTCCAGAGCCCTACCTAGGAGAGTCAGATTCACAGATCTAGGACTAGCCCCAGAATCTGTAGTCATGGTGGTGTTTCAGGGTCACCGTGACAGCTCTGACCCTGGGTACCAAGGAGCCTTGACCTGGCTCTTTCTGCTTCACAGCTGCCTGGGCCCAGGTTGGCCTGAGTCTGCCACTGTGGAGGGACAAGGTGATTCTGAGACCCACTCAAGTATTGAGACCTCCAGCTAGCAGCTCTGGATTCTTCCCTCTCTGGAAGGGTCCCATGCCTCTGGGGGATGTTGGTGGCGAGGGTGCTGGGTTATCATGCTGTAGGATAACCTTGGGGCTGGATATACCACTGCCTGTTCCAGCTTGGGGAGCCGGTGGGCGGCTGAGACCCAGACGAAACTCAGTCTGGAGTGCGTTCCTACTGCTGTTGGCTGAGAGCCAGTTCAGCCCAAACTCAGCTCGGATTGACTCTTCCCTGCCCTCTCCAAATTTAAACTGCAGCCCCCCTGGCGAGAGACTGAGTGTTTATTTGGTCTGGTTGAAGAGCCCCAGCCAGGGCTCTTTGTCCTGCTCAGATCCCACTTCCAAAGGAAGTCTGCTGAGTTCTTCAGCTAAACAGCAGGGCATCTACTGTGGGGCTGGCCCTGAAGGTAAAGAGGGAATCCAGCAGCGCAGTGTGCTGCCAGGGGGAGACACCAGTGGCTTCCTGGGGTCGGTGCCTCGAGGTCTGCTTTCTCATCTTGCTCCTGCTTCTCAGGGAGCCAGTCCCTCCCTCAGAAAGCCAGGCAGACCAGACCCACTCCTGGTGGTGTTTCGGGGTCTCCGCGATGGCTCTGACCCTGGGTACCAAATCTTGGATCTCCTTGCAGGCAGTCCCTGTCCCTCCATTGTGGCAGACTCAGGCCAACCTAGGCCCAGGCAGATGTGAAGCAGAAGGAGCCAGGTCAAGGCTCGTCCCATCCTTTTCTCCTTCCTGGGCCATGGATGGATTCCAGACCTTAGATCCCTCGATTTCTGCCCCAGCTTGGGCACCACGGGCACCTGTTTGTTTTCACGGTGCTCCGTTATTTGCAGGGAGACAGTGGGCTGACCTCTGAGCTTGCTTCCGTGGCTCCCACCATGGTCTTTGGCCAATGTGGGGAACCCAGGGGATCCACAGCCAGCCTGGTGTTTCATCACCACACATTTCCGATTGGCCATCCCTGCTGTCTCTCTCTCCTAAGTCCAGGTGGCCGCTTAGCCAGCGGGTTCCTTCAGTAAGTCTCTGTAGCCTTTAATGGTTGGCAGTGGGTGGGACTCTGTCTCTTTTGCCCCCAGCGACTACCAGGAAGAGAGTTTCAGTGAAGGCGAGTCTCATACTGTGCCCTGCCCTAAGCACACACATTTCAGCCGGCTCTCATCTCAGAAGGACAGCCCCATGGCCTCTCGTGAGCCCCCCACTTTGTCCTTCTGCCCTGGAGAAGCACCTTGCACCTGAGTTTCACTCCCCAGTGATGCCAGGGTTCCCGTGGCAGGAACTGCCAACTTTCTCATTGGCCTGGGGGCCAGGGTCTTCCACTGAGTGGTGGGACTCGGGGGCAAACAGGGTTCTGGACCGCAAGAGGCCGCTTGTGAAGGGCCGGCTTGCTGAGCTTGCCTGTATCTCAGAGCAGGTACAGACAGCATGGCCATGCCCTGTGGGCTTCTTATAAGTGGTCACATTTGAAGCCACTCATCATACTAGTGGAAACACACTTCTAAATGAGAGGAACACTGCATCCATCTGGTGCAGTTGTACAGAAAACCATTTAATGGGCTTGTTGCAGCTCCCCCTGACATCTCGGAGTCCCGATTAGGGGCCCTGCGAGTCTGCCCTTGGGCAGATTCACTGAAGTTTCACTCGTGTGTTTGTCACACGTCAGTCATCCACCTGGATGTGCTTTAGCATGGCCGATATCCTGCTTCGCAGCACGCTGGGCACGCAGAACTGACCGGCACCTTGCCTCTCCTACGCGGTCCTCCTCCCCATGCAGAGTTAGTCTGATCTCGCCGGTGGCAGCCGTGCTGAATGCTTCGAGGAGGCCTGGTGGGTGGCCTGGTGAGCGGCCTGGTGAGCGGCCAGTCAGGGTCCCGCCTTCCCCTTACTGCTCTCCGCTCAGCTCCACCCCCGCCGTCACCTTCCCTCTGTACCCTTCCCCTCCAGGCCCGTGGGTCACCTGCTGCTGCAGGGTCCTCAGGGGAGGGGCAGGGACCACTCAGTGGTGATCCTACAAGATGGGCCTGGGTTCTTGAAACTCCTGGCCCAGAAGCCTCAAGCCCCGGCCCTGGTCCCTGTTTAGGACTGTTGTGACAAAGGGCTTGTCTCCATCATGTGAGGACGTGCCCACGCTTTCTGTCTTGACGGCTTTCCATGCCGGTGGCCCTCCCTACGGGGCCCCTGACATTTTGTGCTGAGGCTTTGGAAGGGCCAGGCACTGGATGGGGAGCCCCTGGCTGGCCGAGCTGGTGGCCCAGGAGAGAGCAGCTGGTTCTCAGTCCGTCTGCCTGGGAAGGCAGACTCTCCGGGCTGCCCTGGCAACAGCTCGGAGCCGGCCTGTCGGGGTGGCCGCTGACAGGCGCGGCTCCTGACTGGCTGCAGCTCCCGGCCCCTCCCCCGCTCCGCAGCGCGCTCACTCATTAGCAGCGGCTCCCTGCATCCCTGAGGCAGATGGTGCAAAGGAAGTGCATGGCTGGGGTCCTCGGACTCTGTGTGGCCTGTGTGCTTCCACGTGTGGGCGGGTCACCCTCAAGGGGTTTCACCGACAACCCTGGCCTGGGTTGGGTGCCATTCAGGAGCAGGCTGCAAGGAAAACAGAGCCCGACTTTGAGGTCTTAACAAGCCTCTCGGGAGTCCCCAGATTCTCCTCCTCCCTGCATCCCCACTGTCTTGAGCCTCTGTGCCCTGGTCACCCCTGTTTACTCAGACATGGCAGGCGGGTGCCTGGGTTCGCATCCCAGCTCCACCACTCCATAGTGCTGTGACTTTGGGGAACTTGCTTAACTCTGTGAAACAGAGATATTCGCAATTCCTATCTCGAAGGTGATTGAGAGGAATAAATGAGACTTGTAGCTAAATGCTGAGCCAAGCGCCTTGAGACATGCGTAGTAGCACTGAGATACGTTCGCCATCACTGTGTCATGGTTTCCGTCTCACGTTGTTCCCTTGGTCTGGAATCCTCCTCTACCCCCTGCTCTTTCTACTTTGGTCCTGTCTTCCAAGCCTTAGCTCCTTCTGCCTGAAGCCTGCCCTGATCCCCTTCCCCCAATCCCAGGTGGACCTCCCTTTGCTCCGCGTCTTCTGTGCTTCATTATTGGGTCTGCTCCCCCCAGTTGCAAGCGAGGCCTCTTGAGGACGCTGCCTGGGGTCTCTTGAACTGTACTTGTCCTGTCCTCCCGAGGAGAACAAGGCTGAGTCTAGCTCCTTCCCAGCCTTCCACAACCTTGGGGTGAACCTGGAGATGCTCTCCCCACCCCCAAATAGAGCCTGTGAGCGAGCTCATTCTGGGGGCTTAGAATGAGAAGTCTCAGCGATCCCTTCACAGGTAGGGAAGCTGAGGCCAGGAGTGAGGAAGGAGCGCAAGGAGCAAGGAGTTGGAGGCTTTGCCCCCTTCTCTCTGCACTTCTCTGCCAGGGGGTGGACAGGAGTTGGGTCTGTTCTCAAGGAATCAGGGAGGGCTTCACTGAAGTGGCAGGAGCTGAGGCTTGAAAGAGGACGAGTTCATCAGATGTCAAAGAGGGGAGAAGGGCAGTGAGGCAGCCCCTGAGTGACCCCAGTGCTCAAGGCCTAGAACCTTTGTGTCCTCTTGGGACCTGAGGCTGCCCTGGGAGGCGGGAAAGGGCTTGGAGCATTAGGGGAGTGGGAAGTAGTTCAGAGGGGCAGAAGCAGCAGGGAAGGAGAGGAGGAGACAGAGGTGAGCTGGGTGGGAGCTGGGTCCCGGCCGTGCGCGCGTGCGTGCCCGCGTGTGTGTGTGTGTGTGTGTTGGGGGGTGTGGATTAGGCGGAGGATGGGCGTGAGGATGAGCACTCCGTCTGCACCATGTGCTTTGTCTCGTAATGCTCACGGGGACCTGAGAGATGGGGAGACTGTGTGCCGAGAGGTTTGGTGAACTTGACCCAGGTCTCACGGGCTGGTAAGGGGCACAGCCATAATGGGGACCCCAGGCGCTGCGACTTCCCAGGCTCTGATGAGCGCTGCCTTTTAGGGATAGGGCGGCATCACCTCTCTGGGGGTGGGGCCCATGAGTCTGTATCATTTTAACCACTCCCCTAGCAGGTGTTGGGGCCACTAAGAGAGCGTACGTAAAAGGCGTGGCACGGGGTCTGGCCCACGTAGGTACTGTGTCACCATTAGTTCCCTGGCACACGTGTCCAGGTGCGCACAGCACTGATGTGTGCATGCATACGGGAGAATTGGGTTGCTTACCACACCTGGCAACTCTGTTTAAGCTAGGCTGTTGGGAAGTGGGTAGAGTGCCAGGCAGCCTGCAGGTGGGCAGCCCTCAACTTTGGCCTCTGCTGCCTGGCAGCCAAGAGGTGGGGCTCTTGTAAGACCTGGGTCTCTCACCCCACCTCAAGGAGCCCAGGACCCCGCCCCCGTGGGTCTCACAGCATCCTGATCCTTATTTCCTGGCAGTTTTCATGGTATGACAGTTGTCTGCGGGCCCCTTGAAGGGTAGACCTCCCATGCACAGGCAGGCCTTCATCCTGGGCCCAGGTACCTTGCATGCACCCTGGAACGGTGCAGGGGCCCAATAAACGTTTGCACCACGAACGATACATTGAGCACCTACTGCGTGCTGGGTGCTGTGCCGGGCGCTGGAATAATTAACCTTGGCATGGCACCTTATGATTCACAAGCTCCTCTGGGTCCCATTAGGAGGGCAGTTGTTTGGGATCAGGTATTTATTTCCCCGTTTTCCAAATGAGGAAACCAGAGCTCAGAGAGAGGAAGCAGGTAGCCTGAGGTCATCGCATCCGCCAGCGAGAGGCAGAGCTCGGACGAGCCCATTCTCCTGGTGGGCGCCCGCTCCCCAGGCTGGGAGCACACTCTGGGGGCCGTCAGCTGTTCCTCTCCCATCAGCCTCTGTCGAGCATGGCACTGTGGATCAGAGAGGGTGCTCCCAAGCTGGCAGGGAAGCCAGGCCCACAGAGACGCCGTTTCCCGGGAAGCAGGGCCCCAGGGGGCACGACCAGCGCCTGGCTGGCTCTCACTGCCCCCCCACCCCCTGCCCCCAGCAGGAGCAAGACCGTCCTTTGCCACTGCTGAGGACCTGGCTGTTGGGGGCAGTGACTGTGTTTGGGGTAAGTCAGAGGCAGGAGAACAAAGAGAACCCTTGCTGCCAATGTGACTCTGACCTTGAAAACCCAGAAAAAGGGAAGAGCTGGCTACCGGCTTCAAAGGGGGGCAGGCCTCCTGCAGGCGGGCATCGAGGAAGCCTGGCTCTGTTAGTTCCTGCTGCCGAATTTCTCCTTTTCAGTTTAATAAAAGTCCTGGGGATCAGTGTTTGTGGGCCAGCTTGGAATCCTGCCACTTTGATTGAAGGCGGGGAGATGCCAGGAGCTCTACTCTTCCTTTGGCTGGGTTCTAGAAGACACGGCTTCTGAAGCAAAGATCAGATATTGATGTGAGGATCTTGTTGCAGCCCCAGTGTCCCACTGCAGGTGTGCCCAGCTGTGGGAGGGGGACCCAGGACCGAGGAGCATCGTTCTGTCCCAGCCTGGGTCTCGCAGGGAGGCAGACAGCAGTGGGGGGGTCCAGGCAGGGTGAGGCCGAGGCAGCGCATCTCTGTTCATTATTCCACGCACAGTAAGCAAGCCCCTGCTGTGCGCCTCCAGGTGCTGGGCGTGTCCCTGGGAGATGTGTGGTGGGCCCTGCCCCTGTCCTGCAGGCTGCCGCGCTGGAGCCCCCGGCTGAGGCAGGTGCAGATGTGGTGGATGCCGGCAGTCTGGAGGGGGTGTGTCCTGCTAAGGAGGCAGCAGGCCCTGCGCCATGGCACTGGGCCTTTGGACTTATAAGAAAAGCCAGAAATCTAGAGGGTTTTGGATAACATTTTGAAATTTCACATCTTTAAGTGTTGGCAGTTGATTCAAAACTTAAAAATGTCAAACACTGTGTGGGCTAAACAAAACATGAGTGTTGACCAAATATTCTTTAGTTAGAAATCTTTATCCTAAAGGTTGGATAAAATCCAGATGGGCAGCGGGGAGTAGGCATGGCCTCCTGGGGGGGGAGCCACCTGGGCAGAGGTGTGGCTGCAGGAATCTGCAGAACCGTTTTTTAGGACCGTTGGGACTGGAGCAGAGGGGACCAGAGCAGCAGGACGGATGGGGCCACGCGCGGTTGTGGAAGCCCGGCATGCCTGGCCGAGGGCTGCCCTGGGCGAGCAGATACACGGCAGGCCTGACCCAGGCTCCCGTGAGCCTGCTCAGCTGTGTCGCCTGCCTCTGGCCCGGTGCTTCTGCCCGGCACTGTCACAGTGAACGAGAGGCTTTGGTCAGGGAAGAGCTCAGGGAAGAAAGGTCACAAGTATTTTAGAGAAAGCCCTGGGACACAGGGTATCCTGACCTTTAGCAGAGGTGTAAGTACACAGCTTTTGGGGGGCTGCCCATCTGCCTGTGTGTCCATGAGGCTGTGACCTCCCCCAGTCCTTTGCATTTGTTCTCCTGCTGGCTCTGCAGCTCCTTCGGGCACAGGAAGGTCTACAGGAAGGTCTAAACGTCCCGAAGGGGGCTCCCCTCCCCTCCCCCTGCAGGGGTCCTGCATTCTTCTGAGAGTCTGAGCTGCTCTGGCCAAAGCCTGTCTGGGTATCTTCCTGTTCAGGCGTAACTTTTCTGTTTCTCCCCCCTGTCGGCCACTCCCGCCATATCCATTTTTGAGTTTCTTTCCAACTGCTCACCAGCGATTGGTCCAGCAAGCTCTCATTGAGCACCTGCTGTGTGCAGGGCCAGAGACACACGCATGATGGAAGCCCAGCGTGGCCGGGGGCTGAGGGAGTAGCCGGACATGGAGAGTGGTGGGGTCCACCCCCGGGGCCTGTGCTAAGGCGAGCAAGGCAGCAGAGGGGGTGGGGCGGTCAGGGACGAGAGGCGGTGACCCTGCGATCCCCACACGCGTGTGTCTGAAGGTGGGGGGGGGGTGGTTGGTGGCCGGTTTCCAGCCCTCCCTCCTCCCACCCTGGCTCTGTCCTCTCTGGGCATGCAGGGCGGCTGGCGGCAGCTGGCTTGGGCGAGGCCTGCGCAGAAGAAAAGAAATGTGAGGCAGGCACTTGCCTTCCGGAGGAACAGGTGCCAGCGCGTGCCAGATTCCTCACCAAGTGTCTTCTCGTTCACTTCACTTTACTTTAAAGTCTTCTTTTTAACATGAAGGTGGTTAAAAACACAAGCGCAGAGTACCAAATTCCAGCCATCATGGAGGAGTGTAAAGCAAAAGTGCCCTCTCTCCTTCCACACCACTGCCACCCCAGACCCCTCACCCCAAACCACTGCTGACCGTGGCTCGCGGGGCTTTTTCTGTGGCTTATAAAACGGTATCGATGTCTCTGTGCTTGAGAGCGTGCTGTCGAGCTTATTAGTCTTACCTCCTTGGCCGGGAGAGACGGGCGCGGAGGAAGGCTGGTTGCTCCCCGGGTTCCCGCAGACCCCCTCCCTCCCAGCTCACGCCCTTCGTCCCTTCCCTGTCCCCACAGCTCTGGGGACAGCGTGGCTCTCCTGGTGGCTCCAGGGGGGGGCAGGGGAGAGGGATGGTCGTTTCCTAGCAGCTTCGCCCAAACTCAGAGATGGTGGGTGAGAGGGAAGGAGGCCTGCTGGCTGGCTGGCTCCAGGCTTCTCTTGCAGACAGGACTCCCCAGGGGACCTTCGGGACTGAGTTTTCTGTTTTTGCTCACCTGTGCCCGCCCCTGGGGACGGGGACAGGAGTCAGCTGTGGTGCCAGCCTGGGGTGGAGAGGTGCGTGCACGTCTCTTCCTGGGGCTCTCTTGGGCTGGGCAGGCCGCCGTGCAGAGGCCCTGGAGCCCGGCCCTCAGGGAGTGTTTGCCTGGGCTCAGAAAGCTCCTAAACCAAGATTCCAGGGTGCTTTTTCAGCCCTAGTCCCTCACGTGGAGGGGCCTGAAGTGCCTCCCTCTCAGCAAGTGAGAACGTAGACAGGAAAGAACTCGGAAGCCTGCGACATGCGAACATGGGCGCTGTTGTTGTTTGGAGCCTAGTGTTTTCCCCAGGGGAGGCCTGTGTGGATTGGGACGCAGCCTGTGAGGACGGGCCCTGGGTGGGGCGGGGGAGGGCAGGAGTGCCAGTCCCGCCTGTCACTGCTCTGGAGACCTCAAGCAAGGAGCTTGGTCACCTGTAAAACGGGGTGAGGAGCCCTGCCCGCCCCACAGGGCTCTGCCAGGGCCTGCCTGACAGCCCTTCAGCTTTGGGACCAGCGGAGCCCTGGCCAGTATTAGGGGTGACAAGGATGTTGATGGTGATGACGACAGGGACAAGAGGAACGAATACTGAAGATTCACTTTGTGACAGGCACGTGCCGAGCGCCTCACGTGCTGCCACCACTGCCGCCAAGTCCAGGCCTCTGTCACCTCCCACCTGGGCCTGAGGCCGACCCCTAGGCTGGTCTCCACCTCCGACCTCACTCCCCTTCAGTCTGCCCTCCGCCAGCGCAGTCTTTAGACAGTACACCACCCGGGCGCCGTGCCCTTCCCTGGCCCCTGCATGGGCAGCTCCTGCCTGCCTTGCTGATTTTACTTCCCCCCTCGTCCCCGCCCTGCACCCCTGCAGTGCCCCAGCCCCGGATCTTTGCTCTTGTTCCCTCTCCCTGGGTCACTCTTTGCCCAGATGTCTGTGACCTGTCCCCACTTCATCCAGCCACGCTGTCAAACCCAGCCTCCTTCTCCCCTCTAGCCTGTACCCTCCTCTCCTGTGAGTTCCCTCTTAGTACTTGAGTTCCCCTGATACGATCATATATGTTTGTGTACTTCTCCCACGCTAGGCTGTAGGCCCCAGGGGAGCAGGGCATTGGTGTCTTGTTCCCTAATGTGTCTCCAGCCCTTAGAATAGGGCCTGACACAAGGTTGGTGAATGAACAAATCAACACGTTACACTTAATCTTACTCCATGACGTAGGTGCTTTGCTATTTGCCTTTTATAGATGAGGAAGATAAGCTCAGAGAGGTGGACAGACTAGCTCATGGTCACACAGCTGCAGCAAGAGAGTTGGGCTTGTTGAAACGCCTGGCCCGGAAGCCTCAAGCCCCCAGCCCTGGTTCCTGTTTGGGACTGTTGCCCAGTGTCTGTAGCCCAGAGCCCTGTCTTAGCCAGTAGAAGCTCCCACCTCCTCAGAATCTAGTCAGGCGTGCCTGCAGGAGAGGACAGAATTGTGAGGGGGCCAAAAAGGGGGCGTATGGGAAGACCCCGGGAAGAGATGAGGGGTGGAGCCAAGGAGGGAGTGAGAAAAGGAACTGGAGGGGTCTGAGAGGGCCCGGGGGCAGGTTGGGGACTTCAGTGCAGGTCAGGACAGGGCGCCCCAGCCAGGGAGTCCCTGGGGAGAGCGCCCTGGGGCACCACAGCTCCCAAGACCACTGTGTGGCCCAAGTCCAGGCTCCCTGCGCTGGCTCTGTTTCCTGGCATGATCTCTGCTTCCCAGAGGAGCTCAGGCCTGGCCCGGCTTCCTAGGGCGGAGAAGCACACGGTGCGACAGAGTGAGAGCGAGAGCGGGAGATAGAGAGAGAGAGAGAGAGAGAGAGAGAGAGAGTGTGTGTGTGTGTGTGTGTGTGTGTGTGTGTGTCTCTCCAGCCTTGCTGTTTGCGTTGTCGTCACATCTTCTTAATCAGCCTGTTTCTGGGAGCAATGACTTCATCTCCTGTGATTCTCAACACAGCCATTGTGCAGCGTCCGTGGAAAGATTGGGCCTGGCACCGTCCATATTCCCCTAATGAATGGGGTTGGGAGAGCCGGCTGGCGGGCCCTGGCCTGACCTGATCGGGGGCTTGTGGTCAGGTCTGCCTCCAAGAGACTCCCCTTCCAGTGGTCACCCTTAGATCTAGGCTCACGGACCCTGGCCCGCCCCGTGCAGCAAATTCAAGGAGCCAGGGCACACACTGCGCTGTGGGCAGGGCGGTCACACCCAGTCTCTGCCCTCAGGGACGCCTGCTGGAGGAGGAGGTGAACTGACCCTGCGTCAGAGGGGCTGTGGGTGGACAGGGAAAGGAGTGAGGGCCCCCCTGGGGCTCAGGGACGCTCCTCAGAGTTGGTGGTTGGGCCACAGGGCGGAAGTGAAGGCTGGTGGCAGGCTTCCCTGGGGAGAGGAGGGAAGGGCTTGCTGGCGGGCCTGGTGGCGTGTGTCGCTGGCCACGTGTGGTGTGCGTCGGCCTGGGGGGTGGCAGGGGATAGAGTGGAAGATGGCGGGAAGGCAGGACTCGATCCTGGAGGTGACTGGGAGCAGGAAGGATTTGAAGAGGAGCCGGGGCCTGATTTCGAGGCAGCTCCCTGCCTGTGGGAGGGGGCCTGGAAGGAGGAGGAACAAGCTGGCAGTTGAGAGCCTGGCCCCCTTTTGCCTTTCTCCTCAAGGGGGAGGGTCTCCTCGCCCCCTCCGCCATACTGCCAGGAGCCCCAGCCCCTACCCCGCAAGGAGGCAGTGAGCGCGGGGCCTTAGGGTGGTCTCTGAAGAATGTTGTCTGGGCTTGGGCAGCTGAGCCTCAGTCCCCGAAGCCCATCCCCACTGCAGGCTCATTTACAACCTTGTCTGGAGGCAGGGGGAGGGGTTGAATGACCCCTGGCAGGATGTAGTGCCGTGAGTGGGAATACACTGTGTCACACTCCCGGCCAGGACATGGAGGTGGGGGGGACCCCGCCAGCTCCCCATCTGGGGGTTCCCCGGGCCCCACTATATGGAACAGGCCCCTGAGTGAGACTGCCTGCCTGAATCCAGCTCCAGAGCCTTGAGCACGTTACCTAACCTGTCCGAACTTCACTCTGCATCTCTGTTAATGGGACACTTGTTGTACCTGCTTCCCACGGTATGTGTGAGGGTTATTGGTTTTTAAGGGGAAGGGCTTAGCAGAGTGTCCACACGTAGGAGGTGCCCAGTCTGCTTAGCTGTGGCAGAGGCGGCCGTGGGGTAGGGGCCGGGGGAGGGCGATTATGTTCACCGTCATTATCAAGGCTCCCTTAGGTTTCCAAGAGCCACAGGTGGGGAGTTGGGAGGGGTGATGGGAGAGCCAGCAGGTGGAGGTGGGGTGAGCCTGGTTGAAGGAGCAGAGAAGTGTGGGTCTTAGTCTTCACCGCTCCCAGACCTCAGGCAAGTCACTCATCTCTCCCAGCCTCAATTTCAGGGGCCAAGGAAGGAAGGCGTGAGAAAAGGCATGATGGTGGCCTGAGCCGGCAGGGGCAGGTGAGGGACTAACACATCTGTTAAGACTTCTATTTTCATTTCTTTCAATATTGAGGGACAACTAACTGCCTGCCTCTTGAGCGGACATCCAGCAGGGAAATGCTTTGAAAGGGGCCCTTCCCAAGCTGAGGTTGGCCACGTTCTTCCACAGAGGATGGTCCGCTCTCTTCCTTGCCCTGAGCACCACCCATCTTCCTTCATACGCCTTTACTGTCCCAGCTGTTCGGCATTGTCTTTTGTGGTAAGAAAACAGTTCAGCTTAGCAAACATTTCCTGAGCATCTTTCGTCTTCTTGGGTCTGTGTTGGACCCAGGGGATACAGGCATGGTTAAGATACTGACGCAACTATTAAGAGGGAGGACGATTGTTGAATTGTCTTGTGTGTAAAGATCTAAATGTAAAAGCAGCCTTCCTGGGGCCAGAGGCTCTGGGTTCTAGGCTCTTCTCCTTTCTGCCTGTGGGACTGTGGGCAAATTATAGTAAGTCCCCTACATACGAAAGAGTTCCGTTCCGAGAGCGTGTTCGCAAGTCCAATTTTGTTCGTAAGTCCAACAAAGTTAGCCTAGGTACTCAACTAACACAATCGGCTATATAGTACTGTACTGTAATAGGTTTATAATACTTTTCACACAAATAATACATAAAAAACAAACACAAAAAATTAAAACATTTTTAGTCTTAACAGTACAGTAGCTTGAGAAGTACAGTAGTACCAGCTACATCACTGCTGGTTTTACGCTTGCTTCCGGACATCCTGGGCTTGAAATAAAGATACTGTAGTACTGTACTCTATACAGTACTGTACAGTAAAGTACACAAAAGCACAACCACTTGTAGAGGATGCACGCATGTGACAGTGTACGCCAGACACATGCACTAACTTATGTGATTGGACATGCAAATGCATGTTTGAATCTTTGAAAGTTTGCCCCTCAAAGGTTCGCATGTAGGGGACTTACATACAGGACCTCTGAGCCTCAGTTTTTTCAATTCAGAACCTGGGTCAGTCTCTGGTGGTCCCTCAGTAAGAAGGCTCTGCAATCACTTTTGGATTATTCACTTACTGTGTCCTCTCCAGGGAGATTCGAAGTACAGTTTCAGGGCAGAGCCAGAAGAACAGACTCCAGAGTTGGTAGACTGGCCTGACCCAAGTTTGAATCCAGTTCTGCAACTTAATATTTATGTAACATTGGGCAAATTACATCCTAAATCTCTGTGGGACTGGGTTTTCTCAGATGTAAAATGGGTATGATGATATGCCTGATATGCTATGTCCCGGCTCTTAGGGAACTCAGCAGTCATATTAAAGCTGCTATGAATCTCTTCTCCCCAAATACAGTGCCTGCTCCATGCCAAACACACCCCCAAGCCCCCTCTCCCCAGCTCCGCATATCGGAGGGGAGCCAGTTAGTGGAGGTCTTCAGCCTGCCCTACTGGGAAAAGAGGATGGGGAGACAGTAACTGTAGCCCCAGACCTGCAGCTGACCGAGGAGCCTGAGGATGGGCCCCCAGAAACAATTCCAGGTGGGGCGCGGGCCTCCACAGAGAGCCTCCCCCCCCCGCCCCCCGACTCCCGCAGTGGGCAGCAGGGGTCAAATGGTTTTAAACCTCCTTGATTTGCATATATACTAGTTTGGCATTCTGTCTTGCTTTATTAAAAAAATGTTTGCTAATGAAATTAATAGTGTAAACAAGATTTGGGGAGGGCAGGCGGCCAGGGGAGGGGGTTATTTAGCACACTTCAAAGGACACCCTGCTCCAGCATCTCAGCCACGCCATTTGCATACGTAATGATCGTGCTAATTATAGGTGGCCTCATCTGTTAACAACAAGTTTGCCAGGCTGTGCTACATCATTGTAATCACCCAGTCAGAATTCTCTGGCATGCTTTTCACTAAAGATAACAACGATAATAATAGTGCCTATCATTTTTGCCCCCTTGCTACGTGCCAGGCATCCTACCAGGCACTTGACAGTCATCATCTCATTTAATCTTCACAACAGCTCTGTGTCCCAGAGATTCTTATCTCCTGTGTATAGAGGATGAAACTGAGGTACAGAGAGGTTAGGTAACTTCCCTGGGCGCACACAGCCAAGAGCTGGCAGTTGCGGAAAAGACCCGAGGTCTCGCTAACTCTCGTGCTTCTTCCACTCTGCGGCACTTCTTCTCTGGGGAGACTTGACACACAGGCTCACTCTATCTCGTTCTCATTTGGTCCTCTCAGAAACCCCCCCGTTTCTGCTGAAGGGGAAGCTGAGACCCTAACAGGTTATTGAGGGCTGTGCAGGAGGCGAGCCCAGGATCTCTAACTTCTAGGGTAAAGCCATCCCCGCGTCCCCACGTACCTGCCCGCAGTGTGTGTGTGTGTGTGTGTGTGTGTGTGTGTGTGTGTGTGTGTGTGTGTGTGTGTGTGTGTGTGTGTGTGTGTGTGTGGCGGGGGGGGGCGGGGAAGCGGCCCCTCAGCCTCCCTTGAGGTCTTGAGGAGAGGACGGTGTCCCTCGCCTCTCCCACTCAAGCAGGGCTGGGCTTGGCCTCACTGCCAAAGAAAATTATGAGACAGTAAACAGATGGGAGGACACCAGCATGTCCTAACTGGCTTTACACGTGTTGTCACTAAGTCAGAGGTTGCACACGGGTGGCTTGTGGCCATGTGTAGCCCACAGGCAGGTTTCATTTGGTCTGGGAGGGTGAAAGGTGTTTTTTGGTGTTTTAAAAAAAAAAACCGTTCCCCATATTTAAGCACTCCCAAAACATTCACATTCAACATTCACCAGAAAAATCTGGATTTCTGGCTTTTCTTGAACAAACAGATGTGGCAGTGTTGGGACTGTATTCCTGCAGGGCAGAGAACCAGCCTCTGCAGTTCATCTCAGATTCCTTTTACTCCCCAGAAGGCCTTCGAGTTTGCTTAGCCTGCACTAGCTCTTCCCAGTGATCCTGGGAGGGGTGTATGGGGGGATAGGGTTCCCATTCTAGAGATGACGAGCCTGGGATCTGAGTGGGCCGCTCCACAAGGCTGTTGTCAGCTAGGCCTTAAACCTCCATCCTCACCGTCCACCTTGTGTGGTTTTCACTACACCTCGCTGCCTCCCAGCCATGTCCAACTCCACTGTCCGCCAAGGCAAGAAGGAAACCTTTCACAGGCCTAATGACTCAAAAATAACCAACCGTGAGCCCAGGGAAGTGTTCCTGTCTCCCCTTCTCCTTTTCCACCCTCCCCGAGACCAGAGGGGACATGGGAAACCTATTCATTTAAACTCAATTATTTTCTCGAAGACAGAACGGAACTGAATTGGGTCAACGGCTGTATTTGCTGTGCTCAGCTCTTTCCCCTGCAACAACGGCACCCACTGGCTGTGTTGCTGGGCTCCGTGCCACCAGGCTCACCAGTTAGAACTCCGTATCGGTGGCCGTTCCTTGGAAAACTTGACTGAAGGAGGGGAGCCCCCTCTGCTCGTTCACCCAACAGGCTGCAGGAGCGGGGGTCTGGAATCACGTGGCTACCACCTTCCAAACCTAGGCTGCCCAACTGTAGTCTGCAGTGGAGGCGATTCTGACAGAGGAGTGCCTTACAGATGAGCAAACAGACACCCAGAGAAATTAAGTGCCTGCTGGAAAGGCAGGCCTTGAGCCAGACACGACAGGGACCTTACTAGCCGTGTTGCTCGGAGCAGAGTACTTGACTGCTCTGCACTTCTGTCTCCCCGTCTTGTAAATGAGGCAAAGAACTTGACACACCTCCTGGGGCCAGGCAGTGACGATGTAAACGTGACACAGTGTGCCCGGCGCCTGCCCCCAGTTAACTCGTCCGTCCGCACTCCTTCCCTTGCACGGTGTGCCAGGCACAGAGCTTGGTGGGGGTCCCAGATCTCAGGAGGAGGCTCTACTGGGATGCCCTCCTCTCTTTGAAGCCTCTCCCAATTCCTTACCCCCAAACCGGAACTGTTCCTGCCATCATTATAGGTCCTCTGTTGGGCCAGGCCCTGCTCTGGACACTTCCGCAGTTTCCTCGGGGCCCACGGCCTGTTTAGTGTGTTTCTGGCGCTAATGGCTGTACGCACCCCTCCCCCACTGGACTGCCAACTTCTTGAGGGCAGAGACCGCGTGTCTTGTTGACCTGCCCGTGTCCTGGGTCACTCCCTGTCTAGATGTGTGGCCTTGGACTGGATGTTTAACCTTGGTGGGCCTGTTTTCCCATCTGTAAAATGGGAATAGTGATGCCTCCTTCCGACGCACGTCACGGAGTGGAGGCCAGTAGTGTCAGACGCGGCAGCGCTGCAGCAGATTGTCAGAAAACATGTGGAGAAAATCAAATCAGACGCTTGCGCTCCACTCCCTAGAAGCAGCGAACCTCTAAGAGCGGGGCTCTGGGGGATCGTGGGAGGGGTTGTAAGCGCCGCCTTGTTGCAGAATTGCTGTCTGCTTACATGGAGAAGAGCGGACAGGGCGGTGGCCTGTGGGCCTCGCCTCACTTCCTCCATCTTCTCTGCTGCTCCGGCCTCACGGTTATTCCAGTTCCCAGTGGTGGAGCTGGATGGGTTAGGAACCCCAGGTCCCAGTGCCTGGCATTGTACCTCCCCTTCTGGCAGCGTTAGAACCTGGAGGTGGAGCAGGGCCTCCCCCCTGCATCCCCATCGCCGGTTCCAGGGGTTGGGGCGGGGTTAAGGGGACGGTTCAGGGAGGTTTGAATTCCCTGACCTTTCAGAGTTGTGACGTTAGGGGGCGTGTGTAACCTTGGCCTGGTGTAGACCTGGTGGGGTGGTGGCTGCGGCGACAGGGCTTGGGGCCTGGGCAGTAGGTGACCCAGCCAGAGACACAGAAGCCGGGCTCTGGTGGGAGCTCAGTGAGTAGCACTGGAGTCTCTGGGCAGGGGCTTAGGGATCATCTAAGTCTTGATCACAAACTGACCCAGCGTCCTGTGCAGCCAGGGCAGCAGTCACAGGCTCCTGAACTGGAACCGTCCCCTCCCCTCACCCCTTGATAGCGCTCAGGTCCTGGAACACCACGCGGGTTGTTGCCCAGGACTTGGCACCTTGACAACCAAGAAAGAGAAGTGCTGACCACGTCTCATTGCCTGTTGAGTAAATTTACTCTGTGTTTTTCCCAGGAGGCGTCACATGGGTAGGAATTTACTCCCCCTAAATGCTTTGATGGAAACATTACGGTTTTTCAGTGAACGTGTGTCAACGTCGCTGTAGGGGGAAAGGTTCCAGGATTCTCTGCCAGCTGAAGTCATCACCACAAGACAGTGGTTGGGGGCCTGGCGGATGGGGTAGATGCAACCAGGCTGGTGGGGGGAGGCAGCCAGAGGGCCGGAGCCCAGCCGGCCTTTCGGGAGGGAGGAGGGGGTCTGAGCGGGTGGAGAGGGAGGGGGAGCTGGGAGGCTGCAGGCTGACAATATACATTAACACCCTCCCAACCCGCCCCCCACCCGTGGCACAAAACAAAGGGAGTGGGGAACTTGAGGGGTGGGGACGGAGAACAGAGGCTCTGGAATGGTGAGCACTGACAGCTCAGACCAGGAAGACAGGCTGCGGCCAGGTTGTGGAGGGGCCTGGAATTGCAGCTCCTACCAGTAACTAGCTGTGTGACCTTGAGCAACTTTTCCAACCTCTCTGTGCTTCAGCTTCATTTTAGTAAAATATCCCTGTGGATACCCACAGCTTATGGCTCTTTGGAAGATTAAGAAGATAATGTATGTAAAATACCTAGCACTGGGCCTGGCACATAGCTGGTGCCAGAACACATTTGTTGCTTGTTGGTGATGATAAAACCACACAAGCATAGATGTGTTCACATAAATTAACAGCTGGGGCACATTGAAACTGCTACCCAGAGTTGGCCCTCAGTCTAATACCGAGTTTGTTTCTCAGCTTCAGCTGAGTACAGCAGTGGTCTCTTCAGAAGCCGTTGTCCATGAACAGCCAGGGCCGGGGGCTGACTGTCCTCTGCGGGGCATCCCTCTTCGGTCTTGTGCCTGCTTCTGGCCTGCAGACTCACCTGGATGGAGGCAGTGGGTTACAGCAGCGCCCTCCTCTGGCTGAGGCAGTTCTGGGCAGGCCGCAAAGGGCCTCCGTCCTCTACACAGCCTCTGGAAAGGACAGTGCTGTGGTCACAAGAAAGGTCCTCCCTCCCAGGATATGAGTATCTCTCTCCCCAAGGGGATATACAAGCATTGCCTGGAAGTGCTCCTTGACAGTCTTGGGGCTGGCTCCCTTGTACCCCAGGAAATGGGAAGCTCCTTGAGGAAGGTAGGTTCCAGGGTCTCCCACAGGGCCTGGCCCAGTTGGTGAGACACCTTCAGATCTGAAAGGTCATGAGACATCTGGGCTCTGAGCTTTTGGGAGAAGAGGTCCATCACACATTTATTGAGTCCTAGGACTTGAAGAACCAGAGATGAATAGACCCCAAGGAGGGCCTGACAGGACAGGCAGCAGGACCCAGGAGAAAGGGAGGAGGACTGGGAATTCAGGAAGAGAGGGAGAGTTCACATACCTCCTGGGCCTGGGGACACTGGGAAAAGGCTTCCCTGAGGTGGGGCAGTTAAGCTGGGCCTTGAAAGGTGAATGAGAATTGGAGATTGGGGCAGGAGGGGAGATGAGTGGGAGCAGAGGCGTGGCCATGAGAGAGGGCAGGGATGCCTGGGGAAGAGCAGAAGAGGGCCTGTGGCTGGTGGGGGTGTGTGTGAAGGTGAGGAGTGTGCAGTGGGTGGGTGGGGCCTAATGATTAGGGAGACCTGGTCACTGGGGGCACTGGAACCAGGAGTTACGGGGTCAGCTTCTGAAATTCCAAGGACGCTCGCTGTGTTCTCACTCCCTTTCACATATTATTCAAGATGGCTCTGAAAGCAGCTTGCAAGAGGTTATGCAGTCCCCTGAGCTGAGGCTAGAAGGGTAAGGAGGAAGCACCTTATTCAAGGTCAAATAGCTGGTTAGTACATCTTCTGAACCCCAGAGACAGGCTCGTTTCTTTTTAGCTTGTGACCCCCTCCTGTGACAGCTGTCATGCAGAGGGAGAGGTCCTGTCACAGGGGCCTATTTTGTTATAAAAAGACATTAGAACTGTGTGGATCAACCAGTGGGGGTGGCTTCCTGCCTGGGGGAAATCCGGGAAGGCTCCCAGGAGGAGGGGGTATTAGAATTAGGGAGATAAGAGGGGACCAGTAAATAGGTACAAATGGCTGTCTGGGGCGAGGCACGTCTATTGTACTTTCAGATGTGGCTGGGCCAACTTGTGCAAGTGATTGAGCTTCTCTAGACTTGATTTCTTCATTTGTAAAGTGGTTACAGTATCTGCCTTACCTTTTTATTGCTATTATTGTGTTTAAGTGGGAGGCCTGCTTGGGGCCTGCGCCCTGGAGGAATGCTCGGAGATGGGCTCTGTCCCCTCCATCTCTGGTGCCTTGGATGCTCTGGGAGCCAAAGGGGCTTCTTCTGCCCTAGGGCCTCCCTTGGTGACTACGGCCTCACCTCTCCCCGGTTTTGAAATTTTATTAAGACATTGGATAGACCCAGATGAAGCTGCGAGGGGAAACCTCACCTCAGAAGGAAGGGAACCACCACCATAAGTGCACCTCTGGCTAAGAGTTCTTTGGGCTTTGGGGGTGTGAGCAGATGCAGATGGGGGGGGCGGGTTTTGTTAGATTACCTGTGGTCAGGATCACCTGTGCTCAGAACAGAGCTGAGCCCAAGCAAGGACACAGCAGGGGACAGAGTGAGTTACTTCCCAGGTTGGGGGCTGCTTTGGGGTTACAGTCAGATCTCTTCACCAGCCCTGCAGGTGCCCCAGCCAGAGTGCTGCCTACCTGCACACAGTAGGTGCCTGACAGTCTGGCACTTAATAGGAGCTCAGTTGTTGCTGAGGGTCTGGATCAGGCTGAAATTACCATGGGCTGAACTGGGGCTTATGAGCCTCTGGCGTAGAGGCTATGGAGTATGCAGGACCCCAGGCAGGGGCGCTATTCTCCCACCGGCCTGTTTATCCATATTTACATGGAGGGATTGGATTCCATAATCCCGTTGCACCAGAAAGTTATGCAGCAGCCACTCTACTTTGATTAGCCCCTCCAGATGGTGGCTGTTAAGGGAGGTGTGTGATTCCCTGTGTGTGGTAGAGGCTCAATACTTGGAAAACGTTGCTGTGGCTTTTCAAGCAGGATGGCAAAGCGGGTAACCCCAGGCGAAAATGTCAGGTTGGCTGGGTGTGCCTTTCCCAGAGGGATTTTCAGTTCAGTAAGGGCCCTGTCAGGGTGACCCAAGGATGAACGAACCCCCCAGGCCAGCGGGTGGGGCAGCATTTGGGCTTCTGGGTCTGACTGCCCCTGTCGTCCTGTAGCATTCACAAACCTGCGCAGCTCACCCCCTTGTCTCTTCCCTCCGGCACTTAACCCTCCCCCTCTGTCCTGCTGGCCCAGCCCCGGATACAGGAGAGCAACCGCCCTGGGAGGGCGCTTGAACCCAGTTCTTCCCAAAAGGTCTAGCTCCAAGGAGTCGGTGCAGGGAGTCGGGAGCCCTGTTTGACTGGGTGACCGTAGTAGGCAAATCCCCGGCTTTGTCTGCACCTCCGTTTCTGTTCGCATTTTTTAAATGCCCGAATGGAAGTGCGGGAGAGGGAGGGTACTGGCCCTCGGGGGGGTGGGGGCCTCGGGACTGCTGCTCTGAGCCCGACGAACTCCGGCGGGGCCTCCGCGGGCAGTCGGGGGTGGGCCGGGCCTCGTCCCCGCCCGCGTCCGGAGCACAGTGGCGGGTTGGGGCGGAAAGTGGTTGCAGCTGGGGGCAGCTGGCCGCGGAATGTCCCCTGCCGCCGGGCCTGGGAAGGCAGGGCCAGCGGCTCGGGGGGGCGGGCTGAGGGCGGGGCTTCGTGGGGGCGGAGCCGGCCGCTTCCGGCCTGGAGCGCGAGGGGCGTGGCGCCGCGGGGTCGGAGCCTGGAACGCTCCAGGAGCTGGATGCGGGGGAGGTGGTTTTGGCGCGCCCCCGAGTCTTTCGGTCACCCCAGCTCCCACTTAGCTTTGGCCGGCCTGTCTCAGGCCAGCCAGAAGGACACTAGTATTCGATCAGGACATCTGTTAGTGCCTACTTTGTGCCAGGCACTGGCCCGAGGTGTGCCGGGCCTACCAGGTGAACAGGCCCCTACGTTTTCCAGGTGGGAGGAGGAGGGGGCCCAAGCTTGTTTCAGATCAGTACCATGAGGAAAGTGAAGCTGAGTGATAACTTGGGGTGGGGGTGGAAGTTGCTCCTTTGGTTAGAACCACCTCTACTAGGACGCGCGCGACAATTGATCTGAGAGCAGAATGAGGAGAAACCAGCCTGGCCTAGAGCCCGGGCCAAGCAGAGGGAACGGCAAGTGCAAAGGCCCGGAGGCGGGACTCGGGCGGGGTATGACCCTGGGCGGAGTCAGCGCTTTGGGGAGGAGCCTGAGACTCCTCTGCGAGCCTTGTTCCAGCCTCCCGGACCGGGAGCTCGGTTCCAGGGCCCGCACCCCGCCCAGGTGCCTTTGGAGGGCGACCTGCTCGTGGCTGAAAGTGCGTCTTTCTAGACTTCTTGGACCTGGAGTTTGTGCCATGTGGTTACCTGTGTGGAAGACTGTAATTTTCCACTTGTTCCGTGGAGGATCCGGAAACCTCTAGACGTTGTCACCGGTGTGTTTTTTTAAGTCGTTTCTGAAATTTCAACTTGGAAGACAGAGTCAGCACGTGCTTTGCGGGAAGGGGAAACCTGCCTGGTCACAGCTCTTAGATGCTGGCCTGGACTGAGCGGTCCCCTGATCTGGCCGGGAGAGGCACCTGGGTGCCCGCCATCCTCAGGAATGGGCCTCTGTGGCCTCGGACTCCTCGGTGATAACCTCGGCAAGATCCTGGGCCGGGCCGGAGGAGCTGCTCTGTGGAGACCCGGCCGTCCTCGAAAGCCAGATCTGGCTCCCAGGCCCCTGGTGCCCAGACCAGGGTCAGCCCAGAGGCCTATCCCTCCGCCAAGGTCTGTGGGTGGCTCTGCCTGGGGAAGGGGGTGCAGGAAACTTCCTGCCCTGGGGGTGGGCACCTCGATGGCTGTGGGTGGAGGCCGGAGGGTGTGGAGCTGTTTCTCCAAGGGGGCCCAGCCCTGGGAGCCCACCCACTCTCCGGCCAGGGCCTTGTTGATGCCCCACAGCCCCTCCCGAGCAGCCTGGTTTTCACGCTGGCCTCGGGGGAAGAATGGGAGACCCCCACCAGCTTGGAAGGAAGGGGGAAGGTGGGGGCTGGGTTGCTTGACTGGCTCCTCCCTCCTGGGAACCAGGCCCAGTCCTCCTGGGAGCTTCAAGTCTTCGGGATCCGGGTGGAGAGAAGCCCACTGAGCGGAGGACCGAGGAGGTGGAAGCAGGCAGGCAAAACTGTGGGGAAGGAGATCTAGGCCCAGGGAGCTGGTGGGGTTGGCAAGGTGGGCTGTGAGGAGGGGGCTTTGAACCCAAGCTGAGGAGCCAGTGAGGGCCCTCGGGCTACTGTCCGCTTAGCCTGGGCCTCCCAGCGCAGGTGAGGAGCAGGGTGAAGCCGTGGGGGCTCCTAGCCACTGCCTCTTGGAGACAGATTTAATAATCCTAGGCTGTCTCTCTGACGGTTAGTATTGCAGGAGGGAAGCTTTAATCCCAAAACTTTTATTGATCCAGACACTAATAAAAAGTAAAGGGTTTTGTGGAGCAAGGTTTTTTGGAGCAAGGTTTTTTCCTTGTTTTCTACTCGAGCAAAGAACATCAGAGCCCTAAAACGCAAATTTGTTTTTCTGCCTCTCCCTAGGTTTGGGGAGCGGGGTGGGGCTTGGCCGTGTTCAGATTTCACCTCTCTAGGAGCCCTCCCTGACCGCGCACACCTGCAGTCATGCCTCTTCTCCACGGTTAAGCAGCTGCCCCTGTGCATCTAGTCTGTCCCCTAGGAGGGTTGGGGTGTCACAGAAGCCTTCCTGCTCACCTGCGACCCCGGGGTAGTGAGAGGCATCTGCCTTAAGGCAGCGAAGGCGTGGCTCTTGGCTTCTTGTGTCTTTCTGGGTTTGGTTCTCTTGCTGTCCTGTTCTTTGCTTCTTTGTTTTTGCATATTTATTTCATAAATACTTACTGAGTTCTTGCCAGACCCTCCCTTAGGAT
Organism: Balaenoptera musculus; assembly: GCF_009873245.2. Classification (NCBI taxonomy): domain Eukaryota; kingdom Metazoa; phylum Chordata; class Mammalia; order Artiodactyla; family Balaenopteridae; genus Balaenoptera; species Balaenoptera musculus. The sequence goes on from NC_045790.1 coordinate 103,382,655, forward strand.
GCGGAAAGACAACAGAGCTTCCCTTCTGGCAGGAGAGACAGGCAATCATAAGTGAGTGGAGAAACAAATCAGTAATTCCAGATTGGGTGATATCAGTCAGGATTTTTGTCTGCTTTGTTCAGCACCTGGATTCCCAGTGCCTAAAATAGTGTCTGGCTCGCTGTTTGCACTTAATAAATATTTGCTGGCTGAACGAACAAGATGATGTGAAGGAAACAGCCAAGTGTTTCCGTGGGGAGTAATGGGGGCGGGGCAGGACCTGTTGTAGCCGGGGCGGTCCGGGGGAGGACTGAGTTCCACCGGCCTCCTGAAGCCAGCCTTTACGAGAAGGGGGTGGAACTAGAGCTCCTGCCTGAGGGAGCAGCGAGTGCAAAGTCCCCGAGGGCGGGAAAGCAGTGGCTTCCAGTTGGGGGATGGGGATTGCCAGATGAGGTCAGAGGGTGGGCCGGTCACTCTCGCGGACTTCTTTCCCTGGGGAGGAGTTCGGATTTATTCAAATTGCTGTAGGGAGTCACTGGAGGGTTTTTAGCCCCAGAGTTAAATAATCTGATTTGCCTTTCTAAAGAGTCCCTCTGACTCCTGGGTGGGGAGGCGGGGTAGGGCTGGTGAAGAGGCGTGGACAGGTGTGAGAGATTTTAGAGGCGGTAGCGGTAGGATTTGCTGATGGATTGGGTTCTGGAGGCCAGGGAGAGGGAGGGTGGCTGGCTTCTGAGACTCCTGGCTTAAGCTGCTGAGACAAAGCTCCACTTTGGACATTTCAGATTTGAGGTTCTGTGAGGTGTCAGCATTTAGATAAGTGAGTCTGGAGGGCAGAGTAGGGGAGGGCTGGGATAGAAACTTTGGAGTCTTGAGCCCTGGAGGTGTTTAAAGCTAAGGCGTGGATGCGATCACCAAAGGAGAGTGTTTTACTGAAGGAGAGTGCACCCATGTCAGAGCCTGAGAAACTCCAGCACCTGGCGGAAAGGTGGTGTGGTACTGGGAAAGCAGGGCAGTGGCCTGGGAGGGAGGGGAGGCACCTCAGAGGGGGTGGTGGCCTGGGTTTCAGGGAGGGAGCTCGCTGTCCTGTTGAGTACGGAGAGGACAGGAACTGTGGTTGGCTTTGGTCACACGAAGGCCTGTGGGGACCTTTGGGAGAAGCACTGGGGTCAGGCCAGGTGTGTTGAGTAGAAAGGAAATGAGTAGAAGAGGAGGCAGCAGGGCCTGAGAAGCGCAGGGCGAGCGGCCCGTCCGGGAAGCCAAGGAGGGTCAGGTGAGGGGCTCACACGTCCTGGGTCCTGGTCTCCGTGTACCAGCCGTGGGCCCCCACCTTGGGCCTGCATCAGGAGCCTCTGAGCGGAATCCCTAGAGATCCGGACTGGGGAGGGCTGGATCGGGCCCCCCCTCAGTGGTCTTCAATAGCTCTCTGAGCTCTGTTTCCCTCTCTCCTTGGAGGGCTTGCTAACCACCCTGTAGTGGCTCACTCTCCGCTCTTGTAGTCACCCAGCCCTGTCCTCCCCCCTCCCTGCCCCATCTCTCTGAGTCCGGGGCGCCTAAGGAAGAGCACTGTGGACCTGGCTTTCCTCAGAGGGCCCTTCCGCCCTTCCCAGAGCTGAGAGCTGGACTTGGTTTGCACTGGTGGCTTTGCTCTGGAAGGTTCCTTGGTGTGTTTGGCGTCTGGAGAAGTCTGAGGTCTATTTCAGAATATTTGGGTGGCTGGGACCTTGACCTCCCGCAGTGCTTGGCTGTGTGGCGGGGTCGGGGTGTGGGTTAGAATGTATTTGGCTTATTGGGGAGACAGTGCAGGGTTGGGGACAGCCTAAGATCTAATGCTCCTGTTGAATGAATGACACCCAGATATTTGAGTCTTTGGGTTCCCAAGTTGTTTTGTTAAATGCTTTCTCTGCATCTGGTTAACCAGTGTTTTTACACCTGTTATCTTCCGAGGATAGTGTATTTCCTCATTTTGTACCTGAAGAAACTGAGGTTCAGGAAAGTGAAAGAACTTGCCCAAAGTCCCACAGTTGCTAAGTAACACAACTAGAATTGCCACTCAGCCCTGCAGACCTCCCAATTACGCCACCCCTTACTGACTGATTAACCCTGTGGATGAGGAGGTGATGGTGGGTGCAAGGGGCCTGGTCCCCCACTGACCCTCAGGAATAGTGGCCATATGCTCTGCTGGGGCTGCAAGTCATGCCTCCTGCCTCCTAGCCCCTGTTTTCTCTGGTGCTCCTCTCTCCCCCTCTCCCGCTTCCCCCCTCCCCGAGCACACACACCAGTTGCTTTAGGCTCCAGGAAGATAGAAAGAGGCAGACCTTGAACTTGATCAAGTTTTGGGGGCTCTTGGGGCCCAGGGAGCCCACAGCTTCTGGGAGGCTGTTTATGCCGCAGGTGTGGCGTGGCTTGCAGGACTGCTAAACTTCGCAATGGAAAGCCAGCTCAGCTGCAGCAAGTCCCCTGGGAGACACCTGAGGAGGTGAGGGCCCGCCCCTCACTAGGGAGTGGGGAGACTGAGGTCCAGAGATGCCTGGGTGTGGCTGGGTTCTACCTGGAGAGGTGATGCCTTATACTGCCTCCTGACAGGCCATGTGGCTTTGCACCCTTGCACCCTCTCCCTACCCAGCAGACCCCAGTTAGCCTGGGGGGTGGAGTGGGCCAGAGGCAGGCTGTTTTTACGTTGCAAAGAATTCAGGCTACAGCCCAGCCTTTCTCAGCCTTTATGGCCTTATGACCTGGATGCTTCTGGAGGAGGGTGGGCATCTGGGACATGCTGGAGGGTGGTCTTGCCTGGTAGTCACTGAAGGTCCCAGGTGGACCCCCTCTTTACAGAAATAAACTGCGGCCCAGAGAAAGATGTGACTTTCCCAGGGTCACCACCCAGGAAGCTAGTTTCCCGCTTTGTGTCTCCCAGCATATCCTGGGGCAGCGTCCTTCAACCTAGCTAAACCTGCCGGTCTTTATTGAGTGCTCACTGGAAGCCAGGCTTTGTTCTATAACTCAGTGACTTCTCACAGCAAGCCTGTGAGGCTGAGTACTATTATTATTGCAGAGGGCAAAAACAGTCCCAGAGAGGTGACATGACTTGTCCAAGAACAAAAGGTTGCAAGTGGCACAGTCCAGATTTGAACAGTCTGGCTTCAGAGCTCATGTTCTTAACCACCAGGCTACACGGCTTCAGACTTACTTGACTGCCAGGCTCCGTAGAAACGTACTGAGGGTGATAAATCCTTGAGTGACCTGGCCCCTGCGGAGTTAGGTCTGAGGACTCCGCCTGGCCTTGGCCTTTCTGATAGGATGGCTGTACAGCACCTATGGGCTGCCCAACCACTCCTGGTGCCCGGAAATGACCCATCTTTCTTGGAGGACGGAGAGGACAGGAAGCCTTTCTTGGAGGGCTTGCTAGAGCAGGTACTGAGGCCCAGGCAGTCACGTCTCTCTTTTCCTCTCCCCTGCCCACCCTTGGAGCCTAGGGGTCCCAGGAGAGCCCCCATCCCTGCAGCCCCGCCTCTTCCCTTCCTTTGGACCTTGGTCTGCTTGCCTGAACCCTGAGGTTGGAAGGACGGCTCCCTTACCTACCCCCTCTGACTGTAGAGCCTGTTTGGGAAGGGACGAGGGCCTGGCTGTCGGTTGCCCCACCCCTACAGGGGCTGCGGACCCCCTCTTTTCTCCTCCCTCTCCTTGCCTTTCCTGTGCCTCATGATTTCCAATCTTCTCATCTGTGAGAACGGGGAAAGAATAGAACCGACCTCACAAGGTTTTGAGGCCTAGACTGAAAGCCCAGTGTTTGGGCACCTGCGACAAATGATTCCTCATCCTCGCCTGCTTGTTTGAAGGAAAGATGCTAGTCGATATGGAACAGGAGGGGCCTCTGGAGGGAGCAGGTGGGAGAAGAATCCTGGCTTTGGCTGACCTCACGTGGCTGGGCCCTGGCTGGGCCGCTCTGTGCCATCCTGGGCGAGTCGGGAGCCTCTGCCCGCCCCAGCTTCCTCCTCCGTAAGGTGGGTCCAGCTGCTGCCTGTCTTGTGGCCTGGTTGTGAGGAGTAATGAGACGCTGCTGTGAAGTGCTGAGTGCTGTGCTGGCCCGTTGTGAGTGCTTAAAAACTCTGCCCTTCCCACTCTTCTTGAGATGTAGCCTCCTTGTTTTGGGGTTTGGGGGGTTCTTCAGATGAAATTTGGATTTTTACTCTTGTGCATTTTGTCCAAAATCTTCCCAAGGCCTCTAATCTCATCATGACTTTTGAGGGATTTTGGGGTTTTTGCTGTCTTGTTTCCTGTACAGAAAAAGGGAGGTGTGCCTTTAAGTCCCCAGCAACCCAAGTGGGACACTGGCCCTTTAAAAGCACATTACGGAGAGTTGGAACTTAGCCTTTGTTTGACTAGCCATGATCAGTCCCAGCGGACAGGGCTGGAATGGTATGTCTAGGACCAGAGCAGGGCTGGACTGGCTGGGCCCGGTGGGGGACAGCGGGCAGCGGGGTGGCCGGCCTAGCCCCTCGGTTTCCCAGGCCTGGAGAGCCTGGTGGCCGCGCGGAGGGATGGTGAGTGACCTGATGGCCTGAGCGGAGGTTGGGGTGAGGGAGGCCAGGAAAGAAAGCAGGAGGGAGGCTGCCAGTCTCGGCCCCTGACCAGCCTCCTGGGCCCAGGGAGAACTGAGGCGGGTGGGAGCGGCCGGTCAGAGAGGATGCCCGGTTTCGGGAAGGACTCAGTCATTCCCCAGCGACGGTGCCTCTGCCCCTCTGTGGACGTCCACCACCGGCCCAGAATGTGGAAGCAATTAGGACAGCCCGACCAAAAGCGAGAAACCGAGGAGTGGTGTTGCTGTTTTTAGTGTTGAAAAGAGAGGAAACCCAGTGTCAGCGGCTCCTTTCCGCGAGCAGGCCTGGTGGTCTCTGTGGCTGCACCGGGAACCGGGAAGTGAGGAGCTTGGCCTTTGCTCCGAGTCGCCGAGCCCGGGGCTGCCCTGGGTGGGGCTGCGCTGGGCTTTGGGGGCCGTGTCATCCCTGCCCCAGCCCCCAGCTGGACTCTTCTGTTTCCCTCCTTCTCCCTGCCTCTGTCTGTTCCCTGATCCGTTGGCCTGCAGGCCGGCGGTGTGTCTGAGCCTGGGGTATGTTTTGCTCCAGCTTAAATGTTTGAAACGGTTGTCCGGAGCCAGGCCCCTGTGACACGGCAGCCTCTACTGGGGAAGTACCCCGTCACGAGAGAGGTCGGGGGTTCGGCTGGTCACACACTGTCCTGTGGAGGGGTTGTGAGGAGCAAATGAGCCGCTGCTGTGAAGTGCCAGCCCTGCACCTGGCTTCTTACAAGTCTCCGTGTCCCTTCGTCCTGCCCACGTTCACTGCCACTGCTGGGGTGCTGCCAGTGGATCAGACTCCTATCAGCTAGGTGTCCTTCTCACCATTTTCCAGACAGGTGACACTGGGGGTGACAAAGGCAGGGCTCAGTGGAGTTCTGGTGACCCACGATTTTTCTAAGTTACTTGAAAGTTGGTGCATTTAATCACACAATTTCTGTAGGTTTGGTGAAAGCCTGAGGCATTGACAGGCAGTGAAAAGAGTTTGGAGTTGGAGCCCAGATGCCAGGCCTCCAGCCCTGCCCCGGTGCCTGTGAACTGTGACCTGTGACCTTGGGCAAGCTGCTGGACCTCCCTCCCTGAGCCTCCACTTCCGCAGGGGTGGAGTGCTTAGGGGAAACCCTGGAGGGAGGTGTCGGTTCTGCTGGGGTGGGCGGGCGGCACGGAGGGGGTGGTCTTTGAGCTGGGCGTTGATGGATAAGGCACACTTGCTGCTGGGCGCGTTCTGAGTGTATGTGCGCAGCCCAGTGTGGCTGGGTTGGGATGCACCTTGCAGGCTGTATTTAAGGCATTGCTAGTTGGAATCCTGTGGGCCAGTGGCAAATGACAGGCAGGGCTAGCTTATCCTAGAGTCAGCGGGGGAGGGGTGGGGGGTGGGGAAAGAGGGTGGGCTCTTGGAGTCAGGCACACTCTCTGGCCTTGGAAGCCCCTCACGGCTTCAGAGCATGTTTCCTTAACTGCAGTTGGGCGGCTGGGCCACGTGAGCAATGGAGTCCGCTAAACGCAGAGCCAGGGCCTGCTGGTGCACTTGCCAGGTGTGTGGGCTGTCGTGGGTGAGGCGGGAGCTGGAGAGCCACAGATGGCTTAGATGCACGGTCACTAGGAGCAGGAAGAACTCGGCAGCCACGCCCTGCTTTTGACATGAGTTTTTGCCTCTGCTGGTGGCCTGGGAGCCTGTGGCTTATTGGCAGCCCCCCGCTCCTGCTTTTTTGCTGCTATTGAGCACTCCTGGCTGTCTCCTGTGAGTTTCAGTCTGGGAAGCAGAGCTCTGATGCCCTGCTGGGACATCCTCCCAAAGCCTGGTGTCCCAAGGCCCCCAGGCTTAGCACCGGCATGCTGGAGGCACTCAGTAACTTATATACTGGGGCGCTGGATTAGCTCAAACCAGGCATGGGGGGGTGTTCACATATCAGACCTCCATCAGGCTCTGGGAGGAGGGCAGCGCAGCCCACTTGTCAGGTGAGAAAACTGAGGTGCAGGAGAGGCCAACCCGAGGTCTGTGTTCCCTTGGCCCATGCCCCTTCCCCTTCGTGTCTTTGCCTCGTCTCCCTGAGGCCACAGAGCCCCCGTGTCCTAAGTGGTGGCAGGACAGGAGATGGGCATTGCTGCTAGAACCTAGGGTGCCCGTCTCTCCTTAAATGGGGACTTGGAGGCGCCTACTTAAAGGAGAAGTGCTGCAAGGTGGGAAGGGGCAGAATGCCCAGGGTAAGGCAGGGCTCCCTGCGTGTCAGGTTACACCTGTAGCACCAAAGGTGATGTCCTCCCCATTTTACAGATAAGGAAACTGAGACGTGCAGGTTATTTAATTTGACCAAAGTCACAGAACTTTATGTGTGTTTGTTTTTAAGGAAGGAGGCCTCACCACATTAGACCAGTCATCAACCAGCATGGTGCCAGGGGCTGGGGCTTTGTTGACACGTGGCTGGTCCTTGGCTGAGGTAGGAAGCTTAATGCCCAGGGATGGGGGAAGGACAGTCCCCAGATCACCTTGTCACCCTAACATGAACGACTTGCACAGCACCGGAAGGCCACCTGGCACGGCACCTGGTTCTGAGGTGGAGGGGTAAGAGGGGAGAAGATGACATTCTTTGGAGGGGTCTGCTGAGCCTAGGAGAGCTTCCTGGAGGTGGAGAGCTGGGAGGAATTAGATAAGCTAGAGGGAAGTTGCTTCCTTGGGGAATGGAAGCCTTGGTTTTCAGTTTGTTCTTCTTTTTCATTTCATCATCCTTCCCCACTTGGGTCATGGGTCCCCAGGGCCTGAGGCAGCTGTTGGTATTTATGGTCCTGGGTGGGGGTGGGGGAACGAGTCAGAAACTAGTCCCACACTTGGCGGTGTGATCTGTGGGACCAAGGGGACGCACGGGCCGTGTTCACGCACGTGAGGAGGAGACCGGCACAGACTGAGCTCGCAGGGAAGGGACAGCACGGCCGGGGCCTTGACCGTTCTCCAGAGTCTTGCTAGTGGAGGAGCTGAGGGCCGGGCCGTGGGCCGGATGGGGCTGCTGCTGTGCTCCTGCCTGGGGCTGCTTTACTTGGGGGAGCTGAGGGGACCTTAGGGTTTGGGGTGTCATTCTCCTTAGTCTTCCTGAGCGGCCGGGCTGGGCTCGGCGGTTTCTCCTGGGGACCAGGAAGGGACGGAGAGCTGTCCCCACTCAGCAGCAGCAGGAGCACTTGGCCCTCAACTCACTTTCGATTTGCCCAAATCTCATCCTATTCAATGAATGTTCCTCAGATTCTCTTCTTTTAAAATTCAGGGCACTTCGCTCTTCTGCTGAGGTTTATGAATGTTTAAAAACTGCTTTGTGGTCCCCAAAGTAATTTGACAAGTGTGACAGCTATTGATTAAAAACCCGAAATTATTCAGGCTGCAGGATAACTTGGGGGAATAGATGGAAAGTTTTTTGTTTCTTTTCTCTCTGTGTGCCCCTTGCCCTCCCCTCTCCCCCCAAAAAAGATGTAGGGATGTGGGGAGGTAAATGTGTTCCTGGATGTTCTTTGAAAACTCCATTAGGCTGCAGAATTATACTGGAAAGGGTGGGATGGGGGATGGTCAGGATGCTGAGGGCCGCCTCTCCAACTCAGGGGCCAGAAGCAGCACCCCTCATGTCCCTGGCCTCTCCCCAGGTCAGCAACAGGAAGCAAGGAGGTTTCGCTGACGGGATTCCAGGTGGTTGGGAGGAGGAAGAGTGGTGGTTAGTATGTGGTCCCTTATGTTAATGGGGAGTTGACACGTTGGGGGTTTGGTCACAGTCTCTGAAGTAGCTCAGCAGGTGAGAAAGCAGCAGCTGCCACAGTGTCGATTGTTCAGCATATACGGGGCACCCCTGGAGCCAGGCCTCGGGCTGCGCTGTAGCCGTGGCACGTGAGGAGCCAACCTATCCTCCTGTCTTGCTTGCCGGCGTGTGGACTCTCCTTTTCCAACTCAGCCCTGCGGTGTCCGGAAGGCACAGGCTCCCAGGGATAGGGTGAGGCAGGAGACCGGGCACCTCCCAGCCCCAGGCTCAGTGTGAGTGTGCGGGTGGGGTCACACTGGTACTAGTGACTGCGGGGATCTGCCCCTTTGCCTTGGACTGAGAGAGCCCTGGGCCGAGAGAGACCAGGCCTCTAGGCCCTGTCATCCCAGGAAGCCTTCCCAGGCAGGGCGGCCAACCTCCCTGCCTTTTAAGGACAGGCTCTGTCTCCCCAGGGTCCTGGGGGCCACCAGGCAGCTGCATTCTTCTCCCCTCCCCTGGGACCCCAGCGGGGCCAGGAGTGAGTGCTGGCCTCAGCAGCCGGTTCCCAGGCCAGCAGGGCAAGGCTGGGCCTGGGGAAGAGATGGCTCCGCTGGATATTCTGGGTGTGCGGGGGGCGGGGGGTGGGGGTGGTTTCTGCCTTGTTTGTGTCATGCTGCTTGATTCTCAGGAAGTCAGCGCCCTCCCCCTGACTGTGCCCCGGGACCCGGCTTCTTCTACTGTGGGCACAGCTCACTGGACCTGCCTGGCTGTGACAGGTGGAAACATGGTTGGCATGTTCTTACCTGACTCCAGAGTCCACGGGTTCTGCCAGCCCTCAAGTGGGCACCTCCTCCGTGGAGACCAACCTTGTCCAGGATTTCTGCCCCGTCCAGGCCTGGTTGTGGCCGTAGGCAGTGGTGTGAGACCACACAGGCGTGCAGGTGAGAGGCCAGGTCTCGGGGTCACAGGCCGAAGGGCTAAAGTGGCCCCTCAGCAGGGTCTCCTGCCCACCCACAGACACCCTCTTTCTCCCTTTCACTTCAAGAAATTAGGGGCTTTTATTGCGTTTTTGTTTTGGGGGGGTTTTTTTTGGAGGCATCCCAGAGCATTTGGCTAGATGTAGTTTGTTTGCAGGTGGGGGAAACTGAGGCCTGGAGAAAGTAAGAGATTTGAGTGGTCAGGGGAAAGGAACAGAGAATGGCCTGCAAAATCCCTGTCTCGTTACCCCAAACATCAGGAGTGTCATCTCCCCTAGAAACGTCAGCCTTGATACCGGCGTGTAATCCTTAATCGGCCTTGTTCACAGCTGTGCCCGCGCTCCTACAGGGGTGTCTGGCATGAGGCAGTGACTAGAGCAGACAAAAGAGGACGGGGACCTGCATGAGTGACTGGTGTGGTCGCTGGCGTTGACCCCTGCCCCCCCCCGAGCACCTCCTTGCCTTGTCTCAGTTGACGCTCACGGCAGCCCTGGGAGGAAGGCATGTCAGTTCTCCCCGCTTGGAGATGGGGAAACTGAGTCCTGGAGAGTGGCACGAGTTAAAAGTACTCGTGGTTGTGTGTTTTATAGGGAATGGAGACTAGATTTGCTCCTACAGCCGGGCACCCTTGGCGCTAGGGCCTGCTGCCCTCCTGCCCGTTGCCAGCGGCAGGTGTGTGGGCTGCGTGTTTATCCCTGGGGCTTACCCCGCTGCCTGCCTGTTACGCCAGCAGCCCCCAAGCAGCGCGGGTAACGCCACCTCGACGCATCTAAAAGAGGGCTCCCAGCTCCTGCTTGCATGCCTCCAGAGACAGAGTGCCCGCTCCTCAAAAACCAAACCAGGCTGGCCCGTTTGGGGACAGTGTGACTGAGCTGGAATTGACCTCTCCTGGTCCCAGCCCCGCCCTCTGGGGGCAGGCCTGGCAGCTCCCTCTGCCCCTTGAGGTTTGGAAGGAGATTCTGAGCTGCTTACTTGCCAGGCTATCCAATCCCACTCTCAACTCACCCCACCCGTAGCTGGGGACACCCTCCCCGTGTCATATAGAGCTTTTCAATTATCACAAGTTTTATTTTCAGGTCTCCTCCCTCCTTGAAATAATAGGGAATTTGCTGAACTTCTGTGTCACTAACCTTTTAAGAGAAAAAAGGACGGAGTTGAAAAACAGCTCGTGGGTTGGCTGGAAGGCTATCAGATAAGGCTGTGGCCCAGGAGCCAGGACAATGTCCCCTTGTTCCTGCTCCCCGCCCTCACAGTGGGCTGCTGTTGGTGCCCGGCTATATCTCCAGCAGCGGCTCTGCCCGTGCCTGTGGCATGCCCACATTTCCCGGGCTCCTGGGCCCTGGGCACGGCTGCCCGACCCCAGCCAGCCCCGCGGCTGGCTCTTCCACCGGACCTGGAGTGAGCGAGTCACGGCAAGCAGGTCAGCTGGCTGTGGCCCTGCGTGGCCGCCTGTGGGGAGATGGGAAGGCGAGGCTTGGGCGGACAGCGTTAGGCTTGGAGTCTGCTGAATGGGGTTCCAGCCCCCCTTGGCCACTTGCTGCCTGTGCGATCTTGGGCACGACACCTGGCCTTTCTGAGGTGCGGTACCTCAGTCCTGATGGGTTCTCATGAGAACTGGGTAAGGAGGCAGGTGGGAAAGTGGTGTGGAGTGGGGCTCAGCCACCCGGCCCGGGTGTGAGCGCTTGTCTGTCTGGAGAGACCAGGGACAGTGTGATGGTGGCTGCATTCGGACTGGGCTTTGAACGCTGAGAAAAAAGGCTGTTGTCGGGCAGAGAGTGGAGGGAAGGGTGGGACGGGTTCAGGAAACAGCCTGGGCAGAGGTCCCCCCAGAGGGAGGGAGTTCCTGCTGGCCTGGGACCCGCTGGCGAGGAGAGTCTAGGTCATTTGCCAGGGTGTGGTGTGGCAGGGGTAGAGTTTCGGGGAGGGCTCAACCCCAGGGTGAAGCACTGTGACCTGATTCTCTGTAGGCTGTGAGGGGAGCGCCGAGGGCAGGAGTGACACCATGTTGGGCGGAGGGGCCCATCTGGTGGGAGGGCACTGCCCCCCTCCTCCACTGCCCCCCAGGCCCTGACCAAGACCTCTCAGAGGCAGAGGAGGTCAGGGCAGGCCTCCCTCCCCTGTGGCCTTGGCTCTCCTGTCTGCGACCTGAGAATCGTGGCACCACCCCCCTCCCAGGAAGTGTGAGGATTCCATGGCATGGAGGACGCAGGTAAAGGCCTCCAGGTCAGGAAGGGGGGACTGCAGGGGACACGGGGCCTCTAGTGACTGGGGGGCTGTTGAAGGTCTAGAGCGTGAGCTGGGTCTGGGACGGTCTCGGGAGGATGCGGCTGTGGTGGAGGGTGCAGCCACAGAGGGTTGGATGAGCCCCTGGCCTTGGGAGAGATGGAGGGAGCGCCCCATACCTGGACACATCAAGAGCAGGGGTGTTTCTTGGAGCTTCTGGGCAGGCACCAGGGTGCTGCTCTTGGGAACTGGCCGTGAGCAGGCGGCTGGCCCGAAGACCGGCGCTTGGGTCATTCTGTGCCTTCTCCCACTAACAGCGTCTGAGGGCTCAGGGAGGATTGTCCTCATCCCGGCTGACCCCCTCCCCCTCCCCCAGGCTTAGCTGACCTCAGCTCCTGCGGTGTTGGGGCTTTGATCCAGGAACTCTGGGGCTCTGAATCTTAGCGCTGATCCAGACCCAGCCCTCCCCACGAGGAGCCCCCTCCCTGGTAAGGAGACAGCTCTGTGACAGGCCTTCGCAGCACAGCCTAATGAACATTAGGGTTTGAGGTCGCTCTCTGCCCTGGGAGTCTGGGAAGGCTTCCTGGAAGAAGAGGCTCTGATGCTGGGTATTGAAGTTTGGATAGGACAAGGGGATTTCTAGGCGGAGGGGACTGCATGTGCCTGGAGGCCTGCCTGAGGGAATCGTGACCCCTGGAGAAGAGGAGCCCAGGGTGAGGTGGAACAGGCAGATGCACCCCAGCCAGCAGGGCTGCAACTGAGCCCATGTGGTCTTGATGGGAAACCCCCTCTTCACGACTCCAGCGCCTGGGGGAATGCCTCTCCCTGCAGACCCTCTCTCCAGCACTTCAGTGTGTGCGTGTTACCATTTATTTCCATTTGAGACGGTCCTTCTTTCTCTTTCAGATAAGGAAAGGGCCCCTGGGGGGGTTGGGGCGCGAACAGGGGTGACCTCAGGAGGAAGCTGAGACCCTGGGCAGGTCACCTTCCTTCTCTGAAGCAGGCCTCGCCGGGGTCCGGTGGGCATCCTCCTCTCAGCCTTGTGAGGATTCAGCCAAGTGCTGTGTGTGCTGTTTCCCGCGAGCACAGCCCAGGGCGAGCCTGGCCCAGGTAAGGAGGGCCAGGCGCGTGGAGCGCACAGCACTGCCGTGAGACCTGGTTCTGTGGCCTCTCTGAGCCAATGTGGTGTCCCTGGCAGGGCTGTTGTGAGGAGTAGCTCAGACCTGGGCTGTGGGGATAACCTGCACGAGCAGAGGCCCCCTGTGACGGATTTTGTCTTCCTTGGTGCCATCTCACCAAGGACTGAGGCTCTGGTCCCCAGGTACCACAGGAGGTCCCCGGGGGATGCCGTCACAGACTGAGCTGAGCACTGGGGGAGGCCACACAGTGGGTATGTTGGGCCAGCTTCTCTCCCACCCCAGCCTTGGGGCAGAAGAGGTCCTGCATACGATGGTGTCAGACCACAGACCTCCACACCACAGAGGGCAGCCATGGGTGGGGCTCCCAGACCAACCTGTGTCCTCCTTCCAGCAGGGGGCCTCGGGCAGATGCAGGGACTGCTGCTCCCTGAGCCCATCTTACCTTTCTGTGAAATAGGTAGATGAGTGTTCCTGGCAGAGTTGTGTGCAGTTGAAAGTGACCAGCTGGGTGCCCTGGCCAAGTGGAGGTGGGCGCCCACCAACTTCCTGGGTAGGGACACCGTGCCCGCTCGCTCCCTCTTGGAGCATGGTCCCTCCCGGGATGGGCTTCTGGCCCAGCCTGGGAAGGCAGGAGCTGGAGGTGAGAAAGGAAGTGCCCAACAACGCTGGCTGGAGCAGAGGCGGGCCGGGTCGAGGCCTGCCGTGGGTGATTGATGGGGCAGGAGTCCCTGCGGTGGAGTTTTAAGGGGTGCTGTGCTGTGGGCCTGGGATGGGGCTGTCTGGCTTCCTGGAAGAGGTGGATCTTAGGCTGTGAGGTGGGCCTGCTGGGTCCAGTGACCACGTGCCCATTTTCCCTCCCTGAGCCTCAGTCATCTTATCAGTCACTGCCACAGGAGCACTCCCCTCTGCCAGGAGGTCCCACCCTGCAGGGTCACTGCAGACCAGCTCCCCTCTGGGCCCAGAGCTGCATGTCAGGCCCTGATGAATAGGTGCCCCTTTCTCTCCCCCAGGAGCCTTGTGGGGAGCTGGGGGGCAGGTGGACTCCAGGCTGAGCGAGAAGGATATGTGTCTGCATGTGAGTCGGAGAGCACAGGCCCACTGGCCCTGCCCCATCATAGGGCAGTGGTCAGAGCCTGGCCCTCAACTCCTCTCCCAGAAGCACCTGGGAGATCTAGGAGTAGCCACTGGGCCTCCCTGGACCGCCCCACCCCCCGTGAGCTTGGGCTGCAGGGGTGGGTGCGGCCCCTGCTTCAGGTTCTCCCACTTAGAGAATCCCTGGGGAGGTGGGGAGGGTCAGGGCTGCCCAGCTGCAGCCAGAATGCCTTAGCCATGAGCTTCCCATAGTCCTCCATTCTGTCAGGAACCTTCCCAGTGAGGCCTGGGCCAGTTGGGGGCATGCTTGTGGGGCAGGATGGTGGGGAAGGAAAAGGAGGCTTCTGCAGCCACAGGTTCCAGGGTCTGGCCGCTTTGGGGTCTGGCCGCTTTGGGGTCTGGCCTGGGCGTGCTGGGCTCCGGGGCTGTAGAACGAAGGCCCCCTTGGGTCTCCCTGGGCAGGCCCAGTGTGCTGAGTGTGCCTCTCTTTCCTCTCCCCAGCCGGCTCTTTCGGGCGCCCCAGGCAGGAGGCGGTGCCGCAGCCTACCAGCTCCTCCCTATGTATAACACTTCCAGGGTGCCCGCTCCACCCGCCCCAGCTCCCAGCGTCTTACCTGGCAGGGCTTTCCGGGCTGGGCCAGAAAGCGGCCCGATCTTGATCGGTGGGCTGGGTTTTCAGCCCTGGACAGCGGGCCTGGGGGCTCTGGGTCTCAGCCCTTCCGAGGTGGGTGATTTCCCCGGCAACTGAGGCAGGGCGTCCCTTGTGCTGAGGTATGGAGGGAGGCCCAGGGTGGAATCTCAGCAGAGGGGATGGCAGACGCAGCCGCCACATTGGTCAGTGCCGTGATGGGAAGGAGGCTGGGCCGTTCGAGCAGGACCTGGAGGGTTTGCCACGGGGAGAAGCCTGTCAGCGCCTGGCGTGGCAGCAGCAGTGCGTGTGTGCAGTGCGGTCTCCCAGAGAGGGTTCTGGAGGAGCAGAGGCGCCACAGCTGTGCACGCCAGTGGCCTTGGGCCTCGAGTGCGTCCTGGGGAGGTTTGTCTGGGTTCTAACCTGACTTTAGCCTGCCTCACAGCTTCCCTCTGGTCCACTCCCCTGGGAGCTTTCAGGAGTCCTGCCTGAGGGCATTGACTCGGCTCCAGGGATCTGAGCCCTGCTCTGCGCCAGCTTCATGCTGGGCACGGGGGAGCAGCTGGGGGAGCCCGACTGGGTCTCTCGGGTTGGGCTGTGAGGTCCCCAGGAGCTGGGGTCCCAGTTCCAGCCCTGACTCCCATGCAGTGCCTAGCACAGGACAGCGTGTCAGGGAGGGCTGTTGCCATGGAGAAGCATAGGGGCTAGAGGGTGGCCTCTGTCAGCCTGTGAAGCCCTCTGGGCGGGTCTGTTCGGCTCATCCCTGGATTCCTGAGTCCACACACGGCGGACCTCAGGCCCTCTTACCGCAGGCGGTTATGGAAATGGGTTACGGGGTGTATGTGCCCTACAGGGAGGTCTGTGGTGGTCCTGCCAGGCCTCACTGACCTGAGAGAGGGTCTTTGTTTGGCGAGACGGGGAGAGATGATGGCCTGAGCCTTGGACCCGGAGGCCAGGAGCTGAAAGGCAGAGGGTGTTGGGGGAAGGAGGTCTGGGTGAGCTGAGGCCGGGGTTTGGACTGTGGACGTGAGTAGGGGCGAGGCCTGCCCAGCCTCCATCCCGGGGTGGTCTTTGCAGGCCTGGCTGGTCCTCTGGCTTTTCCTGTGCCCCGGCTGTGGGAGGGGGCCCCAGTGGGGCACTGCTGTGTCCTGTTGACTCTGGAAAGGGACGTTTGCCTTTGTGAGGTGGACTCCAGCAGGCACCAGAGCAGATGCCGTCTAAGGCGCTTTCCACGTGAAGCGCCGAGGCAACGGAGGCTCAGAGAGGGGAAGTGACTTGTCTAGGGCCACATAGTAGGTGAGCAGTGCGCCCAGGTCCAAGGCCAGGTCTGTCAGAGCCAGTCCTGGTCCAGGCTCCATTTGGGCCTCAGGTGGAGTGAACTACCTGTGCTCTTTGTGCCTGTGCTGGACCCGCTGACCCTGGCCTGACCCCCAAACCCCAGCCTGTGGACCCTGTCTGAGTCTCAGCGCGCGGGCACCGTGCAGAGGTGGCTGCACCCCTTCTGTTTTGAGCCTCACGGCCCTCGTCTGTAAGAAAGGAGCAGCAGAGTTCCCGTGGCGCTCCTGCCTCGCCTGGGGCCGGTGGGCGGAGTGGGATGGTGCATGAGAAAGGAAGGGTTCTGTCGGCAGTGATGTCCTGGACAAATGTTGGAACAGGGCGACTGCTTCTGTCTTGGATGGGGACTGGAGCGGAGGGGAGGGGATGGGATGGGGAAGGCACCAGACCCCCAGAAGGCTGCCTGGGTCGGGTCCGCTCTTCGCTGTGGGTCTCGGGCTGCTGAGGAGCCAGGTCCGGCCCTGCCCTGCGCCCAGCGCTGACTTTCAACTCCTGAGTGGCGGCCTCATCCTTACCTGCCCGCCCACCCCGCTGACTTAGGGGCTGAGCCCCTTACCCAGAGTCCTGCCTTGGGGCAAAGGGACTGGCAGGTCTCTGTGACTCCGGCACCACGATGTCCCCTCCCCGCAACTCTTGCCTTACGACAGAAAGGACCGTGGGAGTTGAGGGGAGTGATTGCCTCCAACTGGGGGGTTCTGGGCAGGCTTCCTGGAGGAGAAGGGAAGGGAGGGGACAGGGCAGGCCTGCCCTGACGCACCCTGCCGCCCTCCCCCCAGGTCCCATCTGATGCCGAGGCTGAAGGAGTCTCGCTCGCACGAGTCCCTGCTCAGCCCCAGCAGCGCGGTGGAGGCGCTGGACCTCAGCATGGAGGAGGAGGTGGTCATCAAGCCGGTGCACAGCAGCATCCTGGGCCAGGACTACTGCTTCGAGGTGGGTCCTGCTGCAGGGGCGGGGCGGGTACCGGCGTCCTCTTCCTGCGAGGCCAGGTCTCCTCCAGACGCCCTCCTGGAGTGCTCCGTGGCCTCCGCAGGGGCCAGGCTCTTTGGGACAGCGGCCAGAATCTGTCATAGCTTTTGCCTCCTACGAGACCAAGTGGAGCTGGGAGATGGGGGCTTCATCCCTGCTCTGTGGCCTCCTTGGAGACGGACCAGCACTGTCCCCCATGCTGGGAAGTGCAAGAGGTCCAAGTGGGTGGAAGGGAGAAGGCGTGTGTGGAATGGCTCAAGCCCCAGAGCCGGTCTCGAGGCCTGCTCGCCCCTCCTGCAAAACCACTCCAGAGCATTGTAGGGCAGTGGGGAGTGTCCCCTTTTCTGGCCCTGGCCCTGCCTCTGCGTGATGAAAGCCAGAATCTTTCCTGCCCCGGCGTTCTGTGACCCAAGGTTTGAGAGCAGAGGGTCAGCCACCCGACCTGGCAGGGCTGTTACTGGGGATCACCTGTCCAGTGCTTCCCTGTAGATGGGGAATCTGAGACCCAGAGAGGGCGAGACGATGTCAAAGGTCACCCTACAAGCCTGAGGCCAAGCCAGGACCAGGGCAACTAATGTCGCAGGTGTGCAGGTGTTGCTGGGAGTTCCTCATTGCTTCTCTAATTATTCATGTTCTCTTCCCACCTCTGTTTCTGGGAAGCTTCCCACCCCCAACAGTCTTGCATAATTAGGAGAGCTTTCTGATAGAGGCATGACCCTGGGACTAATAGGGCAACCTCCCGGCACCCCCAGCTCCAGGGGAAGAGTGGAGTGGTGCCTGGCATCTGCCCTAGCCCTGTGCCCACTGGGTGGCGTTTCTGGTTCAGGACTCCTGGCCCAGCTGGGCTTCTTCTGGCCTCCGACTTCTCTGCCTGGGGCGGGCTGAAGTTGGTGCCTGCCCACTCGTCCACGGCAGGGGGTGCTGGGGCTTCTGCAGGTTCCCCCGGTGGAGACCTCGGCATGGTGCAGGGGACAGCGGGAACAGGGTAGGAACAGCTTGGGCTGGGCTTCCTTGCCTGGAGGAGACCAGAAGATGAGCAAGTCAGACAGGGAGGGTAGGGTAAGGGTTCCAGGCAGGACCCCAGGGCCCAGCACACGCAGACAGCCCAGTTCTCAGTTCTCTAGTCTGGCCCCAAATAGGTTAGCCTTCTGTGACCGCCATTGCTGTCACTGTCACTTGGCAAGAGAAGCATCATCAGCAGGTGTCAGCTGAGGACCAAGGTGACCCTCGTGCCAACCCGTGGTTGTCTCCTAGGTGCCTGTGGCTCCACCGATAGAGGGAGACTCGGGTGAAGCCTTGCCCTCTGACTCGTGTGGGGGTCCGTGCCTTCTGCCTCCCACCATCTCCAGAAGAACGAGGTTGGACTCAGAAAGATGCTTTCCTATGGTCAGAGGGCACTGAGGCAGGGGTGAGGAGCCAGGACCAGGCACCAGCTGGCACGGGGCTGGGCCACCCTCCTGTCACTGTCTTGCTCTGGGACCACAGGTCTCGGTGCACCACCCGCAAGTGTGAAATATGGGGGTCGTCGTTCTGCCTCCTGCCTGAGGCTGGGGTGCGGTCAGACCTGGCAGCCGAAACCCCCCCAAGTCCTGGAGGTCCTCCATCACGCCGCCTTGCTGCCTTCCCCTCCCCTGTGACGCTGTCCTGCCCGTCCCCCACAGGTGACGACGTCGTCGGGAAGCAAGTGCTTCTCCTGCCGGTCAGCGGCCGAGCGGGATAAGTGGATGGAGAACCTGCGGCGAGCGGTGCATCCCAACAAGGTGGGCCTGTGTCCCCTGTCCCCAGAGCATGGGGGGTGGAGGCTAGACTCAGAGCAGAGCACAGACGCCGACGTGAGGGAGCAGACGGAGGGGTCTCTGGTGTGGCCTGGGCCTGGGGGGTGCAGGCAGCCTGCGTGCAGGCAGGGCCCGAGCGGGCCGTAGTGCTGGGCTCTGAAAGAGGCTGACTCGTGCTGGGGGCCTCGGCCTTCGAGGCTGCACACTGAAGAGGCTGGGCCAGAGAGCTGAGCATTGGGGTTTTGGGTGCTGCTGCCCGTCTGCCTGGAACTCTTGTCCTTCTCCCCCCCGACCGAATCCTGCTCATCCCTTCGAGTCCAGCTTAGCTTTCTCTTCCCTCCTCCAGGCGAGCGCCGCCGGCCCAGGCTGGTACCCTCCTGTGTTCCTACTGCCCCCAGGCTTCTCCCAGCAGGTTCCTGGGACCCCGACTGTAATCACTTGCTTCTGTGTCTGCCTCCCTGGCCAGCTTGGCCTGGGCTGAGTCCTGGTCGCCATGACATTACTAAGGAAGGGCCTTAGTGATGGTCTTACCTCTAAGTGACTTTGCAGACCAGCAAACTACAGAGGAGCCAGTAAACGGCTGCCGTGTGCCAGGCATTGTGCTAGCCTCTTACTTGGTCTGTACTCGCTTTTAATTCCCAAGGGAATAAAAAAAAGGGAGTTGAGGCTTAGATGGTCACTTGCCCACAGTCAGCGAGCTAGGGCGAGGCAGAGCAGAGATCCAGCCCCATAGCCCCACAGCCGTCAGACTCCAGAGCTGTCCCTCGCCCAGGGCCCTGTCCCTCCCGGTTCCAAGAGCTCTTCCCCGCTACGGGCTGGGCGATGGGCAGGCGGCTGGGCCCCCAGTCACCGCGGCCCCCCGTGCGTGTGTGCAGGACAACAGCCGGCGCGTGGAGCACATCCTGAAGCTCTGGGTGATTGAGGCCAAGGACCTGCCAGCCAAGAAGAAGTACCTGTGCGAGCTGTGCCTGGACGACGTGCTGTACGCACGCACCACGGGCAAGCTCAAGACTGACAACGTCTTTTGGGGCGAGCACTTCGAGTTCCACAACCTGCCGCCCCTGCGCACCGTCACCGTCCACCTGTACCGCGAGACAGACAAGAAGAAGAAGAAGGAGCGCAACAGCTACCTGGGCCTGGTGAGCCTGCCCGCCGCCTCCGTGGCCGGGCGGCAGTTCGTGGAGAAGTGGTACCCGGTGGTGACGCCCAACCCCAAGAGCGGCAAGGGCCCCGGGCCCATGATCCGCATCAAGGCGCGCTACCAGACCATCACCATCCTGCCCATGGAGATGTACAAGGAGTTTGCCGAGCACATCACCAACCACTACCTGGGGCTCTGCGCCGCCCTCGAGCCCATCCTCAGCGCCAAGACCAAGGAGGAGATGGCATCGGCCCTGGTGCACATCCTGCAGAGCACGGGCAAGGTGAAGGTAGGTGTGTGGGCCTCAGGCGGGACCCCACCTCATGTGGCCCAGTGGGAGGCTGGGTGACATGTGCTGGATTACCTCCTGGTCCCCATGTCCACGTCATGGATTTCAGCTCTGGTGGAGGCACTGGTCACAGCCAGGTGAGCTCCCTAAACCCAAGAGCTGCATCGTGGAGGGTGGGGACTTCGTGCTCCTCCGCCGTGGTTGGAGCTGATCACAGAGGCGGGTATGGAGCCCGTGGACCGGAGCACACCTTGCAGTGAGGAAATGGGTTTAGGGACTTCCCCCACTGCCCCAGAGGGCCGGCCCCTCCCTGAGGCTCGAGGCGAGCAGGCCACGAGGCCCACCTCTGCCGGCACACGGGTCCCAGCGACCCAGACACACACGTCCAGTGAGGTGTTGAGTTTGGGACACATCCCAACAGGTGACCGCCAGGGTGCAGGCTGCTGTCCGAGCCCCAGACTCCCCCCTCACTCCCAATTCACACGCATGGGACACACAGTCACTATTGCAGCCGTCTGTTTGACGGGCAGCCCGCCACGGCTACAGCCGTCCCCAGCTCCAGAGTCCCCAGGAACAGAGCTCGTCTAAAGCCCTCCAGCAGGCCCTGCCTCAGGGCTGGAGGGGCCCCGCTCTCCTCGCCGCCTTTCACCTGCCTCTCCCTGCCAGGCCACACCTCAGCCCCACCTACCTGGCTTTGGAGACAGGTAGGCTCCTTCTGGAAAGCTCCACACGCCTACCTGCCCGTCGCAGTGGAGTATGGTTCTGTGGGCCTCGAGTGCAGACCCCCTCTCCACCCTGCCCCCTCCCTTGGGTGCAGTGGAGAAGGGCTGGACGTGGGGTCCGTCCACACTGCAGAGGCCTTGCGTGCTGGCCCCGGGAGCTGGGCCTCTGCCCTCTGGACGTGGTGTGGTTTGCGGCCTGTGGTGGGGGTGAGGGACTGCCCTAGTCAAGGTCCTGAGCCCTCAGCCTCGGCTCGGGGAAGACACAGGCGGCGCCGGGCCTCAGGTCCGCAGGCAGAGCCCAGGGCACGTGCTCCATCGGGGCCCGTATCCTCTATCTGTTCCCGGAAGGCCCTGGCCTCCTTCGGGCCCTTCAGAGCCCCTGCCTGTTGGGCTCATGGTGTGGGACCAACGCAGGACCAGGGAGGGGCGCTTTCCCGGCACGGGCCCTGTGAGGGCCGGCACTCGGTTCCTCCGCGTTGTTGGACCACCTCCTTCCCCTGCCCCCAGCCTCCGACCTGCCTGGGCAAGGCTGCATGTGGGACCGTCTCTTAATTTCTTGGTTAGCGGTGGGAAGGGGGCTAGAAACTACGTGAATGGAAGCCCTGCCTCCAGAGGGAGATCCAGGGAGGCAGCAGGGGTGGAGCAGCGTCCTCTCTGCCTCTGCGTCTGTCCTTTCAGTAAGTGGCCCCGGAGGGCTGGGCTGGCCTGGGAGTCTGACTCCGATCTGAAGGGACCTTTGCTCTCAGACTCACAGCTGAGACAGGAGAATCAGGGTGCTCATCGTGGAAGGAGGTGGAAGCCAGGGCTCCAGCCCCGCAGTGGGCCCTTAGGTGGGGAGAGCAGTAGGTGGAAGGATAGGAAGTAACTCGGGCTGCTGGGGTGACCTTCGTCTGAACTCTGACCGCTTGGGACCTGACAGGTGCGACGCCTCTCCAGGGCACGTGACGAGGGCCCTGCAGTCCCGGGGGAGGGCTGTGAGGGGGGCATCTGGCACATTCTGCTCCCTGCCGTCCCCCTCTCGCCTCAGTGCAAGGGGAGGAACGGGGCCTGGGAACAAGAGACTCGGGCCAGATGTGGCCCAGGTAGCTGTGTGGCCTTGGACAGGTCAC
This sequence comes from Balaenoptera musculus, assembly GCF_009873245.2. NCBI lineage: Eukaryota > Metazoa > Chordata > Mammalia > Artiodactyla > Balaenopteridae > Balaenoptera > Balaenoptera musculus. Next base: position 103,404,313 of record NC_045790.1, read on the forward strand.
TTTCCTGTTCTGTGCCTCTTCCCCCTTGTTGGGTCCTGGCGCTAAGGAGAGCCCCTCCTCTTCCCTGCCTGGGCCTCGCACTTGCCCCAGGAGTTCAGGAAGCCCTGTGGGCATGAGCAGAGCAGTACACGCAGTACTTACCTCTGCTGTCAGAGAGTGTTCAGAGAGGGGGCCCCAGAGGTCACCTGTGGTCAGGAAGGGGTCCTCAGGCTGTGTGGTCCCCGGAGAGGCCAACTGCCACTTCCCCCCAGCCCCTCCTGTCTCTCCATTGGCCAGCCAGCCAGGTCTCCGGGGCCCGGAGTTCAGTTCTGTATTTCAAGGGCCACTTGTGATTTCAGAGGGCCCCAGAGCTGTGCCCGTCGGAGTGAGGAATTTGCAGAGCTCCAGAAGCCCTGGCCCACACTGGCCACTGCAGCCTCTGTGCAGGGCGGCCCCTGGCCCGACTGTCACCCTCCTCCGGGTCTCCGACTTCCTGCCTCCTGCCTGTCCCCCCCCCCCCCCCGCCCGTCCCCCAAGTCACAAGGCTGGCTGTGGGCGTGAGGAGGCGCAGGCTCCAGGGAGGAGTTTCCACCTGGATGATGCAGCAGGTTCATCGTGCAGCCTCCCTGCAGTCAGGAGGGAAGGCGTGGGCTCAGGCTCCCTCCTGGGGTCTGCCCGTGAAGCTGCGCCTGGGACTGAGAGGCTCGTGGGCCGCCTTCCCGCCCAAGCCGAGGTCGGTGCTCTCTCCACCTGAGCACTGGCTCACTGCCTTCCAGGGCAGGTGGACTGCCTCTCTCTCATCCTTGCCTGTGAGGCCGCACAGAACGAGCCCGTGTCTGGTGTGGGAGACCCCATCAGAGTCACGGGGGGACAGTGGCAGCTGCTTGTACGAGGGGAAGAGGGCAGCCCATCTGTCCCCTTCGACACTGATGGCACTGGGAGGGGGAGTTCTGCTCCCGTCACCCCGCCAGACCTGGGCAGGGCTGAGCAGGGATTTGAGTCCCGCGGGTCCGGCTGTGATACGGGGGCCCATGGCTCCATGCAGCATGCTCTTGCGTCCCTGATCCGGTACCCAGCTCTGATGTCGCCATGGCTAGACGTCTCCCCTCACCAGGCTGCCCTGCCCTCACTCCCAGGCAGCTCCCGCCGGTGGGTACCAGTAGCTTGGCAATGGAGCAGCCTCGAGGAGCAGGGGCTCCTGGCCAGGGAGCGGGTCTGGAACCCTAGGGTCCTACCTGCCAAGTCTGCTCAGGTCCACTCTCCTCTCCACCTGGCTCCACAGGACTTCCTGACAGACCTGATGATGTCGGAGGTGGACCGCTGTGGAGACAACGAGCACCTCATCTTCCGGGAGAACACACTGGCCACCAAGGCCATCGAGGAGTACCTCAAGCTGGTGGGCCAGAAGTACCTGCAGGACGCACTAGGTAGGGGGTGCGGGCCGGCAGGGGGCAGAGGGCAGAGGCGGGGCAGGCTCGCCAGGTCCTCACTGCCCCCTCCTGCCCTCTGGCCGCAGGGGAGTTCATCAAAGCGCTGTATGAGTCGGATGAGAACTGTGAAGTGGACCCGAGCAAGTGCTCGGCCTCTGACCTCCCCGAGCACCAGGGCAACCTCAAGATGTGCTGCGAGCTGGCCTTCTGCAAGATCATCAACTCCTACTGGTCAGTGCTGCCTCCGCACCCTTCTCGGCCTCAGCTGCCCAGGGCCCCCCACCCCTGCGTCTCCCCTGTCCTTCTGTGTCCTTGTGTGCGGGTGCTTACAGAGTGCTGGGCTTTGTCCCCTCTGGACAGCTCTGTGAGGGGCTCTCCTCCATCATCCCCGACTCACGAACGGGAGAGCTGAGGTTTAATAAGGAGAGGAGAGGGGACACGCCCACACCTCACACGGCTTCAGAGTGGGGCTCTGGGATTGGAAGCCACCCTCTGCCTGACCCCGCTGAGTCTTGCTGGGCTGCCAGGCCCCCGTCCTGGTCCTTTCTGGCCTCTCAGACATAAGCAGTGTTCCAGAGTATATATGCAGGACGTGGTTTGTGCAGTGGTGAGGATTTGGACCTGGCAGTCCATCACACATGCTTAACAGTGGCCACCAGCTGGTGCTGTTGTAGGTGCTGGGGCTGCCCAGGGAGCCAGACTGACAAGGCCCTGCTCGGGCACCCACCTGGGGTGGGTGGATGGCTTCACCTGGGACTCCTCACCTGTCCGTAGGAGCTGGTGCTCACTTCCCAGGCTTGGGATCAGGCCCAGCAGGGGCCTGTGTGGGCGCCTGGACACCGGGTGGGCCTCCTGCTGGGGCTGTAGAGGACAAAGGAGGCGGATTGGGCTTTAACTGGGACAGAGGTCTGCGGGCTCCTGGCAGCCCCGGAAAGGAGCAGAGGTGTGCTGAGCCGGCCGCTCATACAGGACCGCGGTCAGGGCCAGAATCAGTCCTGGGGCCACTGAGGAGTGCTGGCCTAGCCCCAAGGCTAGCGTCCCAGGCGCGTATGTCTGGTGGCGGCTGACCTGGTGCCGAGTACAGCCTCGTGACTGTCCAGGGGACCGCGCCGCCAACCCCGAGCAGTGGGTTTATTCTCACACTGGAGGAGCTGCCAAGGTTTCCTCCTTGGTCGCTGCTGCAGCTCAGGACCTGCATCCCGTCCCCATCCAGGTCGCTCTCCTGACCCCATTCCCACCCCCCACCCCCAGCCATACCTTCCTCCTTTCTTTGATCGTGTTCTTTCCCAGCCTGGCCTGTATCTGGCTCCCCTCCGCAGCCCTCCTTCAGGTCCCCACATATAGTCAGCTCCCCCCTCTCCTGGGCACCCTCACTCACAGCCCCGCTCCCATCAGAGTGCCTGATTGTGCCTGTGTCCAAGTCCGTTTCCTGCACACACCGTGAGCACCTTGGGGGCAGGCAGATTCACCAGCTCGGGCCTGGGCCTACAGGAGGGCCTGGGAATGTTTTCCTGCTCCCAAAGGACAGGCAGAGGCGGGCCTGCTAGGTGAACGACAGCCTTGGATCGGGGCAGAGGGAATGGCCAGAGCCGGTGGGGTGGGCGCCTCCGGCCCAGGTCCCTCTGGCCCAGGGCTACACAGGGTGCTCACCTGGGGCCAACCTGGCCTCTTGGGCTGAGCTGAAAATGAACCCTGGCACCAGGGGAAGAGGGGCAGCCAGAGAGCCTGAGCTCTGGAACACACTTCCCACCCTTGGGCTAGGCTGTGCTTTCACCCTCTGCCCCCCTGTTCCCGGGGCGGACCGGGTGTGGGACACAGGGAAACATATCCACGGACAATGATTTTCTGTTTCGTCTTTCTGGCGTTTGTGGAGGCCCAGGGGCACCTCTCAGTTCTGAACAAGGCTGTTGATAGATGTTATCACTCAACGCCTGCCCCCTGCCCAGTCCTGTGCCAGGTACTTCAGGGGCCAGGACTAAAGGTCACCTGCCCTCACTTCCTCTCTAGCCATGTCCTTGTTGGTTCAGCCACATTCACTGCCAGAGTCTGCTGGGCTGGGTGCTGGGCTTGTTGGGCAGAAGCTTTTCAAGCTGATCAAAGCCTCTTAAAAGTCTTGGGGGGGTCTCAGCCTTAAGATGCCTCTGTGAGCTCGGCAGGGCAGGCCTTGTTCTTAGGGGGAGAGTGAGGACACCGAAGCCCAGGGAGGGCCAAGCCCTGGGTCAGAGCACCCCGAGCTAGTGACAGAGCCAGGTGTCCTCTGGCTTCAGGGAGCGCACATCTTCTAGGGTGAAAAGATAGGAAGGCCACTTAAAGCTTGGCCTGGTGGGGCCTCACTGTGGCAGGGTGGGGACGCCCAGAGGAGATAGCCCCCAGCCGGGTGCCGGGAACGCTGCCTCCACTCACCGGGTCTGCCTGGGGAGGCCACTGCCTCCATTTCCCTCCCCCTGAGAAAGTGGGGAGCTATGTCCTCACCCTGTGGTTAGAATCTACCCATCTTCTTGATCACCCCGAGCTCTGCTGAAAACCTCTAATTCTATAACGTTATTTGAGTGAAGGGAGTAAGTCTCAAAAGGCAGGGATGGGAACCAAGGAGTGGTGGTCTGTTCCTACTGTGTTTTCCTCACTCTCCCCTACACCCTGATGCCTGCCACGTGGGGAGGGGGGTGAAGCCCTCTGGGAGCTGGCCCTCACCGCCGGCTCCCCCGTGCCTGTGTCCCATCCCACTCAGCCCCTCGGGGAGAGATCCACCTGACTGCGGCCTGCCCTGTGCTCTCCCTGTGCTCTCCCTGTGCTCTCCCCGTGCTCTCCCCGTGCTCTCCCCGTGCTCTCCCTGTGCTCTCCTGTGCTCTCCTGTGCTCTCCCTGTGCTCTCCCTGTGCTCTCCTGTGCTCTCCCTGTGCTCTCCCTGTGCTCTCCTGTGCTCTCCCCGTGCTCTCCCCGTGCTCTCCCCGTGCTCTCCCCGTGCTCTCCCCGTGCCGGCTCACACAGCCCTCATGGTGGAGCAGGGCTGGAACTCGGCTCCATCGGACCCAGAACCGGGTCCCTGCTCTGCCTGATGGCCAGCCCCGCCTCGTGTGTCCCGGCACAGTGTCTTCCCGCGGGAGCTGAAGGAGGTGTTCGCCTCGTGGCGGCAGGAGTGCAGCAGCCGCGGCCGGCCGGACATCAGCGAGCGGCTCATCAGCGCCTCCCTGTTCCTGCGCTTCCTCTGCCCGGCCATCATGTCGCCCTCACTCTTCAACCTGCTGCAGGAGTACCCCGATGACCGCACCGCCCGCACGCTCACCCTCATCGCCAAGGTCACCCAGAACCTGGCCAACTTCGCCAAGTGAGTGCCGTGTCCCCCGACGGCAGGGTCCGTGGCGCAGGGTCTGCCCCAGAGCTGGGCCGTGCGACAGGCCGGTCCCTGCCGTCCTCAGTCCTTCCCCTCACCCTCTCCCCGCACCCCAGCTCCCCTACTGAAGGTACATGCCGCTGTGGTATGTCTCCCTAATTTTCCAAGGTGAGAAGACAAGGTATTTTTTCCTTCTGCTTCTTTGAATGAACGTTTTATCATAAGGATTCTCCCATGTACTTACCATTCATACGCTTGGTTTTGAAATGAGTGACTAATATGCTTTTGAGGGACAAGGGCCTGTGTCTCCTGAAGCCGACCCCTGTGGCTGGGCACCCGGCTTGTTTCAGATTGTCCTCATCTAAGGCTGCCAAGGACGTCATTGCTAGTGAAGCACTTCAGTGTTCTCGCTGTACCTTAGAGGGAGTGGGTGGAAACGGAAGGGCTGGGTCATCGAGGCGCTCTCAGGAGGTGTGGATGGAGCTCCGCTCTGGGCCTCCTCTGGGCCCCGCCCGCCCTCCCGGAGCCAACCCTACAGCAGGGGAGAGAGCGGGTGGGCGTGGGCACACGGCCTCGCAGGAGGGCCCTGCGCTTTTTGGGAGAGAAGAGAGGGAGGCTTCCTAGGAGATGTTCTCCCCCAGCTGCGTGTCAGGACGAAGGGCGGCAGGAGCAGAGGGGCAGGCCCGGGAGGGACCAGGCACTGTGCAGTCCCTGAATCATCAAGTGCCAGGCCGGGGGAGGTGGGAGATGAGACCCAAGAGGAAAGCAGGGACTTTTGAAGGCCAGGCAGGGCCTTGGAGCAAGGGAGAGGGTGAGGGTCCTGCAGAGTTCAGGCTGGCAGCAGTGGGGCCGGGGTGGAGGGAGCTGGACTGGCTGGCGAGAGGCTGGCAGGAGAGAAAGTTACGCTTCCGGTAAAGGCAAAGCGGTGGGAGTATTGGGCCCGGGAGGTGGCGATGCCGGAGGCACTGCTGCGAGGTCACGGGGTGATTAGAAGGTAAGGTCAGCAGCCTGGCCGGTGGTGGGGGAGGCGCAGGGGGAGCTGACCACGGCCGGGCTCCTCGCGCAGCTCTCTGCTGGGTGGTGGCGTCTCCCCTTGGGCAGGGAGCCCCGGAGGAGGGTGCAGGTTCGGGGTGCCGGAGATGACCGCAGACCTGGCCAAGCTGAGGACGAAGGGAGGTGCCCGTGGCGGAATGTGTCTGAAAGCTCAGCAGAGAGACCTGGCCGGGCACGGATTGAGAGTCGTCTGCGCGCCAGGCCATTGCCATTTGGGGGAAAAGAGGAAGGAGATTGTGACCGGCAGTGAATGGGGAGTGAGGGCCACAGAACCTTCCAGGTCCTGTGAGAAAAGGCCCAGAAAGGGTCTCTAGCCTTAGCCATGAGGGCCCTGAGCCAGAGTGGATTGGCTGGCTGGGGAGTAAGTGGCGAAGGGGGGCTCCTGGGCGGGGCCCAGGGCACTCACCCCATCTGCTCGGCTCCAGGTTTGGCAGCAAGGAGGAGTACATGTCGTTCATGAACCAGTTCCTGGAGCACGAGTGGACCAACATGCAGCGCTTCCTGCTGGAGATCTCCAACCCCGAGACCATCTCCAACACGGCCGGCTTCGAGGGCTACATCGACCTGGGCCGCGAGCTCTCCAGCCTGCACTCGCTGCTCTGGGAGGCCGTCAGCCAGCTGGAGCAGGTGCCTGTGCACCGGGCCGCGATGGGGCGGAGGGCGGGCCGAAGGCCACCAGAGCTGCTTCAGGCTGCTGCAGCTCCCAGAGTAGCCAGGGGCTCAGAGGGTTCGCGGTGCGGTGCGGATCCCTGCCGCGCGCCGGAGCCCGAGGGTCCAGCCCAGGCCCTGTCAGCACGCGCTGGGGATCTCGGGGCCCATTTCCTCGGTGGGGGGCGCCACGTTCATGCGGCAGCCCCTGCCCAGGGGAGCCCGCTCTGTGTACTGGGGCTTCGGCTGTGCCTCCGCACACTTGGCACTGAGTGGATGGAGTCTGCTGCTGAGGCTGTGCTCCCTACCCCTGAGAAGTGTGATCAGGTTTAGCTGCTTCTCTGAAAATGTCCTTGCTCTGGGTTTTAAGGCCACCGATATGAAAAAGAAGACTGAAGATGCCACACCTCCACGTGTCAGGCAGGAAGTTGCAAACCTTTCCAGAACTGCCCTTGGCCATCAGTTGAAATGGTTATTCCCTAGACATCTCTGACATTGCTGCAGCCACTGTGGCCTGGGTTCCACTGTCCCCAGCAGCCCCAGCTCGCACAGTGAGCAGGTTCTTGGCAGCAAGGCCTGGGCCTGCCAGGATCCACTTCCAGAACATCTGCTTTCCAGGGCTCTGAGAGACCATCTCACAGAAGTAGCTACTGCTGAACCAGGACTGGAAGGCCTTCCTACTCCTGTCCCGTCCCTAGGGGTGACCGCTCAGGGCGCTCTGGTGTGCAGCCTTCTAGATACATCTGTGCATATGTTAAGTACACACACAGGCAAAGTCCTTTCCCTTTTTGTTAAAGTGAGAACTTTACGTGCAGTGCCGCATGCGTTTCTCACTCCTCCTTCATGGGCATCTTTTCACGACAGTACATGCCACACCGCCACTGTGACCTTTCTAATGGCACAGACTGTCCCGTCACGTGACTGCACCGTTTAGTTTACTGGACGCTCAGATTAGGCCCAGCTTTTCACTACAAACAGATGCTGCTGCAGTCATTTCTGCTCCTTTATGTCCACTGCCCTTTGGCTCCGAGAGACCCAGGAGGGAGAAATGGAAATGAGGGCCAAGGCCCTCTCTCCCTCCACTGCCGCCAACACCATTCAGTCTACGGCCACCACTTACTGAGCACCTGTGCCCTGCCACCGTCTTCCATGTCCGCGCAACCAGACGGGAGCTACAGAGGTCGCAGCAGGATTTAAAGTCGAGCTGTTTGCCGCTCACGTCTCTTCTCTGTTGACTACACGAGTTTTCACACTTTCTTTTTGCACAAAACCCTAGATGGAAGCTGGGGCATAAGCCAGGGGAAGGCAGAGTCCCCTATCCCCAGCCCGGAACCCTTAGCACCATCGGTCTAAACCAGGGTAGCGAGGTTTAGCAAGCCCAGGCGCCACTCTCTGCCTGACAGGCGTGTGGTGGTGCCTGCTTGGTGCCTGGGCCATTGCCCCTGGGGCTCAGGTGTCGGAGTGGGTCAGGCCCCAGCCCACCCTGTGGAGTAGATGACATGGGAGGGAGCCATCCCCGAAGCCTCTCAGATGGGGAGTTATAGGTGGGGAAGGTCCGGGATTCCGTGTGGCCTGTCCTCTCTATGGGGGAACCGAGGTAGGACAGGCTGGGGTGAAAGGCTTGGACTAGGTTAGCGTTTCTCCCTGTGGGTCTCGCACCCTGTCCCAGAAATATGTGGGGAGCTGGTAAAAATGTCATTTGCGATTTCTGGGCTCCCTCCCCGCTCCCAGACCTGCTGGATCTGACCTGCACGGGAGGGCGGGCCTGCATTTCTGACTGGCTCCTTAGAGGTTTTGAACACAGTGGCTACAGCGCACTTGGCCTCCACAGGCGGCCCCAGTGGGTCACACCTGCCTCTTGCTGTGTCTTTGCAGAGCATCGTATCCAAACTGGGGCCCCTGCCTCGAATCCTGAGGGATGTGCACACAGCACTGAGTGCCCCAGGCAGTGGGCAGCTCGCAGGGACCAACGACTTGGCCTCTACGCCCGGCTCTGGCGGCAGCAGTATCTCAGCGGGGCTGCAGAAGATGGTGATCGAGAACGACGTCTCCGGGTAAGAGCTGCCAGGCGTGCTGGGTGTTGCGGGGTGCCTGTTCAGACAAGGCGCAGCCACCTGCAGTCTCATTTGGGGTGGAAGGTCCCTACGCTGGTGTTTATAAAACAAGCTGAATGAGACTCAGTGTGTTTTTCAGGCCCTAAGTAGTGAAGTTCTGTTTGGGAAAAATCAGGAAAGGCTTCTTGGAGGAGGTAGTGCTGTAGTGCTATAGTTTGGAAAAGTAATACCTCCATTGGTGGACAAGGCATTCTAGGCAGAGGGAGTAGCACAGACAAAGGCCTGGAGAAAGACAACCCATCTTTTGTTGAAGAACAATTACTGGTCCCAAACACTTCCACATCACTGGGTTGTATGTGTTTCCTGGTATTTCCTGGACCTGAATCAGAATCTCCAGAAGTGACGCTCTAGGGCGTGTGTTTTCAGGAGGAGCTCAGGTGACTCTGTGAGGCTTAGAGACTGGGAGCCTGGGAAACTAGAGAGGTGCTGAGGCCCAGCTCTTGCTCTGAGCCCCCAGCCCTGGGACGAGCGCCCAGCAAATAAAACACAGTGGAGGGGGAGGCAGAGTGTTCTCTGAGTGATGACATCAAAATGAGGACCTTGGCATTTACAGTGAGCTCTTTATGCCGCATTTGTACGCTCCCCTCCTCTACCAGGGCCGTCTTGGACCAGCTAGTGAGGGTGAGGCTGGAGCAGCAGAGTTGAGAGCTCTCTGGTCCTGAAGTGGTGGCAGCAGCAGGCTTTTAGCAGGCGAGGGCGTTGAGACCAAGGACCTGGGGATGTGGTGTGAGGGACTGGAGGCCCAGGGGGAGGCGGGAGATGCAGAGACCTTGATGCCCCTTCTCGGGTCCCTCTAAGCCTTGAGGGGCCGTTCATACAATCTTCCGAGTGAGGCAAAGCAGAGATTCAGGTGGGGAACACACCTTAGCCGAGAGGTGGCTCGAGAGGTGTCCGGGCACATGGGTTCTCAGGAGACCTGACATGGGCGTGTGGAAGGACAGCCCAGGCCCATGACTGGTCTGGGTTTCTCCCGGCTCCACGTGCTGCCCTCGTCTACTTCTTCTCGGCCCACAAGTGCTGTGGCCCTGAGTGGCTGCTGCCTACCCTGCCTAAGTCCCATCGCCTGGGACTTGGCACTTCCTCGCCATCCCAGGCTTAGCCAACTCCTTTCTAAGGCCATGTTGAACCCCCAAGTTCTTGCTGCCTCCAGCCCACTCAGAGCCCTGTTCACCCCCCGCATTCTTCCCTCCAAAGCCCACCTGGCTTTGTGCCTCCTTCCAAGGAGTTGGCTTCCAGGGAGGGGCCAGGGAGAGTCTGGGAGTCCGGGCTGGGGGTGAGGGTATGGCCTGCCACTGCAGGTGCAGGCCCTCCCCGCCTGAGTCACGCCTGGAGGAGCCGCCTCTGATTCCTTGTTTCTGCCGGAAGCGCCAGCCCCCGCCTGCCAGTCAGACCGGGGTGGCAGCAGGAGGCTGCAGGTGGAGGCTTCTCTCAGCACAGGCCCCCACCTAGTTATCAGGGTGACTAGGCACAAGAGGGAAGAGGCAGAGGAAGCCCCCGTGGCTTTGAAGCCCTAGTTCTCGGTGCAGGACCCTTGGATAGCAGAGAGCCACTGCGTCGTGGGTTTGGATTTAGTCAGGGGGATTTTCCAGAACACTTCAGGCCCCAGAACCTACTGTCCCAAGATGCAGCTGAGCAGGGAAAGGGCCTGCCAGGCAGCCTGGCCTGACACTGGGAGCGCAGGTCCCTAGTGCAGAGGTTCCGTGCAGGAGCAGCCGTCAGCCCCTCGCCTTCGTGGTGGCTTCTGCCAGGGTCAGCTGCCCGGGCGGTGGTTTGGTTTTGCAGCTGGGCCACTGGGCCCCGGGACTCTCCCACTCTCACTGCCCCCGCACCTCCTCCCCTCCCCTGCCTTCCCTCTTCTCCCCCCCCCCTTCCCCCCACCCTGGCTCAGGCGGCCGGGTGGGCGGCAGGTTGGTGGGGGCTCTCGGTTGCGACCCGCCTTGGCCGCATTCACAGTTCTTCTCTTCCCCCTTCTTTCCCTGTGTGTGCTTGTCTCCCTGCAGTCTGATAGATTTCACCCGGTTACCGTCTCCAACCCCCGAAAACAAGGACTTGTTTTTTGTCACAAGGTCCTCCGGGGTCCAGCCCTCACCTGCCCGCAGCTCGAGTTACTCGGAAGCCAACGAGCCTGATCTTCAGATGGCCAACGGTGGCAAGAGCCTGTCCATGGTGGACCTCCAGGACACCCGCGCGCTGGACGGGGAGGCGGGCTCCCCGGCGGGCCCCGACGCCCTTGCCGTCGACGGGCAGGCGCCTGCAACTCAGCTGGTGGCCGGGTGGCCGGCCCGGGTGGCCCCAGTGAGCCTGGCAGGGCTGGCCACGGTGCGGCGGGCAGGCCAGACGCCGACCACAGCGGGCACCTCGGAGGGCGCGCCAGGCCGGCCCCAGCTGTTGGCGCCGCTCTCCTTCCAGAACCCTGTGTACCAGATGGCGGCCGGCCTGCCGCTGTCTCCCCGTGGCCTTGGCGACTCGGGCTCCGAGGGCCACAGCTCCTTGAGCTCCCACAGCAACAGCGAGGAGCTGGCGGCTGCCGCCAAGCTGGGAAGTTTCAGCAGCACCGCCGAGGAGCTGGGGCGGCGCCCCGGGGAGCTGGCACGGCGTCAGGTGTCGCTGACTGAGAAGGGCGGGCAGCCCCCGGGGCCGCGGCAGAACAGCGCCGGCCCCCAGCGGAGGATCGACCAGCCGCCGCCCCCGCCCCCGCCGCCCCCTCCCGCGCCCCGCGGCCGGACGCCACCCACCCTGCTGAGCACCCTGCAGTACCCGCGGCCCTCGAGCGGGACCCTGGCGTCGGCCTCGCCCGACTGGGCTGGCCCCGGAGCCCGGCTGCGGCAACAGTCCTCCTCCTCCAAGGGCGACAGCCCCGAGCTGAAGCCTCGCGCGGTGCACAAGCAGGTCAGTGCTGCCGGGCTCCGGCGCCGGGGGGCGGCCTGACCCCGTGTTGTGCTGCTCCTGGTCGTGTCATCGCCACCCGCACCCCGCTGCCATCCCATGCTGAACGATGCCCCACTTGGCCCCATCCCGCCAGCCTGCCCCCCACCCCCCGGCCCCACTGGCCCTGCCTGCGTCCTGTGAACCAGGGACACTGCGGCCCGGGGGTCCCTCTGCCAGTTCCCTCAGACACAGCTGGGGTCAAGGAGAAAGAGGGAGGGGTCCGTCCATCTCCAGTTCCAAGCCTGTTAAAGCCCGACCCAGGGTAGGAGTTGACGTGGCCCCCAGGCCCCCTCCTGCTCTGAGCTGGTCTCCAGGGCTGTACACACAGTAGGGTAACAGATGTACTGTGGGCCGGACACTGACCTGCCGGGCCAGGTCCACTCGCTCTCACTTGGGCGGCAGAGAGCCACGCTCAGGAGGCCACCTGGACTCTTGACTCTGCTTCAGGCTACCTGGAATTGCCTGGGCGGGGGGCTGCATCAGATGTGCCTGGTCAGCTAAAGATTCCCTCTGAGCCCCTCGTCCCTGGGGCTCACCCAAGGCCATGCCCCACCCCTCCCTCCAGCCCCTCACAGCTGTGTTTCATCGCAGGGCCCTTCACCCGTGAGCCCCAATGCCCTGGACCGCACGGCCGCCTGGCTCTTGACCATGAACGCGCAGTTGTTAGAAGACGAGGGCCTGGGCCCAGACCCCCCCCACAGGGATAGGCTAAGGAGTAAGGAGGAGCTCAGCCAAGCAGAAAAGGTAAAGCTGGACCCTGGCAGTTCGGGGCAGGGCGGGCTGCCTCCCCGAGGTGGCTGGCAGAATTTCCTCCCCTCGAGCCCTGAATTCACGGCGCTGCTTGTTCCCGCACATGACCAGTCCCCTCTCAACCCCTGGTCCCACGTGAGGACAGCAGTCAGTGGAATTTGGAGGATTTAGCTTAAACCTGAGGTTTCCTACATGGGCTGCATGTGAGACCCACCCAGGAATTGTATAGAATCCAGACCCCAGGAGGCACCTTCCCTAAGTGACTGGGCAGCCGAGCTTCTGAGCATCTGGGACTTGAGGAGAATCCAGGACCTGGGGGTCAGGGGTGCCAAAGAGGTGCATGGAGACCCTTGGGGGGAGCCTCACGCATGAAGAGGCAGAGGCACGGGTCCTGGAGACGGCAGGGAGAGGCACCCCGGCCAGGCCCCTCCACTCTGGGATTGTGCCTGCCCGCGGCCTGGCTTTCTCCCAGTCCCCGTCTCCACCAGGGTCTGGGAGAGAGAGCCAGGGAGGGGTGATGTCAGATTGCTACCGAGATGTTTTCTTCTTTCCAGGGGAAAAATATTGGTCCTAAAACATCCAAATCCCACCCCCAACATAACGTCTAGTATTTGGGTGAGCAGTGGGGTGCTTCAGTTCTCCAAAATTCTTTTAGTTATTGTGGCAGCTGCCCTGGATCCATGGCCGATTCTCATTTCCTTCTGGAGGCCAAAGCCCAGGTTGACACAGGACCAGTGCAAGGCCCCCCAGAACAGTAGCCACTTCCCCCACTCCCCGTGGGTGCCCTCGCCCCTCTTGGCCCCAGGAAAGCCTGTAGCAGCCTCTCAGGCGAGGGCACGGAGGGCAGGGTGTCCGCTCTCCCTCCCGCTGGCCTGGGGTCAGGTCCACGTCCATGCTGCATTCCGCCGCCTCCACCATCCCCTTGGTCCACTGCATCCACCTGCTTTCACCATTATTACGTGAACGGGACCAGGGGACATGGGGCACAGTGCTCCAAGAGCCAGAGTTTGGCTGGGGAGCAAGGAGGGCCAGCTTCACCCCAGGCTCCTTGGTGGGTCTGGGGCCGGGCTCTGCGCCTTTCTGAGACTACCTTCCCATCGGTGAATTACAGGGAGTGCCTGAATGATATCCAGGGTCAGGCTGCAGCTGGAGTGTTCTCTTTCCTCGTGCCTTGGCCCAGTGAGCTGCTGTTTGTCTCTTTCTTTGCCATTAACCCTCGCAGGCAAATCCTGGAGTTCCCTCGAGCTCCTTGGATACCTGGTCCTGCCTCTGTCAGGGAGGGCCCTCCCGACCCCGCTCTGACCAGCCGTGCAGAAGACCTGGGATGGGGCTGTTTCTCCCGGAGCTGGGCTCTCCTCTGGGGCCAGCTTTGCTTCAGGAGTCAGATTTGCTGCCTCCTGGCCTTTGGGCAGTCCTGTGCTGATGAGTGAATTGGCTCCCGATGCCCGAGACTCAAGGAGAGGCCCTTCCTGCCTTCCCCATTCCCTGTATTCTCACAGCACCCGGCGCCCAACCTCTCCAGCCCCTTGATTCGGGTGTTGACCCTGCCTCGCTCTCTATTCAGCTCGCACAGCCTCCCAGCTCACTGCTTCTCTTGCCGCTTTACACATCCCTCCTCCTCCCTAAAGGCCGAGAGTGCTGGGCTGAGTCAGATCCAGAAAGCCCTAGACCACTTTGCCTTTAATCTCTTCCCCCGACTTCCTATGCGACTTGCCACGGCTTCAGGGTCAAATCGAGGCTGGGAGGCTAGGATCTCACCCCATCAGTCAGTCACTGTACTCCCCATGTGATTGGGTCATTTGCCTTCTGGGCCTCAGTTTCCCCTCCTGTAGAGCCCCCATCTCTCAGAGCACTGTCATCTCTTTAATGTACCCAAGAGGTTTATAACTTTTGTTTATTATGCAAAGCTCAAGACCCTTACTTCTGAGATCTGGTTTGAGTCTTCATCTGCCTCCTAGCTGTAGGTTGGGCTGGCGGGTGGGAGAGCCCCGGATGGGGGCCAGGCGTGGAGTCTCACTGGCCGCCTCTCCCTGGGCGTCTCCCCGGCCGCCTCTCCCTGGGTGTCTCCCCGCTGTGGGAAGAGGACTGAGATGGTGATGGGCCCTGAGGCGTTCCGAGCGGGCTGCTTCCCATCCTGTGCCCCTGCCCGGGCTCACGAGGCTGTGCTCTCTGTCCTGGGTGCTGTGCCCGTGGCACGCTGCCCTCCTAGCAGGACCTGGCGGTGCTGCAGGACAAGTTGCGAATCTCCACCAAGAAGCTGGAGGAGTACGAGACCCTGTTCAAGTGCCAGGAGGAGACAACCCAGAAGCTGGTGCTGGAGTATCAGGCGCGGCTGGAGGAGGGCGAGGAGCGGCTGCGACGGCAGCAGGAGGACAAGGACATCCAGATGAAGGGCATCATCAGCAGGTGAGGGCGGCCGGCCCAGTTCTGGCCCCACGCGCACAGAGGAGCAGACCTGTCCACTGCCCTCCAGGAGGCCCCGGATCCTAGGGCGGGGCTGCTCAGCCGCAGGATGAGCCGAGTGTGGAGAGAGAAGGGTGTCCGCGGCGGTGGGGACAGTGTGGCACAGGCCTGGAGGCGGGAGGTAGCCCGGAGCGTGGGGGGCCCACATGGTGCAGTGTGTGTTGATGGTGGAGCGTGAGGTTGGCCGAGGCAGCCGCAGAGGGCCCTGGGCTCCCTGTAGGGAGTCATGTTTTCTTGGTGCGCACTCACAGGGGAGTTTGGAAGCTGGATGCAGGCGCCAGGAAAGACAATGAGGACCCAATCCGGGGCAGGAAAAGGAATGAATGTCAGTTACATGCAGTGGGTGAGGGTGGGAGGTGGGAGGGAAGAAGTAGCCAGAATGACCCCTGGATTTTTACCAAGAGCGTCCAGGTGTGTCATGGTGCCAATTACTGAGATGGGGACCTTTGGAAGAAGAGCAGTTGGGATGGGGAGGGAGAGAGATGATGCCAGTGTTGGGTATGTTGAGTTTTAAGGTGCCTGTGGGTTATGCGGGAAGACTTCCAGGTGGACCATTGACTTTAATGCCGACTCTCTTCCTTAGTGGCGGCTTATCTTTATTTCTGTGTTGATTCCCTTCTCTCTTCCACTCTGCCCACGGGTAAAGTGGATACACCCTCCTGCATGTCTGCAAGCAGGGAATATAGTCAAGGTGTAGCATTCAGACCAGCCCACAGGGTCCCAGTCGTGGACTTTCCTTCCTTATGACAGTAATACCAAGTGCAAGAGGAGACAGTGTGGACTTACAGCTTGTTTGTTCACATGGTACAAGAGCCTGTCGTCAGGATAGATTCAGCAGGTGTGCAGTAGTCAGGATGTCCCCCCACCTGGCCTCATGCTTTGTCCACTGTAAAGATCCTTCCTTAATTCCTCCTATTCAGACCACCTGTTTCTCTGCTTCTAATTATGGCTTGCTTGATTTACCTGTGGGTTTCTTCTTTATAACATGGTTAGTGTGAGCAGAGGGCCTATAACCAGGGTGACTGACTAGAAACCCACTGTTGACTGAACTTCCAGCTCTGCTCTTGGCTCACCTCGTGTGTGGTTCCAAGAAAGGAGACACTTTTCATTGAACCACATTCTCATCTTCTCTATTCTCTGAGAGGTACATGCTCTCCTGAATTCAGTGACACACTTATTTCTACCAGCCAAGCCTGGTATTTCCTCCCTACTGTTCAAGTCAATTAAGTCAATTTGGTTGATAGTGTTGTTCAAGTCTTCTATATCCTTACTGGTTTTTCTCTGTACTTGTTTTTTATCAATTATTGAGAAAAGGATAATGAAGTTTCTAATCATAATTACGGATTTGTCTGTTTCTCCTTTCATTTCTATTGTTTTTTACTTTATGTTCACTGAAACTCTATTCTTAGACATGTACACATTTAGGCTAGTTATGTGCTGTTGATGAACTGATCTCTTTATCATTATAAAATCACCTTCTTTATCCCTTGTAATATTCCTTGCTCTGAAATCTACTTTGTTTGATATTAGGACAGCTGCCCTAACTTTCTTTTGATTGGTATTAGCCTGGTATATCCTTTTTCATCCTATTTATACTTTTAACCCAATTATGCCCCTCATTATAAAGTGAGTTTCTGTTACAGATACCTTATTGTTCTTGCTTTTTATCTAATCTGACAGTTTTCTGCCTTTTAATTGGAATGTTTAGACTATTTACATTTAATGTAATTGTCAATATAATTACATTTAAACTTATTTTCTTGCTACTTGTTTTCTATTTGTACCATCTGTTTTGTTCCTTTTCCTGCCCTCTTTTAGATTGAGTATTTTTTATGATTCCACTTTATCTCCTTTATTGGCATATTAGCTGTATCTTGTTGTCACTTTAGGGCAGGGGTTAGAAACTTTCTGTAAAGGGGCAGATAATAAATGTTTAGACTTTGCAGGCCATATGGTGTCTATCGCAACTATGTAACTCTGCTGTTCTAGCGGAAGCACGTGCGTGGTGTGGCTCTTTACCAAAACCAGCAGTGGACCCAATTTTTCCCTTACCCAGGCTATAATGGACTCTGATAGTATCTTTTTCTTCTGGCTAATTTACAGTTTTTTTTTCTTTATCATTGATTGCCAGCAATTTGATTATGAAGTGCCTTGACATGTTTTCTTCATGGGTTTGTTGAGCTCTTGGATCTGTGGGTGTGGAGTTCTGCCTCCTTAGTCTGTTTTCTGGGACTTTAATTGCATATACATTAGGCTGCTTTATGTTGTCCCACATCTTACTGATGCTCTGTTGTTTTCCTTTTTTCATCTTTTTTCTGTGTTTTATTTTAGATTGTTGCAGTGTCTTCAAGTTCACTAATCGTTTCTTCTTAAGCGTCTAATCTGCTGTTAATCCTATCCAGTATTTTTTCATTTCAGGTGTCGTATTTTTGCCTCTAAGTTTTCAGTTTTGTTTAAATCCCATCCATTTCTTTTCTCATCATGCTCATGTGTTCCTCTATTTTCCTGAACATGTAGAATATATTTATAACAGTTGTATTAATGTCCTTGTCTACTAATTCTATCATCTGACATTTTCTGAGTCTGTTTTTATTGCTTTTCTTCCTGGTCATGGGTTGGTTATGTTTTCCTACTTCTCTGTGTGCTTGGTGATTTTGGGTTGGATGCCAGACATTGTGATTTTTACGTAGCTGTTGGATGTGTTGTGTTCCTTTCAATATTTGGGGGCTTTGTTCTGGGATACAGTGACGTTAGAAGAATCAGTTTGATTCTTTTGAGGCTCACTTTTTTTTTTTTAATGAGTCATCAATTTAATACACATCACTGTATACATGACAATCCCAATCACCCAATTCAGCACACCACCATCCCCACCCCACCACAGTTTTCCCCCCTTGGTGTCCATACGTTTGTTCTCTACATCTGTGTCTCAACTTCTGCCCTGCAACCCGGTTCATCTGTAATGAGGCTCACTTTTAAGCTTCGTTGGGGTGGGTCCTGGACAGTCTTTAGCCTAGGCCTAATCTGGCTTCACTGTTGAGGACTTTCCTTCTGGGGATTCTACTTCATGCCTCCTGTGTTGGTATGCTTTTCCACACGGCCTAGAAGGATCATAAACTATTCTTGGGGTGGTTTTGTGTACTCCTTTCCAATGGCTCTTGCCCCAGCCTGGCTATTTTCTCACAAGCATGCAGACCAGTCCTCAGCCAAAGCCCCAAGGGGACCCCTCAGGAGATAGGTAGAGTCCTCTCTGCATTTTCTCCTCTCTGGTACTGCCCCCCAAAAGCTTTGCTCCCCCACCCTTCCATCCTCCCAGGGTCTCCTTGACTCCATGTGATCACTTCCCTCCTTTGCTTGCCGGGACACTGCCAGCAGTGGGTGGGGCTCGCTTCGTGTGTTCCCTTCTCTTAGGGGTCACCGTACTGTACTGCACTGCCTGCTTTTCACGGTCTGGAAACCTTTTTTTCATACATTTTGTCCAGTTTTCTAGTTTGTTTTTTTCTTACGGCAGGAGGTTAAATCCAGTGCCTGTTTGTTATTCCACCATAGCTGGGAGCGGAAGTCTCTCCCCCCACTCCTCCTTCCTCCATTCCTCCCACTCCCCCTTCTTACAGGCTTTGCTCAGTGACGTACCTTCCTATGACAAGGAACCCCCTCTCGGCATGATCCCACACCCCTTCCTCCTCAACCCCTGATCCCATTGGCTTTTCACGACAGCCCTCCGTGGTACCTGCCCCAGCACTGTTGACCTCCCGGTGCATCTGCTGTGAAATGGACTAAGTGCTCGCCTGGGGGTTAGATGCTCTGCTGCTCTGGAGAAGTTGTGCGGGTAGAGACAGAAATAAAGCAGTAGGTGAACTCCTCTGAGAAGAGTGTAGAGCAGGAAGAATGGCCGGCTGAGGCAGAGCCCTGTGGAGCCCTGACAGCCTAGGGGCAGACAGGACAAGGCATCTGCAGAGCAGTGGCCTGGGAGCTAGGATGCAAACCCAGAGAGTATGGGGCCTGAAAGCTGAAGGAAGAGAGTAGGAAGATGGGTGTGATCAACAGTGACTGACAGGTACGTGAGAGACAAGCAGGATGAGACCTGAAAGGGTCTCGGAAGGAGCAGCTGGCGACAGGCCCCCGCCGGCCCTAGTTCTGAGCTTCTGTGGATCGTGTTCCTTGCGTCTTCCCTGCTCATTCCCCGGGCGGCAGACCTTGCTTGTCCTTCAGCTGTCCAGCTCAGTGTGTCCACCCCCACCCCCACCCCCACCCCCAGGACAGCCAGCCACTTCCTGTTCTCCGTCCCCATGGCCCCCAAGCTGCCCACTGCAGAGCGTAGTTACCTTCTCCCTGCCTGTGTCCCTTCTGCCTTGTGGCTTCATCTTGCCACCTCGAGTGCCCGGCACAGCCTCAGTGAATACAGGGTGGGTGGAGAAAGCTCTAGAGCCTTGCAGGGCCTTTGTTTCCCACTCAAACCACAGGTCTTATGATGTTACACCACCTGCCTGGCTCTGGGGTGTGGTGAGGATCTAACACCCACTCCCACCCCACCCCTGTGGCTCCTGGAAGAACATCAGGAAAGGGGCAGCCCCAGGGACTTCTGGGGATTTGGGAACAGAATCTGGGGCGGGTGACGCATAAGGAGGGAGCAGGCTCAGCCTGTGTCAGTTGCTGGGGGCCAGCTGGGGGGCCTCTGTCCCAGGCAAGGGTGGGAGGTGAGTCTATGGCCCAAGGAGTGGCTCTCCTAGTATGCCCCCTCTGTGCAGGTGTGATGGTTTGTTCCCACCAGGCCCCGCACTCACCTCCTCACTTGCACCCTCAAATGCCAGCCTGACTGTCCTTGTCTCTGGTAACAGGTTGATGTCAGTGGAGGAGGAGCTGAAGAAGGACCACGCGGAGATGCAAGCAGCTGTAGACTCCAAACAGAAGATCATTGATGCCCAGGTGTGGGGCTCTGGCCTTTTGGTCAGCCACAGGTGTTAAAGGACCTGGGATAAGGAGGGGGTGACTTTGGTTTCTTCACATCCTCAGTCATACCCCACTGCAGAAGCTAAGGAGGATAGGAGATCAGGATCTCTGCTCCAAGAAGTCAGACTTGAGGGTCTCAGTGGACCACAAGCTCACTAGGACAGGCTATGAAAAGGGCGGGGCAACTCCTCCCCTGCAGGGGCAGCTTGGGGGGTGTTGCCTTTCACCAGGGGTTCTGACCAAAGAGTGGAAACTATTGGGAGGGGAAAGGGAAAGGCTGGGGGTGACAGCAGGCTGGGGAGAGAGGGAGCAAGGGAGCTCTTGTTCAGAGCTGTGGCTTCCCAACTGCATTGAGAGGGGAGACAGTTTAGAGACTGGCCTCCAATCTCCTTCACCCAGGTCTGCGCCCTTTTCCTCTCCAGGCCCAGGCCTTGCTCAGTCTGGAAACCCCACAGGCTGACTGGTAGCTGTGACCTGTGTGTTGTACACACCAGTGCACACACACGTGAACGAGCTGGTGCCTGACACTGCTGGGGCTGCTCCCTTTGGGTGAGAAGCAGGTGATGAGGTGGAGACATGAGGAAGGCAGGCGCAAGGAGGTCTTGGTCCATGATGGCGAGGCCGCCTCCTCCCCAGCAGGACCACTGCCGCCTCGGTGCCATTCCCATCCTTCACACGTGGTATCCTCCAGGCCCCCTGCCTTCCCCCTCCCAGCGCTTCTTGTAGGCGGACACAGCTCCAGGGAGATCCCGTTCCGGCACGGACCCCCTTTGGCCCAGGAGGCCATCCCGCGACCCCAGCTGATGCCCTCTTTGCCCACAGGAGAAGCGCATCGCCTCACTGGATGCTGCCAACGCCCGCCTCATGAGCGCCCTGACACAGCTGAAAGAGAGGTACAGCATGCAAGCCCGTAACGGCATCTCCCCCACCAACCCCACCAAATTGCAGATTACTGAGAACGGCGAGTTCAGAAACAGCAGCAGTTGTTAACCTGCCCGAGGAGGGAGGACCATGGTGGCCCAGGGCAGGGTCTCGGCCTGGGGAGGAGCGGCCCCAGCGCAGGGGCAAGAGGCCGAGGCTCGGCTCTTCCCTCCAGCCGCGGTCCCGGAGGCGGCCGCAGAGGGAGCCGCAAGAGACTGACGCAGCGTGCCGGGGCACAGCGGCCCGCTCCCCGAGAAGCGCGTTCGGTGCAGGCCAGAGAGACTGCAGGCCGGGGAGCAGGCACAGGGGGCTGCGCAATGTTTCTGTCGGGTGTTGAATTTGGTGTGCGTCACCTTTCCTCCTTGACCTGGCTGAGTGCATGTACCCCCGACCCCTCCCCAGGGAGGGAGCTGCCCGGAGAGCTGGAGGGTCGGAGAGCCAGGGGCCTACTCGTGGCTTCCCCTCCCCAGGACTGCCAGGCAGCCAGGCCCTGCCCTGTGGGGCCGGCCCCTCAGTTCCAGGAGCCGAGAGGGCGGTCAGCAGGCAGGGAGGAGGGGGTGGGGAGGACGGAGCTGCCGGAGCGCCGGGACCCCTGCCTACCTCCACCCTGAGCACCTGCCCCTGCATGCGCGGGGACCCTTCCCGGCCGTGAGGAACCAAGGAGTCACCCGCCCCCATACCTGTCCCCAGACCCTCCGCCTTCCCGCTCCCGCCCTCCCTCCTTCCCTCCCTAACTTGTTCTGTCAGGTAGACCCAGCGAGGATCACAGCTCTCTTCTGGGCCCTTGCGCCCGTGGGAAGATCCAGGACCTCCCTCACTTGCCACGTGGGCCCAGGCCGATGCTCTGGGGCTCCCCGAAGACAAAGGCCTGGGCAGAGCTGGCCCAGGCGGCACTGTGGTGCCTGCCCCTCTCCCGGAGCTAGTGTACCCGGGCACGGTGGCCCCGCAGGGAGTGGCCAGCAGGTGCTCCCCCTGAGAGACAGGCTGAGCTTTCCTGACGGATGGTTGAAAAAAAGTCTAGTGCCCGCAGGCCCTGAGAAGGTGGATAACTGTGATTTTTTTTCCTTTCACAGTATGCATTAGAAACAAAAGCCCGCTTGCTCGCTTGCTGGAACACAGGGGCCTTTTAAATTGAGCGTGCGCACTGCATGGGAAATAGCGGCCCCGGAGGATGTTAGACTCGCTGCCTCTCCAAGACGGCAGCAGCCCGCACCCGCCCCGAGTGTGCGGCCGGCCTCTGCCCCACCCCTCCCGGGCCCAGCCGAGGACCCAGGCGCTGCAGACAGGGAGGTGCTCACCCGCGGCTGGGGCCGGTTTCCCTCAGCTCTAGGCTGTTCTGTAGCTTATCGGCCCTCCCCGCGCCCCCTGCGGGACACAGGTGGGCAGGAGCGTGGGTCTCTCTCGTCCCTCCCTGTTCCCACCCCTGGCCCTGGGGAATCTCAGGCAGGAGCTGGGGCCTTTCACCCCGCAGCCAGGAGCCGCCCCGTCTGCCTCAGCCGTGGGAAGCTGGGGAGACCCCTTCCTGCCGCTGGGGCTGGAGACGCTCCACCAGGGCCCAGGTTGCCCCAGAGCCCCCCCAGGAAGGGGGGAGCACGGCGGGGGGCTCGGACCACACTGCACCCCGTCCTGGGGTGAAACCAGTTCAGTTAGCCCAGAGACCCGCTTGTGGGGAGAGGGCAGGACCCCCAAGGGTCACAGACCTCAGGAAGGCAGGCCGTGGGGGCGGAGGCCTTGCCCCACTCCTCTGGCCACACAGGCAGGGCCTGGCCCCGGTGACCTCCTCCTCTGGTTCCCTCTCGCATCCCCCTCCCCCGCCGATGCCTCGTTGAGCGACCTCGGACTGAGCGCCTCTTAGCAATACAGGGGGGAGGTTCCCAGGGCCTGGACAGCCGGGCTCAGGAGGCCAGCGGTGGCCGGTGCTGGCGGCCCTTGGCCTGGGTTGGGAGCTGTCAGGCCGAGAGCCTTATTTACTTAGTGCAAAAACTGTAAAAGTGTACAGACTCTTCCCAGATTTTTATCTGAATTGCAAGTCTGACGACTTTTGTAAATGTTCTTGGTGTTTGACTGTAATGTAACTATTTCACCTAATGGTTGTACATAGTCCTTTAGTCCTGGTGCTGCCGAGGGCTGCCTGGGACCGCTGCTCTCCGACGGTTTTTATTTTATTTTTAACCTAGAGAACAGTGCTGGGCAGGAGGCAGAGGTTGGGGATTTGGGTGATGGGGTTTTTCCCTGCTCGTGGCATTTTATTTGTCGGCTGTGCAGCGTGCTCTCTGGGTGGTGGGGACGTGCGACCTGCCTGGGTCACACTGAACCCGCGTCCCTGAGAGGAGGAGGGAAGGCAGTCCCTGCTCGGGGAGACCCAGGCCCAGCCCTGCTGGAGAAGGCTCTCCCCTCCCCTCTCCTGCCAACACAGGGAGGCCTGACAATTTGCTTAACTTTTATGTTTAGGGTGAAGGAAACTGCCAAACTTCCTATAAGTGAAGACTCTTTCCGACCACCCAGAAGTGGGGTGGGGAACCAGGGCCAGAGCTCCAGGCACCCCCCACCCTGCAGAGCATCTGCCCCGGGGTACACCTCTCCCCCTCCCGCCCCGGCCGTCTGTGGAAGGCAGACCGTCCAGGGAAACGGCCCCTCTTTTCTACACACTCCCCCAAGCCGCCCCCAGCCCCCATTCCACCTCCCTGCCCCCCCTTTTGTAAGTATGTGAAAAGGAAAAAATGCAAATGTTGGCGTCTTGGCTGGAGCGCCTCCCTCCAGCTGTGACTCTAACTATGTAATAATGTACAGAGAAAGTTGTTGGTGTTCTAAGACTGTGTGGCTGTGCAATTTCTGTACATTTGCAATTAGAAATATTAAAGATTTATTTAGCTATTTTAAGCCTGACTCGCCTCTCCATTCAGCTGTGTCTCAGGAGCTTTTCCAGGGGTGACTCTTGCATCGTGGCCTGATACTGTTCTTTACCAGCACTCGGTTCACCCTGGTGGCAGTTGTGGTCAGGGGAGACCCCGCATGATCTGGGATTGCGCTGTCCTCTTTTGGGCTGGGGTCTCTCCCTCGCCCTCGCTCTGACAAGCGTGGACTTTCTAGGCTCCCAGAGCTTGGCCCCTGCATTTCCTTACAGCAGACACCAGCTCCTGCCAGACTCTGCTTCCCCAGCCCCTGAAATCCTACTCCAGGAGAGAAGGAGGTGGTCCAGGGCCACCAGCAGATCATGGCTGAGCTAGACTTAAACCCAAGCCTCTGATACCTGAGAAGCCCCAACACATGGCCCAGACCCACCTGCAAGGCTGAACCCAGGGCCTTTGTTGGGAACAAGCCAGCGCCTGAGCCCCTTCAGTTGCACCCTGCACAGGGGACAGGTGAGCACTGCAGGAAAAAAAAAAAAAACACCCCCATTTCAGACCGTGCCCTTGTGGGTTCCCATCTCCCCTCAGCAAGGCCTCCCTGCCCTATTCTCCACCGTGGTTCAGCCAAACCCGTACCTCTTCTCGGATCTCCCAGCCAGATGCTCTCCCTGCTCCGAGAGCCAGCCTCCTAGCCCACTGGGGGAAGACGGTGGCAGTGACCCTCTGACCCCACCCTGGCTCACCGCCAGCCAGGCGCCCCAGCTCTCACCTTGCTTCCTTCCCCAAAGCAGCCACAGGAGAGGAGGGGACCCCCATTCCTTCCCGAGGCAGCCCCTGGCCGCCCCTTGCTTTCATCACTCCGAACTCTTCGGCCCCTCCCGCTCCTTACAGCATTTAAAACACCAGGTCTCCACCTGCTCTTCACCTGCTCCAGGCTGGGTTTTATTCCCTTCAGACAACCTTTCTTAAAGTGTACTTACTGCCTGCAGGGACTTGCCATCTCCGCCTCTGGCCTCCCGCCCTTTCCCCAGCCCTCTGTAGCCTGGCTTGCCTTTCACACCTCCACTGCCTCACTGCCAAACCCGTGGGCCATCTCAGTGCTTCTGTACCACTGACCCTGGTTCCCAAACTGGTCCCTCTGGTCCCTCTGCTGAGGTGATGCCCTGTAAACAGAATTCAAGGAAATAGCAATGAATGGAACAGAAAAATCATTTCATGTTGACAGGTATTTATAACGAAGGTACAAAAGCCATGAACTTCCATATGTGGGTTAAGAAGCATCAAATAGAAAGCAAAAACTGCTGGAAATGCAAAAGAAAAAAATCGACAAAAATACAATTGCATCTGAGACTAACACCCCACCATTATTTGCTTATGACTGATCAAGGAGGCAATAAGAACCTAGAGGATTTTAATAATTAATAAGGTTTAATAAGCAGGGATACATCAAGCTCTTACCCTAGAGAGAACACACCTTCTTTCACGTATACTTAGAACATCACCCAAAGCTGACTGCATATATCGAGAAATGAAAACCTGAAAAAGTTGGCCAAAGAAACAGTTTGGGCCACATTCTGTACCTTGAAGCAATAAAACTAGAGCTCACTAAAAGACGTTTACTTAGTTTTTCTTCTATCAATCAGAAAGTTTAAAAAATAAATATTACATCAGTAGGATTAGGTTTTTGAAAGAAATAATCTTCCAATTAAACAAGGTATACTGATGACATGCATTTATCTCGTTTCCTTTTCAAGCACCACCGTACTGACAGGACTGAAAAGATGATCACTCATAAGGGCAGAATTAATGTGGGAGGAGATATCAGTATGTAAGAGAATTCGAAAAGCTTTGGCAGATGGAGGTTGATGAAAGAGCATTGACTAAATTAGCAGAGGGCGAGATGAACCGGAAGTGAGCTGATCAGCCCTACGCGGTCCCAGCGTGATGGGAGGCCGAGCAAGGGTACCAGGTTGGAAACGGGGGAACCAGACCACAGCCTCCTCTCCCTGTTCTGCACAGCCAGGAAACTCCTCTTTACCACCTCACCTCTTGGTAAGGAACTGGACATTTACTCCCTGCAGGAATCGAGCCAGGTAGGCTCCAGATGAGGGGACACCAGGCAGAGCCGAGGGCTCTGCCAGGTGCAGGTCTGAAAGCAGTGGGGAGGGGTGAAGTGAGCTTCTGCTCTCAAGAGTGCCTGGCCCACAAGCACCCTCATGGCTCCCAGAATGCCCAGGGCCAGGCATCTGTCCCCCACCTGACTGGGAACATTCTTCTTTGGAAAAAACTGGCTTTGGAGAAAAGACCTCCAGATACTTCCCAAAGCAAAGACTGCATCACTGTTCCAACATCCTATATAATGAGACCCACTGATCAGTGCGTCCTGGGCCTATGCACACATGCACATGCAAAGAGCACAGACAGCCAAGAAAGTGTCCAATGAATAAAATAGATATGAACTTCCCCGGGCCTTTGCTTCACTAATGCTAACAAAGCCCCCTATTTGCAAATATAACAGCTCAAAAAGAAAAAAAAATTTCAAGGGAAAGGCCAAACAACCAGCCCAAGAAAGGAAACAGGAAATAGAGACAATGTAGGCAAGAGAAGAACATTAAAAAACAACCCCCTCCCCAAACTAGAATATCCTCAGGGAAATAAAACAACAATAGGATGCTATGAAAAAAAAAATCACAAAAGGGCTGCTGACAAAAATAAAATAACCAATAGGAGTGATGGAATACAAAGCTGAGGTATTCTTCCAGAAATAGAGAATGGGAGTGAGAACCAGACTTCAGACAATACTACAAAGCTACAGTAATCAAAACAGCGTGGTACTGGCACAAAAACAGACATAGGGATCAATGGAACAGAATAGAGAGCCCAGAAATAAACCCACATACCTACAGTCAATTAATCATCAACAAAGGAGTCAAGAATATAGAATGGAGAAAAGACAGTCTTTTCAGCAAGTGGTGTTGGGAAGGTTGAACAGCCACATGTAAATCAAAGAAGTTAGAACACACCCTCACACCATACGCAAAAATAAACTCAAAATGGCTTAAAGACTTAAATATAAGACATGACATCTGGGGCTTCCCTGGTGGCTCAGTGGTTAAGAATCCACCTGCCAATACAGGGGACATGGGTTCGAGCCCTTGTCTGGGAAGATTCCACATGCCGCGGAGCTACTAAGCCCGTGCGCCACAACTACTGAAGCCCACACGCCTACAGCCTGTGCTCCAAAACAAGAGAAGCCACTGCAACAAGAAGCCCGCACACCGCAACAAAGAGTAGCCCCTGCTCGCCACAACTAGAGAAAGCCCAAGCACAGCAACAAAGACCCAATGCAGCCATAAATAAATAAATAAACAAATAAATAAATAAATAAAAAATAAGACGTGACACCATAAAATTCTTAGAGCACATAGGCAAAACATTCTCTGACATAAATCATACAAATGTTTTCTTAGTCTCCCAAGCAATAGAAATAAATAAAAGCAAAAATAAATAAACAGGACCTAGTCAAACTTATAAGCTTTTGTACAGCAAAGGAAACCATAAACAAAATGAAAAGATGACCTATGGACTGGGAGAAAATATTTGCAAATGATGCAACTGTCAAGGGCTTAATTTCCAAAATATACAAACAGCCCATACAACTCAATACAATAAAACAAACAACCCAATCGAAAAATGGGCAAAAGACCCGAATAGATATTTCTCCAAAGAAGACATACAGATGGGCAACAGGCACATGCAAAGATGCTCAACATCATTAATTATTAGAGAAATGAAAATCAAAACTATAATGAGGGACCACCTCACACTGGTCAGAAGGGCCATCATGAATGGATAAAGATGTGGTACATGTATGATCCAGCAATCCCACTACTGGGCTTATACCCAGAGAAAACCATAATTCAAAGACACATGCACCCCAATGTTCATTGCAGCACTATTTACAATAGCCAGGTCATGGAAGCAACCTAAATGCCCATCGACAGACGAATGGATAAAGAAGTTGTGGTACATATATACAATGCAATATTACTCAGCCATAAAAAGGAATGAA
The DNA here is from genome assembly GCF_009873245.2 of Balaenoptera musculus. Lineage (NCBI taxonomy): Eukaryota > Metazoa > Chordata > Mammalia > Artiodactyla > Balaenopteridae > Balaenoptera > Balaenoptera musculus. Next base: position 103,431,800 of record NC_045790.1, read on the forward strand.
ATTGGGTCATTTGTTGAGACATGGATAGATCTAGAGACTGTCATACAGAGTGAAGTAAGTCAGAAAGAGAAAAACAAATATCGTTTATTAACGCATGTATGTGGAACCTAGAAAAATGGTACAGATGAACCAGTTTGCAGGGCAGAAGTTGAGACACAGATGCAGAGAACAAACGTATGGACACCAAGGGGGGAAAGCCACAGGGGTGTGGGGATGGTGGTGTGATGGATTGGGCGATTGGGATTGACATGTATACACTGATGTGTGTAAAATTGATGACTAATAACCTGTTGTATAAAAAAATAAATAAAATAAAATTCAAAAATTAAAAAAAAAACCTAAAAAAAAAGAGATGTGGTACATATATACAATGAAATACTACTCAGCCATATAGAAGAATGAAATAATGCCATTTGCAGCAACCTGTATGGACCTAGAGATTATCATACTATGTGAAGTATGTCAGAGAGAGAAAGACAAATACCATATATCCCTTTTATGTGGAATCTAAAATATGACACAGAATGAACTTATCTACAAAACAGAAACAGACTCACAGACATAGAGAACAGACATGTGGTTGCCAAGGGGGAGGGTGGGGTGGGAGAGGGATAGATTGGGAGTTTGTGGTAGGAAGATGCAAACTATTTTATACAGAATGGATAAACAACAAGGTCCTACTGTATAGCACAAGGAACTATATTCAATATCCTGTGATAAACCACAATGGAGCGCTTTTCATGCCTAGCACAGCCATGGCTTGTGGTCCCAAGAAGCACCTGAAGTGCATAGCAGCTCCAAAGCATTGGACGCTGGATAAACCAACTGGTGCATTTGCTCCTTGTCCATCTACCGGTCCCCACGAGCTGAGGGAATGTCTCCCCCTAATTATTTTCCTAAGGAACAGACTTAAGTATGCCCTAACAGGAGAAGAACTAAAGAAGATCTTCATGCAGCATTTCATTAAGATTGATGGCAAGGTCCGCACTGATATAACCTACCCTGCTGGTTTTACGGACGTCATCAGCATTGACAAGACTGGAGAGAATTTTTGTCTGATCTATGACACCAAGGATCACTTTGTTGCTCATCATACTACACCTGAGGAGGCGAAGTATAAGTTGTGCAAAATGAGAAAGATCTTTGTGGGGACAAAAGGAATCCCTCATCTGGTGAACCATGATGCTCTTACCATTGGCTACACTGATCCCCTCATCAAGGTGAATGACACCATTCAGATTGATTTGGAGACTGGCAAGATTACTGATTTCATCAAATTTGACACTGGTAACCTGTGCATGGTGACTGGAGGTGCTAACTGGGAAGAACTGGTGTGATCACCAACCGGGAGAGACATCCTGGTTCTTTTGATGTAGTTCATGTGAAAGATGCCAATGGCAACAGCTTTGCCACCTGGCTCTCCAACATTTTCATTATTGGCAAAGGCAACAAACTGTGGATCTCTCTTCCCCATGGAAAGGGTATCCACCTTACCAGTGCTGAGGAGAGAGACAAGAGACTGGCGGCCAAACAGAGCAGTGGATAAAATGATCTCTAGGCAACATGAATGGAAGTCTTTGTACTTAATTAAAGACAATACTGCACTAAAAAAAAAAAAACCACAATGGAAAAGAATATGAAAAAGAATGTATATGTATGTATATATACATGTATGTATGTATAACTGAATCACTTTGCTGTACAGTAGAAATTAATACAAATTGTAAATCAAATGTAATTCAATAAAATAAATTTTAAAAAAAAGAAAATGGGAGTGAGAGGAAAAAAATCTAGAAGCTCAGTCCAGGATATCTAACATCCAACTATTGGGAATTCCTAAAGGAGGGAAAAGAAAAGGAAAGGGGAAAATGATCAAAGGAATCATAAAAGCATATTTTCCAGAGTTGGAGGAAGAACTCAAGTGTTCAGGATGAAAGAACCCAGCACAATGGATGGAAAAAGAGCCCCTCCAGGGCACAGCGTCATAATTCCCAGACATACCAGAGCTGTGTGGATCCGTGCTGGCGTTAGCCAGGAGCCCAGGGGAAGGAAGCAGTGGCTGAGTACATGGGCCTAAGTGAGGAGATGGGAACCATGGCTCTGGAGAGCAGAGAGGGTCTGTTGTTCCTGAAAATTCCTGGTGGAGAGTCTCAGCGAGAGATCCTGGTAAGAAACGGTGAGGTTACATTGAGACCAATCAGCATGATCATGTGCTGTTCTCTGGCTACAGTCAAGACTAGTTAATGCCCTACAGGGCTATAAAACCACTAGCAATGTGGGTGACAAAAATCCACAAGTGAACATGTAATACACACGCTATGTACATACATACGTAGTGAATGGCAAGTCAAGTAAAGATGTATTCTCCCAGGTGATAGAATAGTCCCGGGGTGGTCCTCTTAACAATATTCCAGTGGGACACTGGGATGACAAGTTGGGATGACAAGCTGGCCTCCTTTTGCCTTAATTCCAAGTTTGGGTGATTTTTCTGAACACCCCTTGACAAGGCAAAGCACAAAGCTTCAGTGACCTGGCAGCAATGTGAGTAACTAAAGCAGGCCCACATCAGAGGACACTCAGACCCAGTGTTGAGAGACAACAGGGAGAGGTGGGGATTGGGGACAACTGGAGAGCACACACCCTTTCTCCAGGTGTGGCTCCTCCTCGGCATCAGGGACCATTGCCATGGATTTACATACCATCCATTCTCTGCTCACTGACTCCCACATTTTTATACCCAGCTCCACTGCTCCCTGAGCCCTTCACAGGGCCTGTGTCCACTTGGCATCAGGTTTGATATGACCCCAAAACCTGTTCCTCCCTTCATTTTCTAACCCACCAAAATGGCTCTGCCATCCTCCCAGTTGCTCGAGCCAAGAGCCAAATGTGACTTCTTGATTCTTGTGCATTAAAAAGAATGGATAACAGCAAAGGAAATTGTAAACAAAATGAAAAGACAACCTATGAAATGGGAGAAAATATTTACGAACGATGCAACCGACAAGGGATTAATTTCCAAAATATACAAACACCTCATACAACTCAATAAAAAAAAAAACCCAATCAAACAATGGGCAAAAGACCTAAATAGGCATTTCTCCAAAGAAGACATACAGATGGCCAACAGACACATGAAACGATGCTCAACATCACTAATTATTAGAGAAATGCAAATCAAAACTACGAGATATCACCTCATACTGGTCAGAATGGCTATCATCAAAAATGTCTATAAATAATAAATGCTGGAGAGGGTGTGGAGCAAAGGGAACCCTCCTACACTGTTGGTGGGAATGTCAATTGGTGCAGCCACTATGGAGAACAGTATGGAGGTTCCTTAGAAAACTAAAAATAGAGTCACCACATGATCCAGTAATCCCACTCCTGGGCATATATATAGAAAAGATGAAAATTCTAATTCGACAAGATACATGCACCCAATGTTCATTGCAGCACTGTTTACAATAGCCAAGACATGGGAGCAACCTAAATGCCCTTAAACAAATGAATGGTTAAAGAAGATGTGGTATATATACACAATGTACTATTACTCAGCCATGAAAAACAATGAAATAATGCTATTTGCAGCAACATGAATGGACCTAGAGATTATCATACTAAGTGAAGTAAGTCAGACAGAGAAAGACAAATATATGATATGATTTTTATGTGGAATCTAAGAAAATGATACAAATGAACTCATTTACAAAACAGAAATAGACTCACAGATACTGAAAACTAACTTATGGTTACCAAAGGGGAAAGGGGAGTGGGGGAGAGATAAACGAGGAGTTTGGGATTAGCAGATACACACTACTATATATAAAATAGATAAGCAACAAGGACCTACTGTATAGCGCAGGGAACTATATTCTATAACTTGTAATAATCTATAATGGAAAAGAATCTGAAAAAGAAATTATATAAATAAATGAATATTATATATATGTATATATATTTTATACATATAACTGAATCACTTTGCTGTACACCTGAAACTAACACAACACTGTAAATCAACTATACTTCAACTACAAAAATTTTAAAAGAAAGAAAAGATACATGCATCCCAGTGTTCATAGCAGCACTATTGACAAAAACCAAGACATGGGAGCCACCTAAGTGTCCATCAACAGATGAATGGATAAAGATTATATATATATATGTGTATATATATATATATATATATATATATATATATATATATTTACTGTATAGCATAGGCAACTGTCTTGAATATCTTGTAACAACCAATGAGGGAAAAGAATCTGAAAAAGAATTTATACATATTATATATATACACACACACACATACATATAACTGAATCACTTTCTGTACACCTAAAATTAACAGTATTGTAAATCAATTATCGTTCAATTTTTAAAATCATATTAAAAAAGGATGGATAGATTTGGAATGATGTTCATCATATATTATGTATGAAAGGCAAGCAGTAGATTGGTATACCCATTCCTTTAAAGAAAATTAAATAAATTACATCACATAATAAGTTACATAGAAGAACTATGTGGAAGCAAACATATACTATTAATAGTAACTTCCTCCAGGGAATGGTGCTCAGCAGGGTGGAAGGGAGGACTTGCACGTTCTACTTTATATTCCTGTTATTGTTTGAATATTTTACGACCAGTTTTTATTTTTTGTTTTGATATGGAGCCATTTAAGAATAAAACATATCCATATAATAAAACGCTACACAGCCATTACATTCGTAGAAGAAGAATAAATGACATTGAAAGATGTTAATAATACATTAGGTGTAAAAGCTGATAACAGAATCATATGTCCAGAAGGATTCTAGCTTAGTTTTAAAAAAATCTATTTGCAAAAAGAGGTCTGGATTAGGTGATAGTAGTGTATGTAAGAGCCAGAGCTTGGGCATAAGGGAGACCTGGGTTTCAGCCTTAATGGCTGTTGATTTGCCTATGATCTTAGGTAAATTGGGAAAGTCCTCTCAGTCTCAGTTTCCTTAACTGTAAAGTAGGGATAACAGTATCTACACTATAGAGAGGTATTCTGTAAGGATTTGCTGAAATAATGCTTGTCACCCCTAAACTTAGCACCGTTACTGACACATAATAGATAAATGCTACCTGCTCTGGGAGCAATAATGATTATTCTAATAAAATCTTCAAATAATAATTATTAGGGATATATACCAAGGTGTTAACAAAACACTGACCTAGAGATAATAAATGGCTTTTTATTCCCCCCTCCCATCTCTGTGCTTAATCAGTATTTTCTAAGTTTCTTTTTTCTGACCATACTTTTGCTTTTGTAATAAAAACATATTTGAAAAATAGAATATCGCAAGCCAATAGCCAACATTATCCTTAAGAGTAAAACATAACAGCCATTCCCAATGAGGTAAGGAACGACTTAGGTGCAGGACTCTGCTGCGTTTCAAGGCAAAAAGGCAGGAAAGAAACTAACTAAACTATTGAGAAAGAGAAGACAAAAGTTAGGGTCATCTTCTTAGAATTTCCCTGGGAATCAACCAAAAAATGCTCCTGTTTTAGTAAAGTGGCTGCATACACAATAAATATACAAAATTGAAACTGCTTCCCCAGACACCAGTTGGTAGCTATTAACAGAGTGGGCCTGTGGGTAGCAGGAGAGGCAGGTGGACAGGAGACCTCAAATCTGGACAACCTGGTGAGGTTGTACACACAGTGTGGTTGGTGACCAGCCCCCGGGCCAGGGAAAGAGCCAGTCTCCACAGCATACCCCACAGTGCACCCAAGCCCCGATCTTATTCTCATGAACGGTACAGTTATACTGCACTGTTACTGAATTTGTATTAAAACAGTCATGTATTCAACATAAATGTTTAACATTTACTGCTATTTTGGTGACTTATGGCACAGCCCTTTACTCCTAAATACTGCAGTGAATATTTACTAAGATTAGAGATATTCTCTTACATAATCACAGTATAGTTACCCACCTCAATTTAACACTGTTACAGACTTTTCTCTCATCTAATATTCACATTCCAACATTCTCAGTAGAACCAGTAATGTCCTTTTATACTATTTTTTCCCTCCAGCACAGGATCCAGTCTGGGGTCAGAGATTGCATTCGGCTGTCATGTCTCTTTAGCCTCGTTTAATCTGGAACATTTCTATGACTGCTCTTTATCTTTTATGACATTGACATTGGAAGAATACAACCAACCATTCCTCCCCCAACCTCCACCTGCCCTTTTAAATAAAAATAGAGTTTTGCATTTGTCTGATGTTTCCTTGTGACTAGTTTCTAGTTATTCATTCTTGGCCAAAATACTGCAGAGAGCATATATTGAGTCCTTCTTAGACTAATACACCTGGAGGCACATGACACCTGTCTATCCCTCCCTGGAGATGTTAATTTTGATCACCTGATCAGGGTGTGGCCCAATGTCTCCACTGTATAATTACTGGGGTTTTTTTTGTTTTTTGTTCTTGCTTGCAGCTAATATGCAGTCTGTGGGGAGATAGTCCGACATCATACAAATATCTTGCTCATTGCCAAAACATCCCATTAGATTTAGCAACCCTTAATGATTCTTGAGTGATCCAGTCTTTACTAGGATGGTTGCAAAGGATGGCTTTCCAGTTCTAGCATTTCTTCCACTTCACTGGTTGACTCAGAATTTTACTGTAGCAAAGGTCCTCCATTCTTCCTATGTATTTGCTTATCTATTATCAGTGTGGACTCATAAATGTCTGTTTTTATGGGCTTATAATTCATTACTCTACTTGATTGTTTTGGTGCTCAAACACTCCCAGATTTGGCCACTGGGAGCCCCTCCAAGCCGGTGCCCATGTCCTGTGACATGCCCTCGATGTGGTTTTTGAACATTCCCTTACTTTCTAGCCTCACAAGATGTCCCAGGCTCATCACGTACTTACCCTGCCCCAGCTCTGGGATTAGTCATTTCTCTGAGGAACTCTGGGGAATGGAATTACAGACCAAGAGCTGAGAGCTGCTAGAATATCCTTCCTTCTTGACCTTTTCAGCAGACAGAGCTAGGAAATAAATGTATTGTGTGTGTGTGTGTGTGTATACAAATATACATTCAAAGATGTATACATGTGCACATATATATACACATTTTAGAAATCATGAGTTTGCATCTATATCTCCAAATCCATGGAATCTGAAGTTTAACAAGTGTTCTGAGTGACGCCTGAGATCAGAGGATGGGGAGGTGGAGCTGCTCCCGGACCCCTGCCCCCAGTGGGAGGGGTGCGGGCACAGCCCGTATGGAGGAACGGACAAGCATGCCAACCTGGAGGGCAAATTCCCAGGGAGATTCCTTCCTGGACTGTCGTCTCCGCTGGCAGTGAGTCTTGCTTTGCTCTCCACGGTACACCAAGCCTTAGGGTACCAGTCTGCGGAAGTCTCTCCGTAGGTCCTGAATGATGCTGAAGTAACTCAAATGATGCTTCTTCAATAAATGGGAGTGTGCTGCTAAGAAAAAGGAGGGACTTTGAAAAGAAAAACTTGGGATTAAAGCATATCATTGCTAAGAGCGAAAAACAGAACACGTGTGCTTAAAAGTCAAAGTCGTGGTCCATGCTAGAACTTCGGCTTGAAGAATTATCTAAGAATATTGCAAAAGACAAATAATTGGAAATCTGGAGAATTAAACAATCATACTAGCAGAAAAGCAGGCAAACGATATGAAATGTCAAGTCACAAAGAAGGAATACAAACGGACAGTAAATAGGTGAGAATATGCCCATTCGAACTAGTAATTCAAGAAAAGCAAATGAGTACAGCAATGAAAATATGTTTTTGGTCTAACAGTGTTTAGGTAATAGAAACAAAAAAGGAATCAACCTAAGTAGAGAAAAATATATTGAGAAAATATAAGTGCTGTGATTCTGCTGCATCAGGTATCACAGCAGATTGTCTAGGTGAATTTGTTTTCTGTTATTAGGCTGTAGGGTCCAAGTTTATTCAACTTTGTACACTTAGCACCTAACATGATGCTTGGCACAAAGTAGGTTCATAAAAGGAAAGGTCGTATTTCTTGACCACAGAGCAATAATAGTAGGAATTAATCACAAAAGTTTATCTGCCGCTTGGAGATTCAAAATGCATGTAGAAGCGTGTGTGCAAATGTATGTGTGTGTGTAGGTGTGAGAGCCAGGGACACTAGCTGTGATGGGTGTGGCGTGGGTCCGTGTGGGTAGGTACAGCCTACACGTTGGGATGGGATGTGTTTGAGCGTGGTTCTGTCCAGGTGTGTTTGAGCATGGTTCTGTGCAGGTGTGTTTGAGCGTGGTTCTGTCCAGGTGTGTTTGAGCGTGGTTCTGTCCAGGTGTGTTTGAGCGTGGTTCTGTCCAGGTGGTCTGTATATCAGTGTGCGTATGTGTTGGGCTGCACTCCACAGGCCTGCAAGCCTTGCAGTTGTCCAGCCTCAAGACCAAAGAAAGAGCCTGGAAACAGCCACAGAGACAGCAGTGGTTTATTGGACAGGGGATCTTACACGTCCAAAACAAAGGGTCCTGGAGCAACACCCCACCGTGTACAGCAGGTGGCAGGCACGACATGGCAGCCATCTTGGCTACTCAGGGGAGAAGGAGGCTGCCATTTACAGGGGAACTGATGTCAGGTTGGCTCATCAGTCACCAGGGAAACCCGCGGCTGGGGCCCGTCCCTCACCGCCCCTCCGGTTAATGACCATCACCATCACGAGGGCAGATGTTTCCCTTTAAGAAACTAGCAGGTGGAGCCGTTCTGGCCTAAGGACTAGAACAATTACTAGCTGGGGAAGGGGGTAAAGATGCTCAGGTGACAGCGAGTAGGAGAAGCAGGGCCTGGTCGAGCAGGGGAGATACAGAGAGCAAGAGAGCCGCCATCTTGAGTGGCCTGACCACACACTCCACCCCTACGTCCCCTGCGCGACCCTTAGCATCTGGGTGGCCCCTCTTCCGCAATATCCCTGGGGTCCGGTATGTAGAGGGGCACTGCGACCAGAAACCACACGTGCCATACAGACAGCAGCACCTAACGAGTATCAAGCGTAAGACAGGCATTTATCCGGTCAATTTTTCCTGGGAGTCCAGAGCAGGACGACAGTGGCATCTCGCTGGAGACCCAACAGTCAGACTCCTTTCGCAGTGAGGCAGCCGCTGTTGCCCAGCCCGCAAGCAGATTCCTCCCGCCCAGACTAGGGACCTAAGATGTGTAACAGGCACGATACAGGGGAGATCGTGACCACTGAGCAAAATACGAGCGGTGACAGCATGCTGAGATAACACCACCCCTCCCCGTGGTCATCGCCCTGGCCTGCGGTGCCGTGCCACGTAACAAGCACATAACAATCGACCGCAGGGCTAACACAGTGCTGCTTTCTCCAGCAGGCAAAAATCTGTCCTATTCCCCACGGGGCAGGGAACGCAAATCACCAGGGACTTACCTGCCAGCCCCAGGGCCATCTTACAGTGTGCTCCCCGGGGGTAGATCGGATGGCAAGGGCAAAAGTCAGTTATCGTCTTGGCCAATAGTTGTCGACGGCCCTTTGGTGGTCAAGAGTCGTACTCGGATGGGGACTTGTTGGCTCTGGGTTAACATAGCGTAGGCACGGGGACGACGGCTCCGGGGATGCTCAGTGATCGTTCCTGGGCTTCAGTCAGCCTCCCGATCCACAGCTGAGAGCAGGTTCCCATCTCTACGGTTAACTGGCCCAGCAGCCTTTCAGTTAGGTCGGCAGCAGTGGGGCTGTAGGGCGGGTGAAAACGGCAGCGTGTGGCATTCTTAGGGGCCCATTCCTCAACTTCAGCGTGCGTCCCTTGGTCACTAGTGATATTCACAGGGGTCCCATATGTCACACACAGCTGTTCTAGACCCCCAGTGGTGGGTTTCTGCGTTGCTCAACAACGTGGGTAGGACTTTTGTAATGTCTTCCACCTGTTACCACACACCGTAGGCTGCGTATAGCTCCGCCCCCTCCCGCAGCTGGGACCAGAAGCCCCAGGGTACTCTAGTATATTGCCATTGCCACAGGCCTCAACCAGGGCTTTGCGGGGAACTGGCCACAAGCCTGCCTCTGAGTTAATATCCCTAAAGCCTGTGTCTGTAGCCGTTTAGGGGTGGAGGGTGTGGGTATCTCGTCTTACCCAACCAGAGAACGCCTAAGTGTTTGACAGCTATGCCAGGTCTGTACATTGTGTCTGTGCTCTCCAGCCAGCCCCGTGCAGTCAGATGAGCCAGGCGCACGGGGCTGCTACTTATAAACTGGAGAGTGAGGTTAACAGAACAACATCAGTATAGCGGAAGATAAAGACACCTCTCACAGTGGTCAGCTGTCGCAGGGCTCCAAGTGCTAGCGGACGGCCCCCGCACCCCGCGCCTCCCCGATCACCCCACAGTTTTCGGTTCCCCGTCCTTACCTTCCAACATCTCCGCGTTCACGGGAGTTTCCTCGGCTTCCTGGCTGACAGCTGTTGGGCTGCACCCCGCAGGCCTGCAAGTCTTGTAGTTGCCCAGCCATGAGACCAAAGAAAGAGCCTGGAAACAGCCAGAGACATCAATGGTTAATCGGATAAAGTGTCTTACACGTTCGAACCAGAGGATCCTGGAGCAACACCCCGCCGTGGGCAGTAGGCAGGACGTGGCAGCCATGTTAGCTACTTGAGGGAGAAGGAGGCTGCCATTTATAGGGCAATTGACGTCAGGTTGGCTCATCAGTCACCAGGGAAACCAGCGGCTGGGGCCCCTCCCTCACCGCATTTCGGGTTAACGACCATTAGCCTAAGGACTAGAACGATCTCTAGCTGGGGAAGGGGGTGGTGATGCTCACGTGACAGGGTGTAGGAGAAGCAGGGCCTGGTCGAGCAGGGGATCTACAGAGAGCAAGAGAGCCGCCATCTTGAGTGTCCTGACCATATAGTGACGTGTCCCAGTTTAGTTTGTACAGAGCAGTGGTCAGGGTGCGTGACACGTGCCGAAGGCAGAAGCTCAGGCCCATGGGGCCCCAGGAGGTAGGGCAGAGGCAGATGCGTTGTGCCCTGGCCAGACTGTGGGCGTCAGCAGCTGAGTCCCTGGCTGGCCTGTCCATAGGTCCTGCTGCAGCTGTGACCAAGGGCCAGGGGACACAGGGGCGGGGGTGGGGGAGCAGGGAGACACAGGATGGGGGCTGGTGGGGGGCAGGAGGACAGCACAATGCCTTCAGACCATCTCTCTGCAAGCAGCACTCAAAGTCAGCCCCCAGCACTGGTCCCTGCCCAACCTACAATCTCCCTTCCAGGTCATCCCCTCTTCCTTTCAAGCTATAGACAGGCAGTGAGTTCAAGGTCCTCCCACTCCCACTGGAGGTTTGGGGAAACAGTCCTGGCAAGAGGAGGGGGGCAACGTGTTCATTATAGGAAATGAGCAGCACAATTGCATTCTAATAAATCAGTGCAGATTTCCGAGCAGCACGGCGTCTCACGGGCTCCGCGGGCCGTGGAATTCAATATGATATGCTTCAGCCTGTCAGCTAATGGGCTGCTGCTGGATGCCATGTGATCCAACCTTCCCGGGGACGTTAAACGATGCTGAAAAGTGGCCCAGATTTATCTATCGGTGCAGTGTGTGTCCCTGCCTGTGGGCATGTAGGGAAATGACAAGTTGTGAAAACAGGTCTTTGTGAGCAAGGTGGGAGGGGACAGGGTTTTCAGGGCTGCCCTGTGCTGGGGTTGTCGCCAGCTCACCCAGGTGACACACGGCTCCACGACATAGAGCATCAGTTTCCCCACCTGTTAAATCCATTATTTGATTACTATTCCCTCTCTCACCTGTCATTCATTCATTCATTCATTCCCAGAACATTCCACCTACTATGTACTGAGTTGTGTGCTAGGCGCTGCCAGGGCTGCCAACGGGATGGACAAGGCCCTGCCCTCCTGGAGGGAGGGGAGAGGGCATTAAACAACTGCCATGAGAAGCGCCATCAATTCTCATGGCCCTTTATCACCGGGGCCGCCGCCAGCTTCCTGTTGCCGGGCACACCGTCCCACTCCGTGGTCCACCCTCCAATCCTAACCTCAGTTATCTTTCCAACCACAGCCCCGATCACAGTGTCCTCTGAACACTCTCCAGTGGCGAGGAGGACATCATCAGGGTGGCCTGCGCCACCTGCAGGACTGGCCCTCTGCCAGCCTCCCCTGCCCACGCTGTCCTCGTTCTCTGAGCCGGATCTGCGCGCAGGGCCTCCCTCCGTGCTGCCTCCTCTCTGCTCTGCTCTGCTCACCTCTCTGCTCTTAGTTAACCACCGTCCATCTCACAGCATCAGGTGGGCAGGGCCACGTCTGGTTTTGCTCGCATCCTCGCCTCCCCAGGGTTGGCACGGTGCTGGCCCGGGGAACGTGCTCAGTAGCTAATGACTGGGGGGAGGGGGAGGCAGGGAAGGGAGAGGGGGGAGCCAGCTGAGCAGGCCTTAGCCAGGTCAGAGGGCCCCTGGCAGGGCTGGCAGAGGTACAGACCCCCACAGGGCACAGGGCACGGGAATCCAGAGGGGCCACAGGAGCCAGGCAGGGAAGTGCAGCTGTGAGGCTCGTTATCTGACTCACGTGTTTAAAGGTCCCCAGGATGCAGGGGAAGGACCGATGGCAGACGGAGCAGTGGAGGTGGCCGGAGCAGCAGGAAGTCCTGCAGGCACCCCGGGGGAATGGCGAGGGGCTGGGGAGCTGTGGGTACCCTCCCCACTGGAGGAGGGCTGGAGGGCTGGCCCAGATGGGGGCTGGCAGCGAGGGTTTGGGGTTTAGGAGGAAGGAGATGCTTTACAGCCTACATCCCACTGGCCCCTACAGAGCAGGAAGGGTCCCTGGGCCCCCGCTCCCCTGTGCGAGCCCCGTGGCAGCGGTGTTTGTGCCCACTGCTTCCTCTTGCAATGCCCCCCACCCCCGGGGAATTTAGGGGAGGGAGAATAACCTGCTCCCTGAAGGGCTTTCATTTATAATCTGGAAGGAGCCATAGACCTACTAAATAAAACGGCCTCGGTGCAGACTTGCAGGGTCTACTATAACTACCTGGGAAGAGCCAGTCTGCTGCTTTTTTTTTTTTATTTGCATTTTTCAAAGTGTTTAATGGATATTTATACAAAAAAACAGCCTATCGGGTAAATGCACAACTTTACATTAGGCTGAGAAGGCTGAGGGGATACTGGGTCTTCACCCCTCACTCATGTCCACTGGGTTCAGCAGTCAGAAGGCCACCTTCACAGACTAGCAGATACAGAGACCAAACTAGTGGTTACCAGTGGGTGGGTGGTGGGCAGGGGAGGGGGCAGGGGCAATACAGGGGGAGGGGATTAAGAGGTACAAACTATTATGTATAAAATAACCTACAAGGATATATTGTACAACACAGGGAATATAGACAATATCTTACAATAACTATAAACGAGTATAACCTTTAAAAATTGCAAATCACTATATTGTACACCTGTAACTTATATATCAGTAATATTGTACATCAACTATACTGCCTCAGTTTAAAAAGTTTTTTAAAAAATATAAGAAGGCTGCCTTCACTCATTCCCTCATTAAGTCATTCCACACACATTTCCCGAGCACCTCCTCTGACCGGGGGTGGGATCCAGGAGTGAATGCACACAGCCCTCCCCTAGAGGGAGAATCACCTTGCAGTGGGTTAAAGGGACACACAAAGGCTGGGGCGGAGGGACCCAAGACAGCCTGCGAAAGTGGGGTCAGCTTTGCAGAGGAGGAAGCTTACCAGGCCACAGGGGAGGGGGCGCATCTGGGGCAGAAGGAAGAGCCTGGACGTAGCCCTGGAGGAATGGAAGAGATGGGGCTTTGAGGAATGGTCGAAAGTGTGCTGAGTCCTGAGCTAAGGTTCACCGGAGAAAGAGGCAGCCTCTCGGCGGGCTGCCCCGCTGCTCACCTCCGGGGGGTGCCCCCAAGGTCCTTCCCTGGGTGTCACTGCCCCCTGCACAGTGCACAACCCTCACGGCTGCATGTGGTGGGCCTTTTTTGGGGGCTGGGAGAAAGCTGGGCCCCAAATGGGCAGGTCCCCCAAACCAAGTGGGGAGTTTGAGCTGGATCCAGGTGGCAGGAAGCCGTTTTGTGTCTTTCGGAAGGAGGGTGACACCATCAGAGTGGCATCTCGGAAAGACCACTCTGGCAGCCTGTGGAGAATTTGTTGAGGTACAGAGACAGTTGGCTGCCAAAAAATGGTCCGTACAGAACACGTATTTTGCAAAAAGATATGACAGAAGTCTAATTCTTTTCATCTGCAAAGTGATGCTGCAAATCAACAAGAAAAAGACCAGCCGAAAAATGGGCAAAGAACACGAGCAGCCGGTTTGTAGGGGAGGAAATACTCATGACTTTGAAACACAGAAGAAAGCTTCTCAACCTCATTCGTAAGAGAAACAAATTAAATCTGTAATGAGATGCTGCCATGTTTTTTTCACCCACGGACTGGCAAAGGTTAGCGTTTTGATAACAAGCCTTGTTGGGGAGGATGGGGGATCTGGCCCTCTCACACACTGTTGGTGGGACTGAAAATTGGTGTGGCCTCTTGGGAGGGCAATTTGGCAATATTGATTGCAATTTAAAATGCATATACCCTTTGACCTAGTAATTTGACCTGTAGGATGTACTCATACGTGTGCATAAAGATACATGTACAAGAACAATCCCTGCGGCACTTTATGTAGTAATAGAAAACTGGAAACAAACTAAATGCATCAACTGGGGGACATTTAAGTAAACGAAAATATTCTAAGTCATTATAGTGCATCGCATAATGTCATGACAATGGTGCCATTAAAAACCTGAGGCCAGCTGACACGTACATATCCCGCAACAACCTCCCAGAAACAGCGTTAAGTGAAAAGTAGAGTGCCGGTTAGTGGATACACACATATGTAAGAATTCATGTATGTGTACAGACTGTCTTTGAAAGGAACACACAAAACCCAGAAACTATAGCTGCCTCTGGGGACAGACTGGAGAACTGAAACACAGGGGTGAAAGGGAGATTACTTGTCACTGTACATCTTTTTGTGCTGTTTTTATTTGTTTTAGTCATTATATATATGCATTAATATCATATGGGCATTTATATATGTGTGTATCTCCACTGCATATTTTTAAAAAATTATTGCAGCCGCTATAGAGAACATTATGGAGTTTCCTTAAAAAACTAAAAATAGAGTTACCATATGATCCAGCAATCCTAACTCTTGGGCATATATCGGGAGAAAACTCTAATTTGAAAAGATGCATGCATCCCAATTTTCATAGCAGCACTATTTTCAATAGCCAAGACATGGGAGCAACCTAAATGTCCATCGATAGATGAATGGATAAAGAAGATGTGGTACATATATACAATGGAATATTGTTCGGCCATAAAAAAGAATGGAATAATGCCATTTGCAGCAACATGGATGGACCTAGAGATTATCATACTAAGTGAAGTAAGTCAGACACAGAAAGACAAATATCACTTATATGTGGAATCTAAAAAAATGGTACAAATGAACTTATTTTCAAAACAGAAATAGACTCACAGACATAGAAAACAAACTTATGGTTACCAAAGGGCAAAAGGTGGGGGGAAGGGATAAATTAGGAGTTTGGGATTAACAGATACACACGACAATCTATAAAATAAACAAGGACCAACTGTAGAGCACAGGGAACTATATTCTATATCTTATAATAACCTGTAATGGAAAAGAATCTGAAAAAGAATAGATATATGTGTGTGTGTGTGTGTGTGTATAACTGAATCACTTTGCTGTGCACCTGAAACTAACACAACATTAAAAAAAAGAAAAAGAAAAAAACTACAGCAACCACAAGAAGCCCAGGTGGCTGAGTGTCCTTCCCATGCAGCGGAGGCTCATTTTACCATGTCCTTGGGGAATGAACTTCCATGAACGTGAATTTTCCAGATACATTATAAGAATCAAAACTCTTTAAAAGCTTTTTTTCAATAAAGGAAACCCCTGTAAAATGTCTAATATCCTTCCATATTTTATCAAGTAAAGAGTGTGGAATGTGCGTGAACGTTTCCTGTCTAGGAAGCAAAGGGCGCTTTGCCCCTGCACTCAGGGCCCCCCTCGGCCGTAAGGGGGCTCCTGTCCCTCCCCAGCCTGTCAGGTGCCACTTGACACACAGCGTGTGAGCACAGAGAAAGGGCTGAAACAAGCGTGTCATTTCTGGGCCGGGAGCCCGGGTCGGGGCAGACGTTCCGGGTGTCGTGACGCTGGTGGCACCCACAGGCGTGGCTGGAGTCCTGGGACGTTTTGACCTTGCGATAACGGGGGCAGCTGCTTCCCTCTCCCTGCTGTCAACCTCAGAGTCTCTCTGGTGGCCTGTGGGCTGGCGGAGGGCAGGCTACTGCGGCCTTAGGCAAGGTGAGAAGCTTCTCCAGACCTAAGTTTTCCCAGCTGTAAAAGGGGAGTGATATCACCCAATGGCCAG
The DNA here is from genome assembly GCF_009873245.2 of Balaenoptera musculus. Lineage (NCBI taxonomy): Eukaryota > Metazoa > Chordata > Mammalia > Artiodactyla > Balaenopteridae > Balaenoptera > Balaenoptera musculus. Next base: position 103,448,255 of record NC_045790.1, read on the forward strand.
GGTGACTCTGGGGCCTGGGACAAAGCTGGTCCTCCACACATGGACACCGTTTTCACCACTGGCCACCCTTGCCCACACTGCCTGGCACACTCCTGTCCCAGTTATGGGAACCTGGCCTCCTAGGTTCCCCCCGCCACCGCCATCACTTTGCTGCCCAGCTGAGCAATTCCCAAGGCCTCCTGTTCTGTAAACCTGGCTGGGTTGGGGTGGCTTCCAGGAAGCAGAGACCGGCGAGGCCTTTTTTATTACACGCCAGGGCTTTTCAGAGAAGTGTTTGCTGATGTGGTGCTACTCAAGGTCTCCCCAGAGTCTCCCACTTCAACATGTTCTCAGCCGCCTCTGTTGGCGGCACTCACCCGCCCTTCCAAGGGGGGCCCATCGCGGCAGCACAGAGGAGAACCGTCTGGAGTGAGATCCCGTCTCCACGAGGCCGGGATCCCAGATTGGCTTTGGCATTTCTAAGCCAAGTCACTTCATCTCAGTTTTGAACCTCAGTTTCCTCATCTGTAAAATGGGGAGATAGTAAGAGTATCATTTCCCAAGCATGCTTCTCAGACTAAATGAACTAACACATGTAATGTGCCTGGCATGGTCTGGCCGTTGTATGTGCTCAGGGGATGTGAATGAGGAATGTGGTTACATTCCCCCACCAGATCACCCTGTGTTGTGACACGGCTTCCACCAGCTACCAGAGGAGCCCTGATGCCGCTCGATTCCCCGCACTGAGGCTGCTTGTGCAGGGCCGACCCTCCTCAGCAGACCTATAGCTAGAGCTGGCGTGGCCAGACCACCTGTCTCTAGGCCTGAAGACGCCAGGCCGCCTTGGGCTGTGTGCTCTGCTCCAGCCTGGAAGGGCACACACTCTGTCTGGGCTCCTCATCTATTCTCCAGTCCTGGCCCCATCCTCCCTCAAGGGGAAAACGTCAGTGACCTGCTTTGGACTGGGCTTTCCAGGGGATGGGAAGGCTCCCCAAGAGCTTGGAGCTGAGCTGCAGCCAAGCCACAGAGCTTAGGACTGGAATTCTTAGTGGGAAGATACAAGATATTCCCAGAATCCTGACTCTGGACTCTTAGGAAACCATGTGCCCCGCATCACATTGTGCTTCTCAAGTGGAGAGTATGTGGTGGGGGTGAGATGCTCTGTGCAGCTGTAAGAGAAACACAGTCACTTTCTTGGAGCAGCAATTTTATTTAAAGATTGAAGCATTTTTATAGTAAAACAAATATGAATTGAGGCAAAAAGGTAACATGTGTCCACCAAGTCCCATTTCATTTTTTCGACTTGGATGTACAGGAAGAACACATTTCCCAGTATCCCCTGCACTCAGGTTGGGGCCAGGTGACCAGATTCTGGCCAAGGGCATGTGGGTGGAGGTGAAGTCACCTCTCCCTGAACAACCCACTCCTGCAGTCCTCCCGTCTTCTCTTCCTTTTGGAGGCAACTGGGAAGCCGTCCTTGAGGAGAAGGAGCCCAGGCAGGAAGCAGCCGGGACCCTGCGTGGCGGAGTGTCATCCTGGAGAGCCCCCTGGCCCCGTCAGATTTGCACAGGCAAGAAGTAAACCACAGGGGTGTTCAGCCACGGTGATTTGGGGGTTTAGCTCAGCATCCTGACTAAAATATGGACATAATATGGAGCCCAAAGCAATATTTACAGGACTTTTAAAGCTAAGACATGAGTCTTCAAGTAAGTGGCTGCTTGCAGCTGGCATCTGGGCCATGCCCACAGACTTCTGACCTGCCAGTCTGGGCTGTATTTTTCTCCAGCACCGTCAGTGATGCCACAGCCACTGGCCCTGGAAATGGCTCGAAGCACAGCTATGAAAGCGCCTGGGGAGGAGCGCCTGAGGTTGAGTGTCTGAGCAGATCACATGGCTCCTGCCTGACGACTGGGGTCAAGTGAGAAACGAGCCCAGCACCGGCCTCCGAGGTCCCCACAACCATTCTATGGGGGATGAGAGAGGACGGTCCAGCTCCTGCCTCGGGCCCTGGGGTGAACCCGCCCTGACTGTCACTGTTGCCGGCACGATGCACGTCTTCCAGGAGCCACGGCTGGGCTCAGGCGGCCGGGGAAGGAGGCTGCTGTGGTCATGACTTCAAACAAGTTACTTCTCCCAGGCCCCCAGTTTTGCCGCAGGTAAAAAATTGGAAGTGATGACGATGATGACGGCATTTGAAGCTATTTCCTTACATGCAACCGCAATATATAAAACAGAACAACAACCAAAACAACAGAAAAGAAAGAAAGAAACAAAAACAGAACAGCCGAGCTGCTCTCGGGCACCATGGAATCTAGTTTAAAACCCTGAACTAGAAGCTGGCCCTGGCTTCTGCTCTTCAGATTCCTTCGCTGAGGAGGCCTGAGCTCACACCCCTAACTTGCTGGGCATTTGGGCCGGGCCCGTCCCCTCTCTGGGCTTGCAGTGTCCCATGTGTGAAACTGACAGGTTGGAAATGCTATGGCCGTGGATAGAATGTTAATAACAAAGCGCATTACATAGAGATAAAGCTGGAGCTGCTTGGGTTAAAGATAGAGTGCGGTCTGAGCCCTGAGGGGCACCACCAGATGCCCAGGGCTTCTGTGGGAGGCAGCTGCATGGAAAGACCACTGGAAGGCATGCCTGGCCTTGTTGCCATGGGCCAAGGCAGTGCTAACCTCCCAGGCTGCTGGGGCAGCCTCCGCACCTGGTGCGGGGACCATGGGTGACAAACCTGGGTTTCTTCAGCAGGGAGCAGGGTGGCAGCTCTTACTGCACAGCCGAGCCATGACCTGCGGGCACAGGCGTCTAAGACCAAGGGGCTGGCACAGAGTCGGAGAACAAAGAATGTGTAGGATCTGAATGTTTCACAAAATGGAGAACCCGAGGGGTCCAAAGAACAAAGGAGTTCCCGGGGGTAACAGAGCCTGCCTGAGTGGCCCCCCACTGTGGAGGGGCTGTGGGAAATGACGCCTCTCTGATGCCATCGGGTGGTGGTTTCCAAGGGGCAGGGATCCCATTTATTTATAACTCAAGGCCATCTGCCTTTCTCTTTCCACCGGGTGGTCCACAGGCTGAGAAATGTTCAGAGCAGACAGAGGCTACCCCCAAAGGGTCAAGGGCAGGGCTGGCGCCAGGACAGGGCCACCAGGTGTGTGTGTCAGCAGCACCAGGTGGCCTCTTTGGAGCAGCTTGAACCACTAAGTTCTCCAGGGAGCTGCCCTGCCCTGAGCCTCCTCATGGGGGCCGAGCTTGCGACAGACCCCTATCCAGCCTGGCGCTGTGGGCAGTGGCTGCTGCCCACACAAAGCTGGAAGGAGCCACCTTCTCCCCCAGGGCAGGCGCGCCGCCAGAGTCTCTACCAGGTGGCCAGGCTCTAGGGGCACGTCACTCCCTCCCTCAGGGAGACTGTCCCCAGTGGATCAAGGGTTGGGGGCTTTTCCAAACTCCTTCCTCCATCTCCCCCAGGATGTCACAGGTTCCTTGAGGCAATATTTAGCTCCCCAGCCAAACATTAGCCATTAGAGGAGAAAAAAATTAGGAGGATCCCCTTTCTCCCCAGCTGACCCCAAATGAACAAGCCCTGCCCACCCTGCTAGATTTGCTGTCGCTAATTATCACGCAGAAGAAATCGTCGGTATTTTGCAGTACTTTGCAGCCGTTTCTATGTGGGGCCTGAGTGCAGAGACACTCAGCTCTGTTTTATTATTGCATTTTACGAAGTTACCAAGACAACTGAGGCCAAGTAACAGAACCTCGACTTTATGCGCCATGAAAATTTAATAAAGAATTGTTAAAGGCTTTTAAGAAGCAGAAGCTGCAGTCCAGCAGCAGCAGGGAGGAGGGACAAGCACGTGGGGCCGTCCACCAGACCTGGAGGAGCCTGGCCTGTCAGGGCCATCCACGTGGGCGGGAGTGATCTCTGGCATCTGTCTAGTTCAACCGTATCGAGACCGGTCCTTTTCTCAAAGGACATTTATTAAGACACTTCCTGGTGCCAGGCTCTTTACATAGGTTACGACCCCATCTCCACTGTGCAGGAGAGGAAGAGGGCAGGGGGTGGAATCACTGGTCCATGGCCATGATCACATAGCTAGAGAGCGACAGACCCAGCCAAAGACGCTCACTCTTCCCACAGCACTCAGGGCCTCTGCTGGGATTCTCGTTTTCCCCATTCTGATGCAAGAAGTCCTGAAGGGAAATACTCCTGCTGACTCTTTTCATCTCCCAGCTCCTTGCCTTGCTTGCTTCTGCAGCCTGGGAGGGGGCTGGAGGGACATGGTGAGGGGCGGGCAATGTCCCTGTGGCCCAAAACTACCGCCCTGGTTGAAATCTTAGCAAATGCCTTCGTGTCGGAGGAAATGTTCTACTTGTAAGTCTCCTGGTGAGCGTGTTATGTTACCCCAGGGCTGCAAAGACTCTCTTTCCTCTCCTCTCTAAATAAGGCTCAGAAGCAATTTTGCCATTTTATACCAAAGCTCAATGGTGCTCAGTGTGTGTGTGTGTGTGTGTGTGTGTGTGTGTGTGTATGCACACATGCATGTATAAGCAGTATGCTGTGTGGGTTTCCTAGTTATAGAAAAATCAAGACTTCTGGTTACTAGAGATGGAGGTAATTGAATGTTGCCTGTTCTGCAAAGCTCCTTTGCCCCTGGAACAGAAAAAAAAAAACTCGAACATATTTCATGAGGGAGAAATTCATATACCGTATGGGAAAATTTCTCCCATATCTGTCAAACTCGGTAGGAGATTGGCAAAATTACCAATCAGGGTGAGTTTGCCTCACTTGGAGAGAAGGGCAGCTCTCAGCCACTGAGCGAGATCTCATCATTACTGAGTTTTGAGGGAAGGGGCTCAAATGCCAGCCAGTCAAGCCAGTTCTCAAGGCTGGGACCGAAGAGTTTAGGGCATTAATCAAGAAATGAAAAAAAATTAAGCTATTTTGGAGTAATATCCTGCCAATCACAAGGCAAATTCCAGGTGTTAGAGGAGCAGCGGAAACCATTTTTCACCCCGTGAATGTCTTCAACTATGTGAGGATGAAGCGGGGTGGAGAGGGAGGGGAACTGACTGTTCTGGCTTCATTTGTCCTGATGGATTAGAACATTCCAGGAGGAACCTTTTCCCTTCATCCCTTTACACTTTGTAGGAAACCAGAAGCCAGTCTGAAGATAACATGGCATTCCAGCAGCATTTGGGTTTACAAAATGCTTTCACGTGTATTATGCTTTCTATCTCTTGTCTCCTGTTCCCAGAGACAAAGTGAGAGAGGAGCTATCACTCCCGGTGCAGCTCAGGAACCCGGAGCCCATAGAGCTCAGTGCGAAAGATCAGGTGGGACTGCCCCAAGCTAAGCCCCAGGACCACCTGAGCCATCACCCAGCCTCTCTCAGACGTGGGTTTCTGCGTCTGTGAAATGGGGCCAAAACCCTCTCCCTGCTGGGCTATAGGAACATTGAGGCGCCGTTATGAGAGCAGTTATGGGGCCGAGAAAGGAGCAAGGCGTTGGGGGCTGGGCTCTGCCTTTCACCAGCTGGGAGGCCTTGGGCAAGTCACCTGACCTCCTGGGCATCAGTGCCCCCAGCTATGAAAAGAGGGTGATGAGAATCCTCATCCTTTGTGGGGTCGTTGGGAGGATGGAGGTAAAAGTACTTTGCAAACTGTGAAGCGTCAAACAGATGGTACACTCACGTGGGAAGGGGAGTTGATTCTAGAAAGGCACAGAACACCATTCCAATGTCTAGGCTCCTCCCCAACCTGGTCCTACTCACCCTGACTAACTACATTCACATCAGGATTATCTGCTCTGAACTAACCAACCCCCCACAGATGCTGTGGGGCTGGAGAGACAGGCTGGATGCCCGATGGAGGAGCCGTGGTGGGCTTGATCCAGCCTGGTGGCCCTTAGTCTCCCAGACGGCGGTGCCCATGGGGGACGCAGCCCAGACCAGAGCCCGGGCACGAAGGAACACGGAGAGACCGCCCAGGGTCAGAGGAACCACTGTCTGCTGGGGTCCCGGGACACGGACATGTTCACAAATCAAACCGTCAGGGCATCCGCAGGGGGCTGGGGAGAACCAATGTTGTAGCTCAGGCTCCTCGCCCGGGCCCTCTGAACAGTCCCAACCGGCACCGGTAGGGCCCCGGCTCGGTGCCCGAGGGGCCAGCGTGAATCCAGCACCTGCCTGACCGTGAAAGAGCTCACTGCTTGATGGGAACGAACACCCCACCACAGCACAAGTGTGATAACAAAGGACTTTCCGGGTTCTCACAAGTAGAAGGAGGGGGAGGTTCACGGTTGGGGGGATGGCAGTGGGGACACTTGACCTGGGCCTTGAAAGATAACTAAGTTTCCACTGGACAGAGGGAGGGTCCAGCAGAGGGGACAGCAAAGGTGGGAGAGCACGGAGCAGATCCGGGCCCCGTGGCCCTCCCACGGGGGTGGGAACCGGCACATTCTCTCCCGAGTGGTAGCAACAGACACAAAGGGGCTGTTGGGAGGGAGCACAGAGGCTGCTCCTGAGGGCTGGGGGCTGAGCGTGGATTTAGGGTGGAAAGGCAGGAGGGGATTGGATCACGAGGGGACTTGAATGCCGGGTCAGGAAGCCTGGGCTTTATCTGGGAAGAGAGAGGGTTGACTGAACTGGGGGATTGTGCGCTCACCTCTGTGGTTCTGAGAGTCCTCCCTGGGCTGATAGGGACAGAAGATGGTTGAGGGGGTTAAGAGGCAGAAGACTGATGCAGTGCAGCCAAGAGATGATGGGGTCTGAGCTGGGAGAGTGGATGGAGGACAAAGAAGAGGGACCCAGGAGTTTGGGGATGGAGGCTCCTGTCTCCAGGAGGCCCTGCCTCCGCACATGGGGAGGGGCCTGTTGGGACCAGCACTGCCAACAGATGCACCGAATCCAAATCGCCTTTACAAGCCCCGTTCTGACCGGGCTGTGGGGACAGAGCTCCTGACCGTAACAGCAGAGAAGCCAAGCACATCCCCTGGGAGGCAGGAAGGAGGGGAGCAGGCAAGGCCGGCACTGAAGGGGGAAGGATGCTTTCCGGGTACACCAGAAGGGGCACGGCAGGCACGGCAGGAGAAGATGGAGGCGGGCAGTGGCCCGGGGTTGCACGCAGCCCAAGCTGGAACGGACCGAGCCTGATCGCATCCGTTCATTGAAGCCACTCTGGGTGCCGGCCCTGCAGGGACTCAGCCGGTGAACCGTGACAGGGTCGCTGTGGCTGGGCTGTGTGTGGGAGCACCAGCAGGAGGGGGAGGAAGGGCAAGAGAGGACGGGGGAGGAGAGGCCGGGATGGAGCCCGAGGGCCCTTCTCAGGGATGGGCTGACCCCATGGGCAGAGCACAGGGACCCAGATCCCCACGGAGCATCTCTCTTCCAGGAGGAAGGAAACCCCTGCTTTTGCGATCACTTCAATTACACCCTACACAACGAGCAGCCAATTACCAAAGGGGATAAACACAGTGGGACTTGCTATTAGGCACGTGGCGGCGGGGGAAGTCTCCTATCACTCACTCTAATAATGGAGCAGCCCCTGATTCTTCCTGTTCAACGGCGTTGAGAAAATAGGGCCCGCTCTGTCACTGACTGGCCTCCTGTAAAATGGCAGCCTCGTTTCCCCAGTGCTCCCCGAGGGCCGTGGGGCTTCTCAGGCCCTGTCTGCCCTGGAGGGACTCCTTCTAGACAGTGACCCTGGGGGGCCACCCAGCAACCTGCCTCCAGATGACACGCCAGGGGTGGGAAGAGAACGGTCCTCATCCTGGGAGCTGATGTTCACATATCACCCCAAACAATGTGGCTGGAATTCAGCCTATTGATACATTTTTTTTTTTCTAAAAATTTCAGTGCGCTTGCTTGGTTTGGAACCTGATGATTGCCCCCATTTTGGCAACTGAATGCTTTCGGGAAATCAACTTCAAGAAATGGTATAAAGTTAGAACTTTGTCTAAAAGACGCTTTGCTGCTCCCAGCTGCTAACAAGCGTGCAGGGTTACATTTACTTGGGTTGTTCGCTGTGCCATCCATTCGCGCGGCTGCCGGGCCCGGGAGAGTGCACAGGCTCTTCTAACTCATTTCCTCTCAGTGGACCGTCTAGGAACACTGATGGCCCCAGCCCATGACACCAGATGCTGTGACAGTGTGCAGAGCCCTGGGGGACCCCGGGCAGCCCCAGAGCAGGGAGGACCCACCAGTGGTCTGTGTTTGGAGCTGGATTCACACTCACCCGGGGACACAGAGGGGATGGGGCTCTGGAGTCAACCGACAGACCTGGACCAAGGCCTGACTTACCACGTGACCTCCCAGGCCTTGTTTTCCCTCTGAAAATGGGAACAGCGTCACGAAACTGCCCCAGATGACTGGAAAATGGAGCTGATGGCACCTCTAAAATGTCCCCACGTGGGAGGCGCTTGCTGCCCATTGGGTTCCTCCTGCCCCTCCCACCTTTGGAAGGGAGGCCACCTGGCTTGCTTTTTGCTGGGAAAACAGAGATGTTTATTTTCTTTATAGAAAGACAGAGTCTCCTGTCACCTAACAGCCCAGCATGGGCTCTGCAGGGCTCGGGTAATGCTGGGGCCCTCTGGGCTGGGGAAGGGCTGTGGCCTTGGGTCTGCCCTGGGCCCCCAGGAGCAGGAGGGGAGAGGCAGCGGGATGGGGGCATTGCATGGGAGCCACCCTGCCGGGGGCAGGCAGGCTTTACTGCTTGAGAGAATGGGCTTCTGGGTGGGAGGAAGGTCAGGCAAGGGTTAACAGAGCCCCACTCCCCCCAAATAACTTGCCAACAGTTGGAGGGATCTTGGATGAAGAACTTTCCCTTTGGGTTGAAAAATATTCCTAGGAGGGTGATTTCAAGCCATTCATTTCAACACTTTTTGAGTACCTACGACGTACCAGGCTCTATGCTGGACCTTGAGGCAACTGCTCCCACCGGTTGGGGTGAAGGGCAGTGGGATCAGAGACAGGGAAGGATGTGAGGAGGAAGAAGAAGAGAAAAGCAGGAGAAGGAAGACGTCTGTGCTGGTCTAGGACACACCTCTGCCACCAATGACTTTCCCCCGGCCCTACATTTGTGAGCATTTTCTGAGTCCTACTGTGTGCCAGGCACCGTGCTAATTAATGCCTTTAAAGACCCTTCATCCTCCTCACTCAGAGCCTGATGGTCAGCTCCGTCCAGGGCCCCCAGGGTCCTATAACGAGGGCCACATTAACCCCAAATCCAACAACACTCTGGAGACCTTGGCTGTACAAGGGCAGTCTCTTGTCTGCCTGTGGTCAGCAGGCCCTGGACCCTGACTTGCCTGGGGCCATTTTCCAAAATGCTACCTTTGGCTGCCTCTGAAGCTTCCCCTCTGAGCGGGGGCTGCCTGGAGACATGGAGGGAGACAGGGAAAGGGTCTCGTGGATGCGAGAGCACAGCTCCCCTTTGCCCAGCTCCTGACATCAAGCCCCCGCTTGCTCTGATCCTTACGCAGGTCTTACTTTCCTTCCCTCTGAAGCCCCCTCCTCCCCTCCAGGGCACCCTGCACACTCTGGGCACACTTGGTGATCGCCCCACCCATGGAGGGCTCCAATCAGAGGCCACGTGACTGGGGGACTCCTGCTTCGGGGTCAAGGTCAAACAAAATGATCTCAGAGGCTCCTGCCAGCTCTGAGACTCCAGGAGCCTTCCTCAGTTACCTCTTAGTTAACCATATCTTAATGAATAACACATGGAACACTGCAGCAACAGGCAAGCTCATGAAATCAACGAGGTCGGTCTGTTAACCACACCCACGTAGCACATGATTGCGGTGGGAGAGTCGCGCAGGCCTCCTGGGTGTTTCCACTTCATTTTCACAGAATGGGTGGTAGGAAATACACATGATGTCCCTGGGCTCTAACCGTATTCTCTTCGGGCGGGGCCTCAGCAGACCCCAGTCTTGGCTGCCTCAAGTTCTTTCTTCTCCGCAGCTCTCCGTCTTGGGGTTGTTGGTGCCCCCTTCCCCAAACACAGCAGTTTTATCCCCGGCTGTGGCTTCCCATGAGCCCAGAATAGAAGAGGCCATCTGTCACGTTTTGGATGTCATATGTCCGCTGATGGCTCGCAAGCAGGTGGGCCACCAAGAGGTGCTGGGCGGAGGGCGGTTGAGAATCAGGCAGCCTCTGGAAGTGCAGCTTAGCAGAACATGGAGACGATTAGGGGGAACCTCAGGTGGGAATTCTCAGCATCCTGCCATCTCTCCCCCCGGCAGGAAGCCTGGGGGTCTCTTGGGCTCGGAAGGGCTCAGTCTTCTTCTGGGAGGACACAGCAGCCCTCAGGACAGAGCGTGTCTGGAATGGGAGAGCTTGAGGGCACCGTTTGTGCAGGGCGGGGGACGGCCCTCAGCCAGCTGGGCTGCGGGGGTGGCCTCCTGCGGGGTGCCACTGTGAGGGGGCCGGCCCCCCGATGTGGCGCTCCGGCCGCACACCAGGCGCTTTTCGTCCAGCAGGGACAGGTGGTATTCACACAGGTCAATCAGCGAGGCTACCTGCTCGTGGCGTGGCAGCATCTTGAACTTCCTCTGGGCCAGGTAAAAGAAAGCCTCCACGAAGGCCTGCAGGCACATCCCTGTGGGTGAGAGACTGGGGTTAGTGGGGTGTGTGTGTGTGTGTGTGTGTGTGTGTGTGTGTGTGCGCAGAGGTGGCTCGGCACGCTGCCCCGGGAAGACCCGACTCCAACCAGCAGGCTCTCTCCCCACCGCTGTTTCATTCCGGAAACGAAACGGGGCTGACTCAGCGTGCCTGCCATGCGGACGTCTAGCTGGGTGTTTGCAACCACTTGCAGATTCAACCCTTAAGCAACCCTGTGAAGAAGGTTCAATGAACCCTGTTTTACAGATGGGGAAATTGAGTCTCAGAGAAGTGGAGAGACCTGGGCAAAGCCCAGCGGGTAGATAGCGGTGGGGCTGGGATTTGAACCTAGCCCAAAGCCTTATCCCTCTGCACCACCATCAGATGTTCCCATTAAAACCCATCGCACTGCTTTTATAATAAGGGAAAGGGGTATGAAGATGAGCCCAGTCTGATGGCAATGTTCTGTATCCTCATAGGGGGGTCAGTTACATGAGTGTGTGCATTTGTCAAAAGCCGCAAGTTATATTACCTTAAGATTGGTGCATTTTGCTATATGTAAATTTTACCTCAAAAAGTAAAATATACCTGACCCCTTCTCTACCCAAAACTATATTCTGGAAGGTATTAACAAGAGTCCCCATTATGCCCCTGGAATGTTCTTCTCCTACTTTGCCTCATAAACTCCTACTCATCCTTGGGATCTCAGCTGAAAATCACTTACTCAGCTAAACTTCCCCTGAGGCCCAGATTACATCCAGCTCCTGGTACAGGCTTCTGGCACTTTTCTTTGTCGCACCTTTGGTGGCTAGTTCAGGGTTTATTTGTGTGGTTCTTTAACAATCTCTATCTTCCCTCTGGACTGCGGGCTCCAGCTCACCTCAGTGCCCCCGGTGCCAGGTCCCCAGCAGGCACTCAGTATAGAGGGACAGACTACACGAGTGAATGAAAGAATGAATGAGTCGGTGCTAGGTGCTTCACAGACATGCCTTTTCGAGGTCATTATTATGATGCCTCATTTTACAGATGAGGAAACTAACAATCAGAGATGCCGAGCAACTTCCCTAAGGTCACAGAGCCAGAGAATTGTGGCCTGGAAATTCAAACTCTGACTCCCAATTCTTTTAACTATGTTGTGCTGCATGAAAGGTTCTGAGTCTTCCTAATGTCGTAGTTAAAATGAACCCCGTGATCCACATTCATGGGATTCCATGGGCTTCTTGGGAAAGGTGGCTCTAAGGCATACCAAATGCCACACAGCATTCTGGATGAGGCCAGTCCCTACTCCACTAATCCACACCTTCCCAGTGGCCTTGTTTCCTGGCTCAGACGTGCTAGTTGCCTGCTCTGTCACTGCAGGCAGAAGCCTGGCCTGGGGTTTGTAAATACTGGATATGGACCTTGGGATCTGAGAGATCTTTTTGCGACGGAAACTTGAGCTGAGCAAAGTTGTTTTTTCTTAATCTTCTTCTAAGTCCATCAAAGCTTTTTTGCTTAGCTTCTCTTGACTCCAGACGTTCTGCACGTCCCCTGCTTGGTCTTGACAGGCGTTGATAAAGAGAACAGTAACCCTTTTCATGTAAACAGAGGTCTGGTGCGGACAGAGACACAGGGGAATGGAGGCCTCAGTCTACAATCAGGAGACAGACGTTTCCTAATCACCGACTCTGGGCCAGGGCTCTCCTAGGCTGTGCGCGCATGTGTGTGTGTGTGTGTGTGTGTTACAGTCGGTGGGAGGATCTGGTACACACAGGGTGAAGAGGCCAGGATCTAAAGCCCGAGAAACGCAGTGCAGTCCCAGCCCCCAGCTTCCCAACTGTGTGATCTCAAGAGCACCGCTACTCCAAGTGTGGTCGACCGACGGGTGCTGAGTCCAGGAACTGCGTGTCCCTGGTCCCTGACAAGCTAAGGAGCTCCGGCCAGAATGTAAATCACCCTCCTCATCAATCACATTGCTTAGTTCAGCTGGCAGTACTTTGTAGCAAGTCTTTCTCTTTATAAAGGAAGCCACATGCATTTACATGCTGGCTCGAGTCTCTTATCCAGGACTGTAAGGAACAGTTCGTGACCGCAAGTGTCAGTAGCTCTGGGGTCTACACCCCCTTCCCCGGCTTTAATGTCACCACGATCTTGTCAAAATGCAGATTCTGAGGTGGGGCCTGAGACCCTGCATTTCTGACAAGCTTCCCAGTGGTACCCAGGCTGCTGGTCTACACTCTGAATAGTGAGAATTGAGCACCTTTTCTCAACAAACACTCGTTTCCTTCCCTTAATTGGAGGCAGGCTGTGATTAGAGCTATAACACACTGAAAAAATACAATGAAGACCTTTTTTGGAGGAAAAAACATGGCTAAATCACCTGGAAGAAGACATTCTAAAATGAGAAATGGGATTTAACGTGTTATACTTGGTTTTCTTTTTGCTTGTCTGCATTTTCTGATTTTCTATAGTAAACATGTGCAATTAAAAAATATGCAATGGGAAATTCTAGAGAGTAGAAAGAGGTGATGCAGGGGCAGCTGCTTTTAATTATGAACCCTTTGCTACTATTTGAATTTGAAGTCATTACTTTGAAAAAATACAATGCAAACTTTCTGCATATGTGTTCTACTTTGACAAAAGTTATATATATGTATATTATATATATGTATGTTATATATATACATATATATATGTATGTTATATATACATATATATATATATATATATATATATATATATATGTGGGGATGCAGGGGAGTGGACATCACTGACTCGTGCGTGGGTCACGTACACTGCGCCTGGTGCTCTGATCCTCACTACAACTCCCATTGTGCAGATGAGAAAACTGAGGCCCAGAGAGATGAAATAACTTGCCCTCAGGTCACACACTGGTAAGTGGCAGGGCTGGGGTTTGAACCCAGGCCTCAGGCACCGCTGATTCTGTTGAGAATCCCCTGGAGGGCTTGTTGGAAATACAGACTGCGGCCTCACCCCCAGAGTTCCTAGTTCTGAAGGTCTGAGGTGCGGCCTGAAAACCTACACTTTGAACACGTCCCCAGGTGGTAACGAGGCTGCTGGTCAGGACCCCACTTTGAGAACCCGTCCCCTCCCCACCTCCTCCCACTGCTGAGTTCAGTCTGTTCTTTCTCCACTGTCAAAGACCATCTGCAAAAAGGGGCCTGCTTGCAAAAGGGCCTGCCTCCGAACTGCGAGAAGCTTGACTTTGGGCTAAAAATGCCTTTTAAGACACTCTGATTGAAAGCAGACTCAATCAGTTATTTTTAAAAGACTAATGATGGAGCTGGAAAAGCATGAACTTGTTCCAACTTTGCATTACGTCCTCTCTTGGTTTCTGAGAAACCGCACTTCCCCGGTTTCTTGCAGCGTCATCACTTAACCGCTAAGGGGGGCAGAGCTCCGTTGCCCTCTGCGAGGCCCTGCCCTTCTCTGTCTGTACTGATGGAGTCTAGACCTGAAAGGTTCTAGCGGGCCAGGCCACAAGGGCCCTGCAGACCAAGGTGGGACTTCGAATTTCCTGCGGAGGAAGATGGGTGGCCACTGGGAAGTTTCGAAGTGACATGGTCAGGGTGGCTGCCGCGTTGACAGCAGGTGGCAGGGGCACATGAGAAAGAAAGCGGGGAGACCCATTAGGGGGCTAACAGTGCTGGTCCAGGCGAGGGCTGACAGTGGCTCGGACCAGACGGCAGTGGTGGAGGTGGTGAGGGATGATGAGGTTCTGAATAGAGTCTGGGGGTCACGCCTGTGGCTCTGTGGGCTGCCGACGGGGTGCATGCGGGTGTGAGGGCGAGTCAGGAGTCCTCATGAAAGAGGTACCCAAACAGCAGGCTGAGGGACTGGCCTTCCCCTCAAGGCCCGGGGTTTTCAAACATTTTACGCATAAAATTGCCTGGGGACCTTGCCAGAAATGCAGGTTCCTGTTCCCATCCCCTGGGGATTGTCTGTTGGTGATGAGGCCCTAGCTACTGCACTTGTAACTGCAGCTCTGGGGATTCGACCCACGAGGGTGATCAGGAAGCTTGGAATGAACACTCCCTCTGGCCATCTATCGAAGGGCTCTGAGGAGACAGTGCAGTAAAGAAGTTAAGAGCATGGTCTTTGAGAAACATAGCGCTGGGCAATCAAGAACCTTTGGGGACGCACAGAACAAGCTTTCTCCTCTGCGATCCCACTGCCCACCTCTCTCCCCCATCTTCATCTGCTTGGGCTGCCAAGTACCGTAACAAAACACCATAGCCGGGGTGGCTCAAACGACAGCTCTCACAGCTCTGGAGGCGGGAAGTCCGAGATCAGGGTGCTAGCGTGGTTCGGTTCTGGTGAGGGCTCTCTTCCTGGCTTGCAGACAGCCGCCTTCTTGCTGTGCCTTCATATGGCAGAGAGAGAGAGCCAGCTCTCTGGTGTTTCTTCTTATAAGGACACCAGTCCTATTGGATCAGGGCCCCACCCTTATGACCTCATTTAACCTTAATTACTTCCTTAGAGGCCCCATCTCCAAATACAGTCACACTGAGGGTTAGGGTTCCAACATATAAATTGGGGTTTAGTCCATAGCACCCTGGTCCGTAGCTTGGTTCTGCTGCAGTGCACCCAGTACTTGGGATGCTCACCTACCATTTACCAAGTCTCTGAGATTACTTGAGCTATATAGGAAAGGTGTAAGAGACCCTACCCCTCTTCCCTGCTCCTCCACCAGCCCTGCCAGAACACCCCTCACAGCTCTGATGCAGAGTTGGAAGCGTCTCTTTGGTAACATTGCTTCAGTGACCCATTACAGTAAAAGGGATGAAAGGAAACAATAGCACTTCATATTCATTGAGCCCTCATTATGTGCAAGCCCTGGGCTAAGGGATGCCTTTGCGTTATTTAACTGAATGAATCTCTCAGAAATCTCATGAAGCAAGTGTTACCATCAATCCCGTTTCATATTCAAGAGACTTGTCAAAGTCATATAGCTGGTAAGGTGGCTGACCCTAGGACCATTCTCATAACTTCTTTACTCTGCTGCTGCTTCAAGAGCCTTCAAAGAGATGGCCAAGTCGGGGTGTTACTTCCAGTCACTTAGAAGGAAGAAACGATGCTGCCTTGCAGTGAATGAGGGAGAGAGCCCCCCCCCATCTCTGCTGGATATCAGCAAGAAGGTGCAGTCCCCTCTGCCAGGCTTTGCAAACAGGCTTTCCCCACCTGCCCCCTGTGCCTGAAGATAAGCTGCTGAGTGCTTTTCGAAACTTCACTTGAGTTGATGGATCTCACCGGAGAAAGCAGCCTTTGAAACATTCCAGTGTAGCCATCCACGTGGCTCTCACGGAGGCTGCCACCTGGATGTTGGGATGCAGCCCCTGACAGACTGTGGCCTCATTCTGTCAATCAGCCTGGTGAGGGTGGGCCCACGGGCTCCTGGCCCCAAGCCCGCTCCCCTCCATGCCCAGGGAGGGGACCTTGCACGCGGGACTTAATGACAGCGCTGGTGGCTGCTCTCCGATAATCCCACCATCTACTCTGGGGCTTAAGGATGGAAACGAGAATAACACCTTCCGTGTGCAGAGCACTTGCCAATTTCCAAAGAATATCTGTTTTCTTGTCTGGTTCTCGGAGTAATGTTCAGAAGAGGACATTATTACAAGGATTCCCCACTTATAGTTGAGACCCAGAAAGGCCGAGTGGCTTGTCAAGGTCCCCCTAAGTGGACGAGGCATCATTTAAACCCTACTTGACTCTCAAACCCACAGTTCTCTTTCCAACACCGCATTCTTTCTTAACATCTGACATTTATGTATTGTTTTATAGTTTATAGAGCACGTTTGCACATATGATATAATTAAATCCAAATCATTGTCGACAGCCAGGGATATTACCCCAGACTGAATATGAGATTTTTTTTTTTTCCTCTCAAAAATACCTGTGCTTCCTTGCTAGTACTTCTATTTCAAAAACTGGTGTGCTGGGCTAGGACAGCTACTCGCCGATTCCTTCTCTCGCCCTAACCTTTAAATCTCTTTCTCATTATTCACCTGGAATAGATGTTTCTGTCTCATAGGGAAATTTTAAGCGCATAAGTATACAAGATTCCTGTCTGGAATCGTTGATGGGAAATCAAGTTGAGTGACCTTGACCTGAATTAGTTTAGTGGTTCCTATCTGCGAAGCGGAATGTTCCCCACAAGCGCTATGTGACGGCTGCACCAACTCCGAGGTGCTTAATCACAAGGATCTGTCTTCTCTCCGTTTTGGGAATGCCTTGCAGCCTCTTCCTGATCTGCGGCTGCACGGTCCCCGCAGGCATTACCACGGTCCCTCCAGGCCTGGGGCTGGGGTCTCAAAGGGCTCCACTGCAGGAGATGAAACCTGGGCAGTTCCTGTGAGATGGCTTTTGGCTCCGTGGAGTAGTGACTGATGGGCTGGTCTCAGTTCCAGCTCTGCCGCGTACTAGCTGTCTAGTCTTTCGGGAGCCGTTTCGCCTCTGGAGGGCTTGGTTTCTTCATCTGTAAAGAGTGGCTTTTACAAGGCATCACCCAGCAAAAGCCCAATACAGTGCTTAAAAAATACCAGTCATCTCCCCACTTTGATGTCTGCCCTCTCACCTCCCGCTGCCTGGAGTGCTATCATAACGCTGGTTTCATTTTCTTCTTTTATTGTAATAGCTGACCGTGTGTCTCCACACTAGGCTGTTGTGAGGCCGGGGAGTCTTCGCCCCCATCTCCAGCCATCACAGAGCAGGCTTTCAAAAAGCGTTTGTGGAAATCAATGAACCGATTGACTGGGATTACAGGGGGAAAAATCCTGCAAGGGGGGTTAGAGGACCTGGATTCTCACGTGGTCTGTGCCCTCCGCACAGCGTGGCTTTGAGCCAGTCACTCCCCCTCTCCGGGCCTCACTTTCCCCTTCTGTAAAATGGGCAGAGGACTGGACCGTTTCTCAGGATTCCAGAAGCATTAGGAGGGATGGTGGCTTCTGAATGTTTTAAAAATGATACTAATTAGAATCACAAACCACATTTATCGAGGATGCTCTGCCCGCCAGGACTCACGCTGTGCGTTTTCCCCAAACGCGCAACCCTGAGAGGCTGGTGCTGCTGATGTTCACGCTGTGCAGACGAGAGGAGTGACTTGCCACTTGCCCAAGGTCACGCTTCCCATGCCCAAGGTTGCACCGTTGGGAGTGGTGGCGCTGGGCCCCCCACTGCTGCCCGACACCACCTCTCCCCAAACCAGATGGAAACCTTTCAAGGCCCACCCTTTAAGGGACAGAAGGGATGGCCTTGCTCCTGCCTCTCTGCATGGCTGGGGAACAGAAGTTGCACGTGCGCAGTCACTGTACCTAAACATTACAGCAGCAGGTCACCATCACCTTTGTCCTTGGCTAGACGGAAAAATTACCAAGTGTCAGGAATGAACCGTAAATAGGCCTTAGAGAAAAATCATTGCCCCCAGACGCCCGCGGCACCCAAAGAACAAACATAACCAAAGATGAAAGCGGCTATTCCATCATTTCATCAATCTTAGGTCATGCCACTGGCCGGTGCAGAGTGGCTGGTAGGTCCGGCTCCAGTCCCAGCCAGTGTCACCCCTGATTCCACCATGACAAGGATGCAAGCTCCTGAGTCACTGTCTGGGGAGACAGGCTACAGGGCTGGTGACCACCTCCTGCACCTCCTTTGTGCTATTCCAGACATTTCTTGTGGGATTAATGGCTCCAACGGACCTTCTGAGGTTCAACACTCAACCCTCAGCAAGTGGTCACAATCTCTCGCTTGGAAAGGACTTCAGAGGTCACACAACCCAGGCCCTTACAGGATCATGACACCACTCAGGAAGAAGAAGTGATAAGAGTAGTTGGCACGCAGCACACACGTTGTATGTACCAGGCACCGCGGTGAGCTCTTTCTAAGGCGCCTCTCGCCTCATCCTCAAAACAGGTGCATTTCTGACCCCCATTTCACCTTTTGGTTTTTCACTTGTGTTTAGGGACATAGCGAAGCTTTGCTTTTGTCTTGGGCTGTTTATTAGTTGGACACTACAGGCTTCTGGGGTGCAGGGAGGTAAAGACATTCACCCGGAGCCCCACAGACTGGAGGTGGCGGTGGGGATGCGAGCCCAGCTCTGTGAATCTGCCCTCCTGGCCCCAGGTTCACTCAGAGAGGCAGGGAAGGAGCCACAATTCACAGGTCAGCAGAAACAGCATGGTTTCTGGTACTGTCTCTCTGGCTTCCTGTAGTTTCCCCATGAGGTGCTGAGCTGAGCATGCCCGCCCTGACATTGCTGACGGTGGTCATCTAGCCCCTCACTTGGCCACGTCCAGTGATGGGGTCTCATCACCTCCCCAGGAGGCCCATTCTCACTGTGTGCTCTCTGCCTCTGAGCTGAAATATGCAAAGCTTCCCCACTGGCCTCACTTTTTCAGAGAGCAAACCTAGCTCTTCTTCCCCACGATGGCCTTGCTCTGAGAGGATTTGCAAGGCGGCAACCAGAGCAATTCACTTCCACAGACTTTTGCTGACCACCCATCAGGTGGATACAGAGCCCAGCAAGCCCTCATCCCTCATCTGATGGAAGGGAGGGAGGAGTGGGGAGGGGAGAGAGGGGGCGGAACCGGGAGTAGGTAGGGTTAGAAGGCAAAGGAAGAAGCAGATGACTGCCTGGGAGAGGCAGGAATGCTGCAGAGCCTAAGGGAAAAGCAGCAGGTGGGCTGGCATCAGTGTCCAGTGCCCCCAAGATCATCAGGGTCTCGCCTTCTCCTGAATCGCACTCACTGGCCAGCAAATGCACCCGGTCCTGCATTAAAAGGCTGCCTCGACATCGCATACGTGAGTCACCTTTCTATCTCTACTTCTTGCTAGCCAAACTTCCCAAAGGGATGGTGGCGCAGGCACTGTCTCCACAGCCTCCCCTCTGGCATCTCAGGTGGCTGTTCCCTACCTCGCCACCGAGCTGCTCTCGCCAAATGGCTGGCCACCTTCCCTTCCCCTCTTCTCAGCTGGCTCTCTGCATTTGTCCACGTGGAAGCTCCCTCCTTGAATACTCTCTCCCCAGCTTTTCTTGGTCTCGCTAGGAACTCCCGGCTCAGGCTCTCCTGTCCTCTGCTGGCTTTGCTCTGCTCTCCTGGGTATTGGGGTCCTGCAGGGCTCTCCACCTGGGCTCAGCTTCTCCCTCTCCTTGTCATTCACTCCCTAGGCTTTAAATATCCTCTGTGAATCAATGCCATCGAATCGTTCTTTCCAGGCCCCACTGCTTTTTTGCCACTGGGGTGTCTCATTAGCATCTCAAAGAGCCTGTTAGAAATGGATCTCCGGGTCTTCCTTTCCCAATTCTGCTTTCCTGATGTCCTACCCATTTAAATAAATTATATCTCCACCCTCCTAGTTGCTCCTGCCAGAAGTCTGAGAGCCACTGTTGAAACTCCTCTCCCACAGTCCCTGCCTCCCCCCAACACCCCACGAACTTTACACCCTGCACCCACCCCCACCATCCCCCCAACCCCCGAGCCTGCAAGGCCACAGCTCCCCTGGACCCCCATGCAGCCTCCCACTGGTCTCCGCACTTCCAACACCACCGCATCCAGAGTGACCTTTTAGAAACACGAGTCAAGCCGCGTATTCCCCTGCTTTAAGCTCTTCAGAACAAATCTACATCCTTAACGTGCTGTGAGCATGCGGTAAGATCCAGGTAAGATCCAGCCCCTGCCTGCCTCTGCGGCTGGGCTGCACCTCGAGCCGGCGGATCACCCCTCTGCCGGAACGCCCTTTCCCTCAGCCTCTCCCTGGTTGCCACTTAGATCTCGGCTCCAATGTTAACTTTTCCTGACAGATCTCCCTGACCCACCTCCCAATATATATTAGGTCTTCTCTGCTATCCTCCTTAAAACTTAGTCATCTTATTTCCCAGAACTAATCACAACATTTAATTACGTGTTTATTTCTGTATTTCTGAGTTTAATGTTTGTCTGTCTCTGCTACTGTGCTGTCCACGGCATGGGGCCTTGAGGGGGGGTCTATCCTATTGGTCATTGCACCTGCTGTCACCAACCGTGCCTGGCAGGTGGTAGGTGCTCACAGGCCATTAGTTGACTAACTGAATGAAATCTATAGGCATAAAGATACGGAAGCCACAGATGAATGGATAAAGAAGATGTGGTGTATATATTTACAATGGAATATTACTCAGCCATAAAAAAGTGAAAATTTTGCCATTTGCAGCAACATGGATGGACTTGGAGGGCATTACGCTAAGTGAAATAAGTCAGACCGAGAAAGACAAATACTGCCTGATATCACTTATATGGGGAATCTAACAAATACAACAAATTAGTGAATACAGTATAACAAAAAAGGAGCAGACTCACAGATACAGAGAACAAACTAGTGGTCACCAGTGGGGGCAGGGCAGGGAGGCAATATAGGGATGGGGGAGTAGGAGGTACAAACTATTGGGTGTAAGATAGGCTCAAGGGTGGATTGTACAACATGGGGAACATATCCAATTTTGACATAACTGTAAATGAAAAGTAATCTTTAAAATTGTAAAAATTGTTTAATTTTAAAATTTTAATGAAAAAAAGAAAAGAAAAGAAATCTATAGGCGTAGCACATGATACACAGTAGGTGTTTGGTAAATGTCAGTCTTCTCCTCCCTTCCCACTGCTTGGGTCATTGATGTTATGAGCATGCTTTCAGCATCCACTTACGGCAGAAGGAACCCAGGCTTTACATCACACGTGTCTAAGGTCAAATCCACGGTCTGCCTCTTACATGGTGCTAGGTGACCTTGGCTCATTCACTTCACTTCTGGGAGCCTCATTTTCTACCTACCCTGTGTGGCTCTTAGATGGGTTCAGTGAGAGAATTTAGCTGTAAGGGGCCCGGCCTGGCACATGGAAGAAACCCCATAAATCTGAGCTTCTTTTTCTTTCCTTCTTCCTTCCTTCCTTTCTTTCTTTCTTTCTCCCTCCCTCCCTCCCTCCATCCTTTCCTCCTTCCCTCCCTCCCTCCCTGCCTCCCTCCCTTCCTTCCTTCCTTTCTCTCTCTCTCTCTCTTTCTTTCTTTCTTTTTTTTGCCGCACCGTGCACCTTGTGGGATCTTAGTTCCCCCATTGGGGATTGAACCCCGGCCACAGCAGTGAAAGGGCTGAGTCCTAACCACTGGACCACCAGGCAATTCCCAAGAGTGTCTTTCTTTATTATCTTTAGGTAATCAGAGAGGCCATCCCTGGCAGATAAACAGTCTGCTGCCCTGGAGGGCAGAGGCTCAGAATCTTCATCTCATTGTAGTAGTTCTTTGTTTCCAGAAAATAGGCAATTTGGGGGAAGTTAGGCTGCCCTAACTCACCCACAAAATGCAGCCCTCTTCCCTGCTCCCCAAATTTGCCCTCCAGTTAACTGGCTGCACCTTCTAGAAGACCAGAGTCAGGAGCCTTGGCGGTGGGGGGGCGCCTGTCCTCGAGAAGAGGCCCCTCTGAAGAGCTCTGAGGAGCCGGCCTGTCACTTGGAGAGGTGATGGGAGGCAGATGAGTGTCAAAAATAAGACAGAGAAGTGGGTTTCAACTTGACTTATATTAAGAATGTCACTTTAGAGCACAAATGAGAGATAAGAGAAATGCTCTTTTATGTGGGAGTTTATTTTTGTCACTTTGTCAGAGAGAAATTGCAGCCCTGAGGGCACTGGAGCTGCACAGAATTACCCAAAACATTAACATGCAAATTGCCTTCTTTAGAGAAGGTAATTTTATTAGTGCACGAAAATATTTCTGTCACTGTACTCACGCTTGGGAACGGTGCCGTTTGGGGGCCAGTTGGGGCCACTGCAAATGGAGAATTAGGGAGAGTCCTGAACTTGGTTAGGATTCTATTACCTCCTCTTCTTGAGACCACGCCTAGGACACGCTGCAGTGTTGCAGCTGGTTACCGTGGGTGTACCTAGTGTAGATGGCAAGTGACTTGTTCAAGATCATACAGCATCCATGGCAGAAGAAGAGGTAGAGCTGAGGTCGTGCGCCCTGTGTTTTAGGTAACCAGGCGGTCAACAGGGGATCATTAGGGGTCTTGGAAGTAGCCACTCCGAGAATAAGAAGCGGTGACATTCCATCCAAGCACTCATTCATTCATTCACTCACTCACTCATTCGTTCACCAAGGTTTCACTGTGCTAGGCCCTGGGCCCCAGATATGAATCAGGCACGGGCATCAGTATCCACGGGGGCAGGTGGGAAGGGGACACAGACAGACACAAACACTTATAATCCAGTAAGCTAAGACCTGCTGGGGGGGGTGTGCCTAGAACCAACAACACAGAAGACAGTGTGACTGGCAGGGCGAGGGGCCTGGAAGCTTCACGAAGGAGGGTCTTGCATGTGGGCATTGCCCAGGCAGTCAGGCAGGGAGGTAAGCACGAGCAGAGGCACGGAAGGAAGCACGTTGGTCTGGTCCATACGGAGTAGCGTGTGTAGCTGCCGCACAGGGTGTGTGGGAGGAGAGCGGGTCTGGCACGGGGGGCTGGGGTTGCAGAGGATGGAGAGGAGGTTGGCCGGGCCCATTTCACGGGCTAAAGAGCTCAGATTTTATCCTGCCGGTGGCAAGCATCCCTGCCAGGCCTGTTCAGAACAGAACCACGTTCCCTTGAGACTTCAGGAGGGAGGGGGTTCCCCAGGCCCTGGAGAGCCAAAATGACAGAAGGTGGCATGAGGCTGAGCTTATATAAGGCTTGCTCCTCCCTCCAGACGTGATCAGCGGGGAAGTGTGGGCAGAGACAACCACCTGCTACCAAGAAGAAAGCACCTCAGTCATGTAAGGTCTCACCGAACACTTCGGGAGCGCACCTTTCCCAGGAGACTGCTATCCCTCACCCTGAGTTGATTGGCAGCTACATCATGTGACCGTGGTGGGGCTCGGGTAAGTGCTTCCACCGCCCCAGGAGCTGTCTTTTAAGAAAGCTGAAGGGAAAATGTGGCCATTTCAAGCACACAGAGAGCTATTGTGGAGATTCTGAGCCGGCACACTTCACCTCAGGGTTTCTCAACCTTGACGCTTTTCAGATTTGGGGCCAGAAAATTCTATGTTGGTGGAGGGGGGAGTGTCCTATGCATTACAGGATGTTTAAAGCATCCCTGACCTCTACCCACTAGATGCCAATAGCAACATCCCTCTTTCCTTCCCCAGTTGTGACAACAAAAAATATCTCCAGGCATGCCCAAATGCCCCCGGGGGGAAAGCGGGGGGGATCACCTCCGGTTGAGAACCACTGGTCTATCCAGACCTCAGGGAAGACTGATGGAGGTCAAGGAGGCCTGACCACTAGAAGTCTCCTAAGTCTGGCGGTGAGATGCAGAGCATCCCCAAGGGCACGGTATCTGCCTTCTCCCCTCTCCCATGGGGCAAAGGATGGAGCAGAGTGCAGGTTTTATCATGTGACTGTGCACTGACTATTTCAAAAAGAAATGTGTCTAAATTACTCCTAGAAAGACCTAAGAAAGGGAGCAAAGTGAGGAGGTAGAAAGCCAATGGACAGCAGCTAGTTGAGGGTCTCAGTGTTCCTCATCTGTAAAGCAAGGGGGTTGAACAGATGATCTCTAAGGCCTCTCTAGTTTTAAAGGCTATGACTCCACACCAGTGAGATGAGCACACTTTAAAGGATGCTACCAGTGAATACTGAAGTTGGCCCCAAGTGAGAGGTGATAGACTCTGGGCTGGATAAGGTTTCGTCTTGGGTTACTTTTCTTGCTTAGAGACAGAGAACTGCTTAAGTGGCTCATGAGGTTCTCACTTCACTCTCAGGTTAAATGATTAAGCCCAGATTTCACCAGGAATTCCATGGAAAATCTCTGAAAGGGCCTGTATGGTAAACACTTCTGGAATGCTTGTGATTGGTACAGTTTCTCAAAGACCATTGGAGTCTGAAGACAGAATTTTGGCTCTACCACCCATCAGCTGGGTGACCCTGGGCACACTACTTAACTTCTCTGAGCTTCATCTCTCTTCTCTGTAACCAGGTTGGTGTGAAAAGTGCAAATGCATAAAGAGGACTTCCAGTTTCAGCTCTGACACATAAAGAGCTTTTAAGTCATCACTCCCATCCTCACAATAAGAAAAAAAGATGAGCAAACTGGAAATCGATGGTTTTTCTTACATCCGTCAGAGAAATAAGGTCACAGGGCAAACTGTCACCCTAAAAACTGGACAGACAAGTGAATACGGAGAATCACAGCTGAGATCAGCTTACTGGGAGCAGAAGTTGCTAGAGCCAGTAACTGGTAGAAACACTTAACTGGTGATTCAAGAATTGCTGGAGGCTGACTATGGACTAGATTGAGAGTTAGAAATTCCTGGGGGCTCAGTTTTAGGGGGTCCCCCACACTTAACCTCCAGAATCCAACCAGGTTCTCAAGGTGATTATAGGAGAAAAAATCCCTCTTGCTTCAGGCAGGGATGAGGGGAAGGTAATCATTTTGAAATATGCCCAGAGTGTTCTCCATAACAAAGGCCTGCCCTCAAGGGGAACTGCTTTACCAGAGGCTTATCTGAGCTGAGGGAAGGGCAATTAGACAACTCTAGCCTCTCTCTTCCTGGGAAGACAACTGCAGGCTCTCTCTTTCTTCTTTCTCACATAAGAAAAAAAAAAAAAAGGCTAAGAAACACTTCTGAACATCTCAGTCCAAGTACTCAAGCCCACTAAGAAACTGAGATTTAACCATAAGATTATCAAATGCTTTCTCTCCCCAGCAAATTACCACCACATCAACAGGGCTCCAATATTACAACAGTGGATACAACCGAGAGCTGCAAAACAATTTAAGAAGGATTGTTTAAGGAAACCCAAAGACAATTGGGGGTTGAAAATAAAACCAAGGAAGCTGAAGCCTCTGGTACCTACAGCTGCAGCAAACATTAAATACAGCCCAGCTCCCAGCCAGGTTAACATAAAACCTCACACTTAAAGCCTGATTGCCTCAGTTCTTAGTACCTGATATATCATGTCCAGCTTTCAACCCAAAATTACAAGACCTGCTAAAAGATGAGAAAAAAACATTGTCTGAAGAGACAAAGTAAGCATCAAAATCAGACTCAGATATGAAACAGATGTTGGAATTATCTGACAGAGAATTAAAAATAATGATGATTAATATATTAAGGGCTCTGATGGAAAAAGTAGGCAACATTCAAGAACAGATGGGCAATGTAAGGAGAGAGATGGATACTCTAAGAAAGAATCAAAAGGAAAGGCTAGAAATTAAAAACACCATAACAGAAATGAAGAAAGCTCTCAATGGGCTCAGAAATAGACTAGACATAGCTAAGGAAAGAATCAGTGAGCCTGAAGATATGTCAATAGGAATGTCACAAACTTGAAACTGAGCAGGACCCTGTGGGGCCCCTGGGCATGGAAGCATTTCTGTCCCCTGTTTCTTGTTTGTAGGGAATAGACTCCATGACCTTCCCTGAGTTCCAAAGGGCAGATTCAAACAGTTGTTAATCAGGGAAGGGAGGGGATGCAGAGACAAGGGAGGAGCCGCCAAGAAACAATAGTGTAGCCTTGGGGCAGGGTCCTCATTCTGCCTCAAGGGATACACACAACAATATATTTAAGCTCTTCTGCAGAACTAAAACCCCCACCAAATGGAAGATGCTAACTACTTGATGGAGCTTTCTTCAGAGAAGATCAGGGGACCACCTGAGGCCAGATTAAAGGAATACAGGCCCTGCACACACACAGATCCTTATCAGCAACGCTGCCCTTGAACTATTGCTATAAAACTCCTCACCAAATTCCCCCATGTTGGGACACACAGTTTTTCAGGGCGAAAGCCCACTGTATCTCCCTTTGCCTGGCAAAACAATAAAGCTATTCTTTTCTACTTCATCCAAAACTCTGTCTCCAAGATTTGGTTCAGCACCAGTGCACAGAGGTCGAGCTTTCAGCACCAAACTGAAATGAGAAGAGAAAAATGAATGAAAAAAAAAAAAAACCCAAACCTGAGGGACTTCTCTGGTGACGCAGTGGTTAAGAATCTGCCTGCCAATGCAGGGCACACGGGTTCAAGCCCTGGTCTGGGAAGATCCCACATGCCGTGGAGCAACAAAGCCCGTGCACCACAACTCCTGAGCCTGTGCTCTAAAGCCCGCGAGCCACAACTAGAGCCCGTGTGCCACAACTACTGAAGCCCGTGCGCCTAGAGCCCATGTTCTGCAGCAAGAGAAGCCACCGCAATGAGAAGCCCACACACTGCAATGAAGAGTAGCCCCTGCCCACCGCAACTAGAGAAAGCCCGCGCACAGCAACGAGGACCCCATGCAGCCAAAAATAAATAAATAAATAAACAAATAAATAAAATAAAATAAAAAAACAAAAAAACCCTGAATGTCCAGGAACAGTGTCTTTGGACAACCTAGAAGAAATGGATAAATTCATAGAAACAAACAACCTACCAAGACTTAGTCAAGATGGAATAGATAATCTGAACAGACCAATTACTAGTAGGGAGATTGAATCAGTAATCAAAAACCTTCCAACAAACAAAAGTCCAGGACCAGATGGCTTCACAGGCAAATTCTATCAAACATTTAGGGAGAGCTAACACCTTCTCAAACTCTTCCAAAAAATAGGAGATGAGGGAACTCTTCCAAACTCATTTTATGAGGCCAGCGTTATCCTGATACCAAAATCAGACAAGGATGCCACAAGAAAAAAAAAGTATAGGTCAATACCCCTGATGAACATAGATGCAAAAATCCTCAACAAAATATTAGCAAACTGAATTCAACAATACATTAAAAGGATCATACACTATGATCAAGTGAGATTTATTCCAGGAATACAAAGGATGGTTCACCATCTGCAAATCAGTCAATGTTGTATACCACATTAATAAAATGAAGGATAAAAATCATATGATTATCTCAATAGATGCAGAAAAAGCATTTGACAAAGTGCAACATCCATTTATGATAAAAGAAACTCTCAACAAATCAGGTATAGAGAGAAGATACCTCAACAGAATAAAGGTCATATATGACAAGCCCTCAGCTAATATCATACTCAATGGTGAGAAGCTGAAAGCTTTTCCTCTAAGGCCAGGAGCAAGACAAAGATGTCCACTCTTACCAATTTAATTCAACATAGTATTGGAAGTCCTATCCAGAGCAATTAGGCAAGAAAAAGAAATAAAGGAATCAAAATTGGAAAGAAAAAAGTAAAATTGTCACTATTTGCAGATGACATGATATTATATATGAAAAACCCTAAAGACTCCATCAAAAAACTGCTAGAACTAATAAACGAATTCAGTTAAGTTACAGGATACAAAATCAGTACACAACAATCTGTTGCTTTCTATACACTAATAACAAACTATCAGAAAGAGAAATTAAGAAAACAATCCCATTTACAATTGCATCAAAAAGAATAAAATACTCAGGAATAAATTTAACCAAGGAGTTGAAAGATCTGTATATTAAAAACTGTAAGGTATCAATGAAAGAAACTGAAGACAAATGAATGCAAAAATATTCTGTACTCATGGATTGGAATAATTAATATTGTTAAAATGTCCTTACTACCCAAAGCAATATACAGATTCAATGCAATCTGTATCAAACTCCCAATGATATTTTCCACAGAAATAGAACAAACAATCCTAAAATTTGTATGGAACCAAAAAAGACTCTAAATAGCCAAAGCAATCTTGAGAAAGAAGAACAAAGCTGTGGGCATCACACTTCCTGATTTCAAACTATATTACAAAGTTATAGTAGTGAAAACTGTATGGTGTTGGGATAAAAACAGACACATAGATCAATGGAACAGAAGAGAGAGTCCAGAAATAAACCCATGTATATATGGTCAATTAATTTACAACAAAAGAGTAGAGAGTATACAATGGGGAAAGGATAGTTTCTTCAAGAAATTGTGTTGGGAAAATTGGCCAGCCACATGCAAAAGAATGAAACTGGACGACCATCTAACACCATACACAAAAATTAACTCAAAATGAATTAAAGACTCGAAACTAAGACCTGAAACCATTAAACTCCTAGAAGAAAACATAGGCGGTAAGCTCCTTGATATAGGTCTTGGCTATAGCTTTTTAATCTGACACCAAAAGCAGAAATGAACATCAAATTAAAAAGTTTCCTTTGCACAGCAAAGGAAACCACCAAAAAAATGAAAAGGCAACCTACTGAATGGGAGAAAATAACTGCAAGTTATATATCTGGTAAGGGGCTAATATTCAAAACATATAAAGAACTCATACAACTCAATGGCAAAAAATTCCAAACAATCTGATTTAAAAATGTGCAGAAGATCTGAATAGACATTTGTCCAAAGAAGCCAACAGGTATCTGAAAAGATTGCACAATGTCATTAATCATCAGGGAAATGCAAATCAAAACCACAGTGAGACAGCACCTCATGCCTATTAGAATGGCTATTATCAAATAGATAAGAAATAATGAGTGTTGGCAAGAATATGGAGAAAAGGGAATCCTTGTGCCCTGTTGGTGGGAATGTAAAATGGTGCAGCCATTGTGGAAAACAGTATGGAGGCTCCATAAAAGATTAAAAATAGAACTATAATATGATCCAGCAATTCCACTTCTGGGTATTTATCTGAAGAAAATGAAAACATTAACTCGAAAAGATATATGCACTCCCATGTTCATTACAGCATTATTTACAATAGCTGAGATATGGACACAACCTAAGTGTCCACTGATGGATGACTGGATAAAGACATTGTAATATGACTATTATTCAGCAATAAAAGTGAATGAAATTGTACCATTTGCAACAACATGGATGGAGCTCAAGGGCATTATGCTAAGTGAAATAAGACAGAACAGAGAAAGACAAATACTGTGCATCTCTCTTATATATGGAATCTAAAACAAAAACAAAAAACAAATTAAAAAAACCAACCCAAGTTCATAGATAACAGAGAACAAATTGGTGGTGGCCAAAGGTGGGGGGTTGGTGGGGGAGAAATGGGTTAACTGTTTTTGTTTTTTAGTATAAATAAATTGAATTTTTAAAAACATCTTTATTGGAGTATAATTGCTTTACAATGGTGTGTTAGTTTCTGCTTTATAACAAAGTGAATCAGTTATACATATACATATGTTCCCATATCTCTTCCCTCTTGCATCTCCCTCCCTCCCACCCTCCCTATCCCACCCCTCTAGGTGGTCACAAAGCACAGAGCTGATCTCCCTGTGCTATGCGGTTGCTTCCCACTAGCTATCTATTTTACGTTTGGTAGTGTATATATGTCCATGCCACTCTCTCACTTTGTCACATCTTACCCTTCCCCCTCCCCATATCCTCAAGTCCGTTCTCTAGTAGGTCTGTGTCTTTATTCCCGTCTTGCCACTAGGTTCTTCATGACCTTTTTTTTTTTTCCCCTTAGATTCCATATATATGTGTTAGCATACTGTATTTGTTTTTCTCTTTCTGACTTACTTCACTCTGTATGACAGACTCTAACTCCATTCACCTCACTATAATCAACTGAACTTTTTAAAAAAGAATAAAGTAAAGGAGAATGTCTTGGAACAGTGGGACAATACAAAAGGCTTGAAATACAATGGGAATACCAGAAGGAGAAAAAAGAAAGGAACAGAAGAGATATTTGAAGTAATAATGGCTGAGAATTTTCCAAAATTAATGAGACATCCAAACCACAGATCCAAGAAGCTCAGAGAATGACAAGCAGGAGAAATACCAAAAAATTAACACCTATACATATCATATCCAAACTGTAGAAAACCAGAGACAGAGAAAACCTTGACAGAAGCCAGAGGGGAAAAACATCTTACCTATAGAGGAATAAGAAAAAAAATTACATCAGCATCTCATCAGAAACCATGCAAGAAGAGAGAGGAGTGAAATATCTTAAACGTTGAAAGAAAAATCCCATAAACCTAGAATTCTGTATCCAGAGAAATTATCCTTCAAAGGTGAAGGAGAAATACTTTCTCAAACAAAAACTGAAGGAATTTGTTGCCCATAGACTTGCCTTGCAAGCAATGTTCAAAGAAGCTCTTCAGAGAGAAAGAAAATGATCTAGGTCAGAAACTCAGATCTACATAAAGAAAAGAAGAGCATCAGAAAAGGAATAAATGAAGGTAAAATAAATCTTTTTTATTTTTCTTATTCTTAACTGATCTAACAGATAACTGTTTGTTCAAAGTAATAATAGCAACAATGTGTTGGGTGATTATACCTTAGGAATAAGTGAAATGAGTCACAGCAAAGTTATTAGGGAAGGGGGGAGGAATTGGGAGTACTCTTTTACAAGGAACTTGCACTCCCTGGGAAGTGGTATAGCACTATTTGAAAATGGGCTTATTAGCTGAAAAAGTACACTGCAAACTCTAGGACAACCACTAATTTTTAAAGAAGAAGTATAACTGATATATTAAGAGAGAAAATGAAATCATATAAAATGCTTAATTAAAACCAGAGAAGGAAGAAAAAGAGGGGAAGATAAAAAAGAAACAAAGAACAAGGGAAATAAATGGAAAGCAGTTACTAACATGGTAAATAGTAATCCAGCTATAGCAATAATCACTTTAAATGTGAATGGTTTAAATATATTAATTAAAAGAAAGAGATTGTTAGAGTGGATTTAAAAAAGCAAAATCCAACTACATGTTGTTTACAAGAAACACTCTTTAAACATAAAGACATAGATAAAAAGTAAAGGGATGGAGAAAGATATATCATGCTAACACTAACTAAAAAAAAAAAAGCTGGAGTAGCTATATTAATTTCAGACAATGCAGACTGCAGAACAAAGAAAACTATCAGGGATAAAGGTGGGCATTATTTAATGATAAAGGGGTCAATTCTCCAAGAAGACAACAATCCTTATCATGTATGTAGCTAAAAACAGAGTGTCAAAATATGTGAGGTAAAACAGATAGAACTGCAAGAGGAAATAGACAAATCCACTATTATAGTTGGAGATTTCAACACCCCTCTATCAGTAATTGACAGATCCAGCAGGCAGAAAATTGGTAAGGATATAGTTGAACTGAACAGCACCATCAATCAACTGGATCTAATTGACATGTATAAAATACCTTATTCAACAAGAGCAGAATACACATTATTTTCAGTTCACACAGAACATTTACCAAGATAGACTATATTCTCAGCCATAAAACATAACCTAACAAATTTAAAAGAATAGAAATCATACAAAGTATGCTCTCATACCACAATGAAATTAAACTAAAGATCAATAACAGAAAGACAGCTGAAAATTCTCCACATATTTGGAGATTAAATAGCACATGTCTAAACAATACATGGGTCAAAAAATAAGTCTCAAGAGAAATTTAAAAATACTTTTAACTAAGTGAAAATAAAAATAGAACTTTATGAATTTTGTGGGATGTAGTGAAAGTAGTACTTAGAGGGACATTTAGAGCCTTGAATGCATATATTAAACAAAATGAAAGATCTTAAATCAATTATCTAAACTCCCATCTTAGGAAACTAGAAAAAGAAGAGCAAATTAAATCCAAAGTAAGCAGAAGAAAAGAAATAACAAAAACTAGAGCACAAATCAATGAAATTAAAAACAGGAAAGCAATAAAGAAAATCAATTAAGCCAAAAGCTGGTTCTATAAAAAGATCAATGAAACTGATAAACCTCTAGCCAGGCTAAGCAAGAAAAAAAGAGAGAAGATTACTAGACTACTATTCAGTAATTAAAATGACTAATATCAGAAATGAAAAAGGGTTATCACTACTGATCCCATAGACATTAAAAGGATAATAAAGGAATATTATGAATAACTTTGTGTCCACAAATTTGATAACGTAGATGAAATGGACCAATTTCTCTCTTTTTTTTTTTTATTTTTTTTTTTTATTTTTATTTTTTTATTTTTGGCTGTGTTGGGTCTTCGTTTCTGTGCGAGGGCTTTCTCTAGTTGTGGCAAGCAGGGGCCACTCTTCATTGCGGTGCGCGGGCCTCTCTATCGTGGCCTCTCTTGTTGCGGAGCACAGGCTCCAGACGCGCAGGCTCAGTAGCTGTGGCTCACGGGCCTAGTTGCTCCACGGCATGTGGGATCTTCCCAGACCAGGGCTCGAACCCGTGTCCCCTGCATTAGCAGGCAGATTCTCAACCACTGCGCCACCAGGGAAGCCCTCTCTCTTTTTAAAATTAATTAATTAATTTATTTTTGGTTGTGTTGAGTCTTCATTGCTGCGCGTGGGCTTTCTCTAAGTTGCGGCGAGTGGGGGCTGCTCTTTGTTGCGGTGCGCGGGCTTCTCATTGCGGTGGCTTCTCTCGTTGTGGAGCATGGGCTCTAGGCATGTGGGCTCAGTAGTTGTGGCTCGCGGGCTCTAGAGCACAGGCTCAGTAGTTGTGGCACACGGGCTTAGTTGCTCCGTGGCATGTGGGATCTTCCCAGACCAGGGCTCGAACCCATGTCCCCTGCATTGGCAGGTGGATTCTTAACCACTGTGCCACCAGGGAAGTCCTGGACCAATTTCTTGAAAGACACAATTCAACAAAACTCACACAAAGAGAAATAGCTAATCTGAATAGGCTTATATCTATTAAAGAAATTAAATCAAAAATTAACCTTCTAAAACAGAAAGCACTAGGCCCTGATGGTTTCACTGATAAATTCTACTAAACATTTAAGAAAGAAATGATACCAATTCTCTACAATCTCTTACAGAATATAGAAGCAGAGGGAATATGTTCTAACTCATTTTATGAGGTCAACATTACCCCAATACTAGATAATGGCATTACTAGAAAGGTAAAACTATGGACCAATATCTCTCATAAACATAGATGCAAAACTCCTCAACAAAATGTTAGCAAGTGGAATCCAATAATGTATAAGAAGAATTATACACCACAACCAATGAGATTTATTCCAGATATGCAAGGCTGCCTCAACATTCAAAAATCAATGAATGTAATCTATCACATCAACAGGCTAAAGAAGAAAAATCATATGATCATGTCAATAGGTGCAGGAAAGGCATTTGACAAAATCCAACACTCATTCATGATAAAAAAGAAAAAAGAAAAAAGAAAAAAAAAACCCTGAAACTCTATGCAAGCTAGGAACAGAGGGGAACTTTGTCCATTTTTTTTTTTTAATTTTTATTTATTTATTTTTTTAATTTATGGCTGTGGTGGGTCTTCGTTTCTCTGCGAGGGCTTTCTCTAGTTGTGGCAAGCGGGGGCCACTCTTCATCGCGGTGCGCGGGCCTCTCACTATCGCGACCTCTCTTGTTGCGGAGCACAGGCTCCAGACGCGCAGGCTCAGTAATTGTGGCTCACGGGCCCAGTTGTTCTGCGATATGTGGGATCTTCCCAGACCAGGGCTCGAACCCATGTCCCCTGCATTGGCAGGCAGACTCTCAACCACTGCGCCACCAAGGATGCCCCCGAACTTTGTCCATTTGATGAAGAAAAACCTACAAAAACCTATAGCTACAAAAACCCTACAGCTAACTTCATATTTAATGCTGAGAAAATAGGTGTTTTCCACCTAATATTGGGAACAGGACAAGGATGTCCCCTTTCACCACTCCTGTTCAACATTGCCCTGGGAGTCTTAGTTAATTCAATAAGACAAGACAAAACAAGACAAGAAGAGAAAAGAAAAGGTATACCAAAAGATTGGAAAGGTAGAAATAAAACTGCCTTTATTCTCAAATGACACGGCTGTCAATGTAGAAAATCCCAATAAATTGACAAACTTCTAGAACTAAGTGATTATAGTGACATTGTAGGGTACAAGGTTATTCTATAATAGTCAACTGATTTCCTATATTCCAGCAACAAACACTTGGAATTTTAAATTAAAAACACAACATCATTTATATTAGCACCCAAGTAAAGTAAAATAAAATAAAATACTTAGGTATAAATTTAACAGAACATATGGAAGATACATATGAAGAAAACTAAGAAACCTGAATGACAGAAATAAAAGATCTAAATAAATGGAGAGATATTTCATGTTCATGGACAGGAACCCTCAATATTGTTAAGATGGTAGTTCTTCCCAACTCTATAGATTCAACACAATCCAAATTAAAATCCCAGCAAGTTATTTGGTGAATATTGATTCTAAAATCGATTGACTGATTCCAGCTGATTCTAAAATTTTTATGGGAAAGGCAAAAGACCAGAATAGCCAACACAATCCTAAAGAAGAAGAACATAGAGGACTGACACTACCCAACTTCAAAACTTACTATAGTTACAGTAATCAAAACAACACGGTATTAGTAAAAGAACAGACAACTAGATCAATGGAACAGAATACAGAGCCCAGAAACAGACTCACACAAATATAATCAACTGATCTTTGACTAAGGAACAAAGGAAATTCAATGGAGAAAGGACAGTCTTTTCAACAAATGGTGTTGGAACAAGTGGACATCCATATTTAAAAGGAAAAAAAAAAAGAATCTAGACACAGACCTTGCACCTTTCACAAAAATTAACCCAAAATGGATCATAGACATAAATGTAAAATGCAAAACTATACAAGTTTTAGAAGATAACAGGAGAAAATCTAGGGGACCTTGGATTTGGCTATGAAGTTTCAGACACAACACCAAAAGCAAAATCCATGAAAGAAAAAATTGATGTTAGACCTTATTAAAATTAAAAATTTCTGCTCTGTACAGACACTGTTAAGAGAATGAAAAGATAAGCCACATAAACTGGGAGAGAATATTTGCAAAAGACATATTTGATAAAAGACTTGTATCCAAAATATACAAAGAACTCTTAAAACTCAACAGTAAGAAAAAAAAGTGGGCAAAGATCTGGACATCTCATCAAAGAAGATATACAAATGGCAAATAAGCATATGAAAAGATGATTGACATCATATGTCTTTAGGAAATTGCAAATTAAAACAATGTGGTATACCACTACACACCTATTACAATGGCTAAATTTAAAAAACTGACAATACTAAGTGCTATCAAGGATGTGGAGCAACAGGAACTCTCATTCATTGCTGGTGGGAGTGTGAAATGGTACAGCCATTTTGAAAGACAGTTTGGCAGTTTCTTAAAAAGCTAAATGTAGTCTTACCATATGATCCAGCAATCACATTCCTAGGTATTTGCCCATTTTGAAAACGTATGTCCACAAAAAAAAACTGCACACAAATGTTTATAGCAGCTTTATTCATAATTGTCAAAAATTGTATGCAACAAAGATGTCCTTAAATAGGTGAAGGATTAACAAACTGTGGCATATCCATTCAATGGAGTTTTACTCACAGATAAAAAGAAATGAGCTATCAAGCCACAAAAAGACATGGAGGACCTTTAAATGCACATTGCTAAGTGAAAGAAGCCAGTACTGAAAAGGCTACATACTGTACGATTCCAACTATATGACATTCAGAAAAAGGCAAAACTATGAAGAGAGTAAAAAGATCAGTGGATGCCAGGGATTCAGGATGGGGGAGGATGAATAGGTGGGACACAGGGGATTTTTAGGGCAGTGAAAACATTCTGTATGGTACTGTACTGGATACATTACATTATGCAGTTGTCAAAACACATAGGATGTACAACACAAAGTGAACTTTAAACTATGGACTTTAATTAATAATAATATATTAATATTTGTTTATTAACTAACAAATGTATACTAATGCAAGATACTATAGAGGAAAGAGTATGTGTTTGGGGAGTATATGGGAATTCTCTGTACTATCTGCTCAATTTTTCTGTAAATCTAAAACTGTTTCAAAGGGGTTTCCCTGGTGGCTCAGTGGTTAAGAATCTGCCTGCCAATGCAGGGGACATGGGTTCGAACCCTGATCCGGGAAGATCCCACATGCCGCAGAAGACGTAAGCCCGTGAGCCACAACTACTGAGCCCATGCACCACAACTACTGAAGCCCGCGCATCTAGAGCCTGTGCTCTGCAACAAGAGAAGGCCCCGCTCGCCACAACTAGAGAAAGCCCGTGTGCAGCAATGAAGACCCAACACAGCCTGAAACAAATAAATAAATAAATTTATTAAACAAAAAAACTTTTCCAAAAAAATTGTCTATTAATTTTTAAAAATCCATAAATGTAGCTCATATTTGTGTCAATCACCAGCAGTCACATTAAGGGGCACCATGTTGGAGAAGATTTAGTTAGAAGACGTGGGTCCTTGTCCAAGCACTGCTGTTTACTAGCGAGGTGCCTTTGGAGGTGGCCCCAACTGGTCTAATTCTCATTTCCTCAACTCTAAATAGCGGTGCTGTGAGGAGTGTCAAGTGCAGAGCTTTGTAGCAGTAAAGCCTGTGTGACCCTGTATCCTGACTCCTTGGTAGTAGAGGAGCAAATGGGGGGGAGGGGTTGCGGAGGATGCGTCTGTCATTGGTCACGTCTCCCTGACGGTCTTACCAAACACAGCTCCGCCCACCTTACGGATGCCTCAGCCTGGGGATGTTTGGGGATTGGCAGTAGTCCTTCCGTCTTTACTCATCTGTGTTGTCACTTCCTGAGGCTGCACAAGATGCAGGCTCAGGACCCCTCTTCACCACTCTGAGCCTCGGTTTCCTCCTCCCTGAGTGGGGTCGTGGGAACAAGACCACGCTCAGGGGGAGTGTGAGCTTTCAGTGCACAAGTGGATTGGAAGACTCTTTTGTAATCTGAAAGCACGCACACATGTCAAGAACGACAATGGTGGTTAAAACAAAGTAAAAGAAGAGCCAGGGGTACACTTACTAACTAAAGCCTTACAACAACCCAAGGTGGATGTCACTGGCCCGTTTTAAAGGAAACTGTGGCTCTTGGAGCTGAAGTGCCCCCTCACCCCCGACCCTGGGCTCCAAGATGGGAGGTGCAAGGAACCAAACTCAGCCTGGCTGACTCGCTGGTTCATGGCTCATGCTTTTCCCACAACCTCCATCCTGCTGCCGCTGTTCCTGCAAGATCTGGGATGAAGAAAAGGAAAGAGCTGCATAAAAAAATTCATCCCACTTTTTTCCTTTTGTCTCTTTTTTTGGGGGTAGGACCAGACAATGGCGGAGATCCTGTTCCCATGCCCTGGAGGTGATGGACAGGAAGATGGAGATCAGGTGCTCCGATGAAGGGGCTGTGGCGGTGATCACACGTCTCCAGGCGACCCTCGCCGAGGGGACAGTCATTACAGAAGGTGCGGCCTGCACGGCAGCAGCCCCAGATAAGCGT
Source organism: Balaenoptera musculus (assembly GCF_009873245.2). Lineage (NCBI taxonomy): Eukaryota > Metazoa > Chordata > Mammalia > Artiodactyla > Balaenopteridae > Balaenoptera > Balaenoptera musculus. The sequence goes on from NC_045790.1 coordinate 103,485,999, forward strand.
CTGTGCGGGGAGGGCGAGCTGGCATTTCTGTTGGCTCGCTTGCTTTTATTAAAAATAATTCTGACACTGACTATTTTGTAAGCGTGTAGGGCACACATCCAGGGAGGCCCATCTGACTTTGAGATAATTTCAAGGCTGAAGAACATCGCTCGTGCCAGACACGGTGCGAGGCACCGCGTGAAACCCGCCTCCTGTACCGAGGAGGGAGGGGGCCATCCATGTATATGTATAAGTGAGGCTTCGCTAAACCTTCCAAGTAAAAATACTTTTAAATATTTCAGTACGTTGTTAACCACATACATTTCAGTTGGGGCTCATTCCAGCTGAGGAAAGTAGAGGAGGCAGATGATTTGCATAAGTCGACTGAGGAAATTTGGTGAGAGACAGTAACGAGACTCAGACACCCACAGATGTCAGCTGATCGTCAGGGTCCCGTCCCTCGTCCATCCCGCACACGTTTGCTGAGCACCTACTATGTGCCAGGCACAGAGCTAGGCTTCGTTAAGGCAGGAACAGCTTGGCGTCATGGAGGTGAGTCTAGCTCAAGGGGCAGATGCCACACACTCATTCCACGGTGTTTACTTCGCACTGTGATCGGTGTTGGCGAGGAGCGGGGCTGGAAGCTGCTGGAGCCCGTGGGAAGGGAGACCTGGCCCAGCCTGAGGGCGGCGCCTTGCGAGGAGGGCCTGGGCAGTGGTGTGTGAGGGGTGGGGGCTTCGGGCAGAGGCAAGTGGCCCCGATGGAGGTCCTCCGAAGTGGCCGGCCACCTTGGCTGGAACGAGTGAGCGTGGGGCTAGTGAGCGGAGGGGTCGCCGCACAGGGGGAAGGGTTCTCACTCGCTCCCCTGGAGCTGTAGTCGTGCGACCAGCGACTGCAGGCGGCTGACGGTGGAGTCCGGGTTGAGAGGTGATACAGGAAGAGGGCTGGACGCCGCCGCAGCCAGCCCAGGGCAGAAGCACCCACAGTGTGAGAGCAGACGTGCAGAGGAGAGGGGAAAGCTGGTCTTTGGAGACCGTGGCACACGTGGGGAGAAACTGGCCCTGACTCTCCAGGCCCGGCAGCCCTGAAGCTGGCAGTGTTGCATTTCTTGCCAAAGGTCCCCAGCTTCACAGTGTCCACCCCCCACCCCTACTTCCCTTGAGCTGGACACATGGGTTCCTCTTCCCAGCCAACCCTCCGACAGTGCCGTGTAGGACAAAGGGGCGGGGGCGCGAGGACGGGGCAGCCAGACCCTGGTCTGTTGATAGCAGCCATCCGGGCCAAAGGCCGGTGAGGGCCGTCTTGGAGGGAAAGGAGGGGAGGCCCTGGCACTCTGTCGGCTCCGAGGGAAGGCCTGCTGCCACCACATCCCATCCCTCCCACAGGCTGCGAGCGTCTCCAGGCAGGCGTTTCTTCCTGTCTGTTCCCAGCACCTGCAGAGCGCCTGGCACGAGTAGGTGCCCAGGAAGCATGTCCCGGGAGAGGGGTGCAGTCAGAGCCAGGTGATATCAGTAGAAGCAGCCCCTGCTTACTGAGCATTTCCTACTCAGACCCTGCTCTGAGCACTTTCTGCTTTGTCCCATTTCAGCCGTATCAACGTTCTTATGAAGTGGGCACCATTGTTATCTCCCCTTTTCAGAAGATGAATGTGAGGCTCAGAGGAAGTTACATAACCTGCGGAGACTACACAGCTTGCAATTTACCGGTCTCAGATTTGAAGCCAGGTTTGTCTGATCCCAGAGCCCGTGGCTTTGGTTATACTGCCAGTCAAACCCAGGCAGCCCCACGAAGGCGGGCATGTAGCTCAGGAATTTTTCAAGCAGTGGAAGAAATGTTTCTTATTTTGGTCAAAGAGTCTACAGCACATATGAGACATTAAACTATGCCACTCTGATTTCTCCTCTGCAAGCAAGTTGTGGGCCGAACACGCATACGTGGGTGTTGCATGTGTGCTCACGTGGGTGGGAAAGACTCTCCAGTCCATTTTCTTTCTTGCTTTGCAATCATGTTTCCATTGCTTACTGGGAGGACCTCTAGTCTATATCTTAAAACAGCAAAAAATCTGGCTGCAAAGTGAACAAAGCTGTTCTGAAGCCCCTAGCTGTCGGTTGTGGGTTAGATGGACCAGACACCTAGATGCTGGGCTCAAGTGTTCCCTTTGCAAGTGAAATGTTTGTCTCTCACAGATGATGCCAGTGATACTGCCTTTTATTGCCTAATCTTGATGCCGTCCTAGTCCCTCGCCACAGAGAAGTGAATTCCACTCTGGGAAGAGTAGAGAGCAAAGTCTCAATGATAAGGAGGTGTTCGTGAGTGCAATTTACATAACGTAACTGCCTCTTCACCGACAAATGTGTTTCTTCGTTTGGTTCTGGGCAATGAGAGGGCTACTACACCCCAAGTTTGCGGATAACACCCTTTTTTAGATTTCTGTGCTCTGCTAGAAATTCTAGAATTGGAAATTGAAATCTTTTTTTTTTTTTTAATGACAATTGACAATTACACTGGCCTGCTGCAGAGTGTGAGACTGCATATTACGAAATTCCACCAAGCTCCTAAGTAGTCACTGGCATTTTAAGAGAGGAAGACAGTCTGTTTAGGGAGCGATGGGCATGGGATGCAGCTGAGGGCTCCTCAGGTGGAAAGAGGTGGGAAATGGGCTGGTTTTGGGGGACAGCCACGTGTTAAACGCGTGTGATCGTCGAGTCCCAGCTTTTGCTTTGGGTCACGAGAGTGTGTGGATGCTTATCCCATTATTAAAAATAACTAATTCAAAAAGCTAACTAAGGGGCTTCCCTGGTGGCGCAGTGGTTGAGAGTCTGCCTGCCAATGCAGGGGACACGGGTTCGAGCCCTGGTCTGGGAAGATCCCACATGCTGAGGAGCAACTAGGCCCGTGAGCCACAACTACTGAGCCTGCACGTCTGGAGCCTGTGCTCCGCAACAAGAGAGGCCGCGATAGTGAGAGGCCCGCGCACCGCGATGAAGAGTGGCCCCCGCTTGCCGCAACTAGAGAAAGCCCTCGCACAGAAATGAAGACCCAACACAGCCAAAAATAAATTAAAAAAAAAAAAAAAAAAAAAGCTAACTAAATAGAGCAGGCTATGCATGGACCAGGATGGAAGTGTCTCACGAACCAAGGATTATGATTAATCCAGTTCTGTGCACCTGAGGTCCAATTTAAAAAAGCAATCAATAACGAGCCTATTTAAAAGGACGGTCTGAGATTTAGATTTCATAATATGTATGCTTTTTCTTACTGGTTTTTTTTTTCCCTCTCTAGTCTTTTTAAACACCATTTTTTCTTCTCCATTTCAATAGTAGGGTCTCCTCATGCAGGTCAAATAAAGGTTCATAAGGGCCTTGAGCATCGGGAATCTGGTTAACCCCCTTGGTGGGTACCAAAGTCTCATTAGGGCAGAAGGAAGGTCTGGGCTGGCTTCCAGAAAGGAAAGGTGCATTAGCACTTGGACACACTGGGGTTTGGGTCGGGGTGATGGTCTTATTCAGATGGGCTGGCGTTTTACACTGGACAGTAGGAAAGCAGAGGGAGACCCCTATAGACCACCGCTAGTATAAGCCATGGTTCTCACACTCAGAAGGCCCTGCTTTGGGGATGGGGGACATTTTTTATATTGGCATTCGTCTGCTCATCGAACATTCACTGGGCACCAAGTGAGATGTTTTTGCGTGCTCTGGTCGATGTGCCAGGCCCTCGGGGATACAGACGAGTAGCGAGCGCCTTTTCTGGGTCGCCCACCATGCTAAGTGCTTTGCTTGTGTTCTCTCCTCACCCGCAAGGCTCCCTCCTTTGTTGCTTCCCCCATGGGAGCTCTGGCCACCCCCTGTTACAACTGTCAACTGTGCATCCTTTTCATTTGTGTGGCTGGAGACGCTGGGTGTAATGGAAGGGCCAAGGATGAGCTCTGAAGGCAGGCTGTTCTTGGTTCAGATCCCAGGCTCCCCACTGTAAGACTTGACACGCTTGCTTAAATTCACCCCTTTGAGCCTCAGCTTTCTCATCTGTCAAATGGGAATAGCCAGCCTTATCTCACAGGGCTGTGTGAGAGTTAAATGAAGCAATTCATAACAAGCATCTTTGATTTCTGTCACATAGTAAATGTTCAGTACATAATCTCTATTATTTTTTTTCCTTGAGAATAGGGTCTGTAAAATAATTCTTTATATTCCAGTAGGGCCCAATACCTGGTAACACATTCATTACCTGTCTGTTGAATGAATGAATGAGTGAATGACTGAGTGAGTGCGTGCCCTTTGAGACTGAGAGCGCATGTTCTGCCCCTCTTCTGACTTCTTTCTTGCCAGCCCCACAGCATCTCTAGGGCAGGTAAAGCTGCCCCAGCTCACATGGACCCACACCTCCGGCCAGGCCTTTACTTCTTTTGACATCCAGTAGCTTCCTGAATGGTCCTGAGAACGTGGCTGGCTTCAGAAACTCCTTCTCCTTGAGAATCAGAGGTGCTCGAGCAGCCTTCTCAGGAGGCATCTGGGCCCCGGCCTGTACCAGCTAAGACAGCAGTGGCCCCTGAGCCCACGGGCACAGACAGCCTTCTCACTCCTGGCTTCAATGCCCAGCCCTCACTGCCTATACGACCCCCACCCTGGACTCTATTATTTCCTTTCAGAAGTGATGGAAACAGGAGAACAGGAGTATAAGCTCCAAGGAGGAAGGGAGACAGGTGCGTGGACGAGGCACCAGCTCCCACTCCAGTTCTGCCTTCCTTGTGCTCTGTGAATTGACCTTTCACCTCCCTGCCTCGCGAGCCCCATCCCCTCCCCGTCACTCAGATGAACAAGCCCTGCTCGGTGTGGCCCTGGATTGGGGACAGCGTCCTGGGCCAGGAGGTAGGAGGCTTGAGTGAAAATCCAGCTTCTGCTACTCACTGGCTATGGGATTTCAGACGAGTCACTTCTGCTCTTGGAAACCTCAGAATCCTGCTCTGTAAAATGGGATCTGATCCCCCACCTCGAAGGTCTGGTGTGAGAATTAGCAGCGGTATTTGTACATCGGAGGTGATCTCAAAATTGAAGTTACTACTAAGGATTTTTATTCCACACATTCAGGGGCTGAGGCAGGGCGGAAAGGCCTGGAAGAGCCCAGCCCCAGATTTGCGCATCTGTATGTTCTAAAAATTAGCATTTTTCTCATCTCCTTAGCTTGGTCAGCAGACAGAGAGACGCTGCAGACCCCGGAAAACCTCACCCGAGCCTGTACTGTGGGCAGCCCCTGTGGATTCCGCTGCTGGGGAGCAATTTAAGAGGCAAACAAAACATGAAAAGCTACTCAGAATTAACAATGGGGCCAGATGGTAATGCTAGTTTGAAGCAATAAAACATGATAAATAGCTTCCTGCTGCTACTCCTGATCAATTTCAATATTTAATAATTCCACTGCCATACTGCCCCCTCATCTGGCCCCCTCCACAGGCTACTGCAACGACGCCCCGCATTCGGCTCGCAGAGCAAACACGTCTTCGCTTTCTGAAGGCGTCAGCAGAAAGCAGGCGGCTCAACTGTCACATGAGCGCCCTCCGTCCTGGAGATGATAATTCATCTGCCTACTTCTAAGACGTTCCATCTCCAGCCTCTCCTGGTTGCCAGGGAAGCATGGAAGGGAGCTCCGACGGCGGAGATGCGATAGGAGCTCCCGCCTTGTCGAATCAGTGAGTATTAGTATCCCCTGAGTTTTGCTTTTGAATTTAAGAAAGGGGAGCAGTAGGGAGCTGGGTGGTCATCTTACTCTGGGACCAATAGCAGGAGGAAGCAGCCGGTAGGGGAGGGTGGCAGCTTGGTGTTAAAGCCTTACCCACCAGCCGTGCCTCTGAGCCTCAGTTTCCTTCTCTGTATGAAAGAGATAATCGTGTCTACCTCTGGGAGGATTCTAGCCCATGCTGCACGTGTCAAGTGCCGGGCAGTGTGCTCAGCACGTAGGAAACACCCAAGACTGGCAGCTGGAAGCCGCATTATCAAACGTGAAACCACTTAGCAAACGATGCCCAAGTCCCGGCACCTGCAGGAAGGGCTGCTGGTCCTTGTGGTCAGGGAGCTCTAGCCCAGGGCAGACCCGGGGTGCGGGGCAGGATCTGGCAGGGGGCATCCTGTTCAGGATTCTCCCCAAGGGGAGCCCACTGATAAGATGAACTGTCCACGAGGGCCCCACAGGCTTTCAGACCCTCCGACACACGGCACCCCGGCGAGCTGGTGTTGCTGGCACCCTTTACGGGGGAGGAAGTGGACAGGACGAGGTGAAACGGCTTCTCGCGCTTAGATCGTAGGAAGTGGCATCGTCAGCTCTAAGCTGGGTCTCCCCCCACCCCTGATTTCAGGTCCTCGCCACCCTATCGCAGGAGAAAACTGCTCCCTGAGGGCTTCCCTGGTGGCGCAGTGGTTGAGAATCTGCCTGATAATGCAGGGGACACGGGTTCGAGCCCTGGTCTGGGAAGATCCCACATGCCGCGGAGCAACTGGGCCCGTGAGCCACAATTGCTGAGCCTGCGCGTCTGGAGCCTGTGCTCCGCAACGGGAGAGGCCGCGATAGTGAGAGGCCCGCGCACTGCGATGAAGAGTGGCCCCCGCTTGCCACAACTAGAGAAAGCCCTCGCACAGAAACGAAGACCCAACACAGCCAAAAATAAATAAATAAATAAATTAATTAAAAAAAAAAAAAGAGGCGACTGTTGTAATGACTTAAAATTCTTAAAAAAAAAAAAACTGCTCCCTGAGGCGCCCCCACTTTGTGTGTCCTTTTTGCAAGGAGGCAGCCGAGTGGAGGGTGGCCCCCTTGCCATCACCTGAGCTGCAGTTTACTCGGCTGTGAAATGCGAACGTTAATACCTACTGCACTGGTTCACAGCAGAGACGTTTAATGAGGGAATATGCATGAGAGCCCGCTGTAATTTTGTGATGAGCTGAACAAATGTCAGGTATGGTTATTATGGCTTTTTAGAAAAACCCCCTCTGGGAGGAAAAAGATCAGAAATTCATCCACCAAAGGTGGATTCTTCTTACCGAATCCTTCACCGGCCCCACGTGATCTAGGGGATCAAGCTCAAGCTCTCTCGCGTGGCGTTCAAGGCCTCGACAGCTCCTGCAACCCCACCTCTGCCTCTTCTCCTTTCCCTCCTTGCTGCAGACCCTCCAGGCTACTTGGGGTGACCGGAGCCTTTCACGTGTGTCTCTGCCTAGACCAGGCAAACAGCCCTGAAGGAGGGGGTGTGTGCCACCCTGCCCCTCGGCTGATCCCACTCGGCTTCTGCAGGAAGTCTTCCTTGGGCCCCGCTCGCTCAGGAACTCCTCTGCTGAGCTTCCTGACAGCCTCTCTGTGCTTCCCTCCATCCTAGCGCGCATCGCACTAGCTACTGCTATGTTCTCATCTGCCTCCCAACTCTAGAGCCAGTTCCTCCTGGGCCTGAACCAAGTGCTGTTCTCTCCAGTCTATCCGGGGCCTGGCCCCGCTTATGCCCAGGAAATGTGTGGTGAGGGATGAACCAACCAACGAATAAGTGACTGTTTCCAACATAAATGGAATCAAAGCTTTAGGCAAAGGATTCCAGCAGTGGAATTAGGATTTGGGTGGGCACAGCCTTGGGAGCAGAAGTCAGGACAGTGCTCATGAATTCAAACTCAGCTCCATCCCTCCAGTGATGTCTAGAGCTGACAGTGTAAGCAAGCCTTCCCAGGACAGACCCCACCCCTCCACCCCCTGTCCTCCACCTGCTTTTCGTTTGTAGAAAAACTTTAGCTTCCTAGGCCTTCCCCAAGTTCCAAAGAATAAATTTAATCAGAGAAGTGAGAAAATGCAGAAACAAAGGAAAACAGTCAAGCAAAACAAAATAATAATAGTTTAGTCATTAAACAAAGTCAAGGACCTTTATTTCCTCCTAAAGGGCTATAGATAATATTCTGAGCCACATCCTTGAGCTGTTTTGCAGATACTGAAACCCCCACCAGGTGGAAGAAGTTAACTGCATGCTGCCCACAAGCACGTAGACCCCAGACGGGTTGGAACCAGAAGTTTGATGATGTTGACTCCCGATTACCTCACCACCAACCAGTCAGAAGAATGTCCACGAGCTGATCACACACCCCGCAACACCTCTCCCTCACCCTGCTTTTAAAAACCTTTCCCTGAAAGCCATTGGGGAGCTCGGACCTTTTGAGCTGCCTGGACTCCTTGCTTGTCCCTGCAATAAATGCTGCCCTTTCCTTCGCCACAACTCCGAGTCAGTAGATTGGCTTTACTGCACGCAGGCGAACAGACCCAAGTTTGGTTTGGTAACAATAGGATGACCTTCGTCCTTTCCCCCACCTTGACCCTTAACAAGAAGAAACAGATAATGTGCCACCCATCCCTCTCTGTCCTCCCACAGGACACGGCAGAGGCCAGTCATCAGGTACCTGAATCCCGCTGGTCCATGGTCATGGAGTTCCATCTCCTCGTGATGTCAATGTAGAGGATGTCCACGGCGGCCATGGACAAGCTGCTGCTGCTGAGCTTGCAGTTCCTGCAGAAGACAGGAGAGGACACGTCACTGCCAGATCCGACCCGTCCTGTCCTCTCTGGCTTCTGTGCCTTTGCCCGGGCTGTGTTCCCCGCCTGCAAGGCCCTCCCTCCCCACAGCTGGAACTAGTGAAGGGTGAATGGCAGGGAACCATGGGAGAGGAGGCTGAAAATGTGAGTTGAGGTCAGATCCTGTGGGTTCCTGTAATGTGGTTCATTAGGGCTCTAAAGGGCTGGGAGGAGGAGGGACTTTAGGATGGCAAGTCTTGAGTTGAACCTGGCTCTACCACTTAGAAGCAGATGGCTCTGATTAAACTATTTCCCCTTCTTGAGCCTCAGTTTCCTGACCTATAAAACAGGCAGTCTTTATTACAGTCACTGTGGTCTGGAAAGGTGGGCAGGCACGCTGAAAAGAGCATGATTTGGGCCTCAGACAGACCAGGACTGAAATCCTGGCCCTGCTGCTTTTTCTAGCTGTATGGCTGTGGACCATTTACTTAAATCTTTCTTTGGTGCCTCTATTTGCTGGTCTCTTAAATGAAGATAATAACACCCGCCCACACGGCTGTTGTGAAGAGGAGACGAGGTAGGGCATCCCAAGGCCCTGGCACCTGGTTGGGCCACGACAACTGTTGGTTCCCTTCCTGATCTCTCTCTACTTTCCCTCTTCCTCTCAGAGCTAGAACCATCTAGGCCCCTTCAGAGGCTGCCTGAGGCTGACCTTTCAGTGAAGGCCCTGTGCATTCTGCAGAAATGGGGCTTGCTAGTCAGAGTGTCTGAATAAAAGAACTTAGGCTCTGTGTTCAGAATGCAGGCAGCCCTCAGGTGGTCCAGAGGCACTTCCCCCCTGAACCAGATCGTGCCGGGGAGGCGAGTCCGAAGACAGGCTGGATTTGCCCTGGGAATCCCGAAAGCTAGACCTTGGGGCCAGCTGTCTGCTTGGCTGAACTACACTGCATGCTGCTTTCAACTTTCCAAATGTGTCCACATCCGTCGCCCCAGCTATGATAAAGTGGTTCTTTGGTTTCCCATTTGTCATCATCCCTTGCGTGAACAGCTCCCTTAGGAACCCGAGAGGTCGAGGGTTGATTGGCAAGCAGGATTTGGGCATTCCAGAGGCCCCTCTCCAAACCCATGCACACCGCTGACATGTGCACACGTGTGCCCAGCACGGTGCCTGGACGAGGCTGGTGCTCCTTATATACAGCATCCTCCCTCCCTCCCTCCCTTCCTCCCTCCCTTCTTTCCTTTCTTCCCTGCCTGTATTCCTCAGGCCATCAATTCACATCCTGCTTCCTCCTGGGCTCCGGCTCTGTATTTCAATCACAAGTCACAGTGGCAGACTTCAAAGCACATCAGCACACAGTTATTGCGCCTCAGTAACAACATGTCAGTGGATGCAGAGCTTTTCATGTCACCTGTCACCGAGATGGCTATCTCTATTGGGTCCTGCTGGGGACCCACTCCAGTCTCTCCCAAGGTATATTCTAACAACCTGCACTGTTCATTTCCAAAGCTTCATTAGGAGTGGCTACGGGTTTTCTCTAATTATCGTATCCATGTCCTCTGGACCACTTGCTCCCCACAGGACAGGAGCCCTGCCTAGCTTGCTCTGTGGGTTAATGGAGTATAAAAAGGGAAACCAAACTGACCACTGGTATAGTTATTTTTTTCCTGACAGGTAGAAATTAGAAGTGTCAAACCTTTAGTAGGAGTCATAATTTACCAAAGAGGATTCTCCATTTATCCCTTTTCCAAAAGTAACTTACTCTCCCCTAGTGATACCTGCAAACACAGTCGATGGTAACATTTGCTACTGGGGCAGGGGAAGGAGGGATCTATGCTGGCTGCCGTAGACAGTAAATGCTTTAAAAGAATTTTGATTCTGTAGGCACTTCTTGGGCACCATCTGTATGCCAGGTCCTTTCCTGCCCATTAGCTCTCTGGATCTTTATAACCACTTTATGAGGGAGGTGTTCTTAGGCCCATTTCAATGATGGGTAAGCTGAGACTCAAGAGAAGGGACACAGCTTGCCCAAGATCACACAGCTGGGATTCACATCCAGGCCTCCCCTGGAGGATAGAGTAGTGGACTTGGGAACTTTGGGGAGAAATGGGGAGGTGGCCCAGCCCAGAGCTGCAGGAAGAACCCAAGATTCAAGAGACAAAGTCTCAGGTAACCCAGAAAGGCTGGAGCCTCTAGAGAGGCCCTGTTGGGAAGCTTTGGGATATAAGGCTGGGGGGTAAGACAACCAGGGTCACTTGGAGACAGGTTTTCCTAGGTTTATCCCCGTGGTCACCAAACATTCTTAATGGACTCAAACAGGGAATGTCTCCAAGGGTTAAGATTTTGGAATGAACTTTTCATCCATCCACCCACTCAGTATAGAATTTGTTTTGTGTGCACTATGTGTAAGTGGTATTCTGGGCCCAGTGAGTGATGCTGGGATCCAGATCAGTCTTGGATATGGCTCTCGGAGGGTAGAAATGATCTCAGAATCTGGGGTAAAAACATGAGGCCTTGGTAGCTCTTAATCATTTGAACAGTTTCCCCTTATGCTCTGGGATGCAGTTCTTCAAATGACTGATGAGTGATAGGATAAATTCTTCAGCGGAAGAGAAGTCCAAGAAATATGGTAACATGAGAAGCCAGAAAGATTCCGCAGAAAGGATAGGCTAGAAACGTACATGGAAAAAATGAGCTTTGGAGTCAAAGGCACATGAGTTTGAATCTTGACTCTGCTATGTGACCTTGAGAAGGTCATTGACATTCTCTGCAATCTAAATTTCCTTATTTGTACGAGGATAAGGCGACTCGCCATGTAAAGCTATTTTAAGGACTAGCTCGGTGCCTGGCACGTATGACAGCTCCCAGCCTTCCTCCATGATGTAGAACCAGTTTAAAGAAAGGTTTTGTTTTGTTTGTTTGTTTTCAGAATCAAAAGAATATGGGCACATAGGATGGAGAGAATCACAAATCATTCAAGTTCATTAGGAGCGTAAGATTAGAAAGATTTGAAATTATCATCCCCATTTTCTCTCAACAACTAGAGACATCTCATGGGAAATTTAGAAATCAACTTTTTCCACTCCATAAAATCCTATTTATAGAATTTCTTTTGTGTTCATCCTTCTCTGTGAAAGAAAAGAAGCTTATTTTTCCTGGAGAGGTTTCTGTTAAGGTGCAAGCTAACAAATAATCAATATTTGTTTAAAAAAGAAAAAAAACAACCCACTCTCTAAATATCTGCGGGGGGGGGGAGGGAAAGACAACTTTGGTTTATAATGTTTCTATTTTTAAAGGCTATTGATATCCCAGGCATAAAAATCTCATGATATTACTGGAAAGAGATCATCACAGAACAGGGGAACTTTCAAAGTCACTGAGGAGTTAATGACAGAGGTGGGGGTAGGGCCCCTGACACTTCCATTCCAGAACATTCTAACACTCCATGCTGCCTCTCAGAGAATAACACCCCACAGTTAGCCATTATGAAGCGTATTAATATCTCCTTATGAGAAAAGGGAGTGGAAGGGGGAAAAAAAGGAAAAAGAGAAAACCGTTCTCTAATTTAGAAGGAGACCAGGATTAGAAACCACAAAGGACACGAGTGGGGATCTCCAAGCAGAATGGCCCAGCATGAAGCAAACACTCGAGGTGTGGAGAAGCTGCCTCCATTTCTAGAAATAAACCCCGGTTTTGGCAAACCGTTTAATCTTCAGACTGCGGAAATGGAAAATGCAGCATGTGCCAGTTGATGTCAAATTCTGATGTAGGATGTGTTCAGAAAACGGGTTCTTAGTGAATTACATAGAAATCCTCCCAAATTAGGAATCCGATGGAAGGAAAATAACAAAAATGCATTTCCCTCGAGAAAGCTGTCAAACTGAAGAAGCAGATAATTTCTATTTCTCAGAGAAAGAGATGTCTCCACACCTCAGCAATTATTATGAATTAAAAAAAAAAAGAGAGAGAAAAGAGGTGCTTAATTCATGGTAATACGTGCTACTGTTATATGCCTCCTGAGGAAATGACACGACAAGCTGGTTAGCTAGAGTTAAATCTAGACGAGAGGATGACAGTTCATTATTTCTCATTTCTTGGTGGAAAAGAAAAATAGAATACGGCCAGACTGGCATTAGCATAATTCACTCCTAAAACTGCTGATCTATGCAGCACATTATGAGAGATGGTCACTGAAAATAAATTCAATTGGAATGTTTATTATTTTGTTCCCTCTAGTTCTCTTCAAGGAACTTGGAGAGAAAGAGTGGGTAGGACAGACGAAAGTCAAGTTCAACTTCTGCCGTTTGCGTGGGAGCTCAGAAGGGAGGGTCTCTAGCCAGCAAATATGTCTCTGGCACAGTGCCCCAGAGAAGGGCACTTGGTTCGATTTAACATATGGCATAAATAGTATTAATTCATAATGAAGCGAAATTTAAACTGAAGTGGAAAGCAGAGAGAGAATAGTTGTTAGCAAGAGAAAACGCGTGCTGTTAAATTTAGCTGGCAAGACGGAACACATTCAGATATAAATCTGAAAGCAGAGAAGATCATCTTTTACAACAAAGCTGCTGTTGGGATGTCTTGGTACATTTTAAAAGGAGAAATCTATTAACAGTTGTGCAATGTTTTCTCCATTTCTTCCTGCATCCTTAATTACTCAGGACACTTGCTGGGTGGGTACAGAGGGAGGGGAGAGGGGCTCACTGTCTAAGCCTTTCTGCTCCGGCTGCCTCTTCCCTACCTGAAGACATTGTCACTTGTCACGGTCACCATCGCTCCCCCTAACAGTACTCGGCCACAGGTTGGGAATGACGGCTGCAGGACCTAATAGTCGCTAATGTCACAAAGATGGGTTTTTCATGCAAACATGAAAAACCCATCTTTTTCATATTTGTTCTTAATTATAGAGAACAAAGGGGTGGAAAAATCATAAAGCCTCTCACACAGAGACAGATTTGTAGCAATATTTTTGACATCATCCAGTTTCAGTCTGAGTGCATTTTAAGAATCTTCTCTGCTAGAACCATTCTCAATTCTTTTCAGGAATTTTCTTTACAAGATTGTATATGAACATACCAGTCCTCTTAATATGTACCTCAGCCTCTCACACCAGAGGTAACACACCGGTGGGCCCCATGGGCCGCCATGCTTTGATTGAACCCAGAATTATTTTCTGAATTGCCAACATTCAGTATACACATGCATTGAAATTTTACATAAAAATCAATATTTCTAGCTTCTCTTGAAAAATCAAAAGCTTTGGTAATACTAGCCCGGCAACAACCTTTCTTTTTGCCACAGCCCTGCCCTCCTCATCCTTCTAGACCCTACCCACTGGTTTGTTTATCCTTCCTGCCTGCACCCTCCCCCACCCCACCCTCAGGCAACTGAGATTGTGATTCTTGTGATATGTAATTTTTTTTCAAATCTCTCCCTCTCTCTTACATTTTAGTAGAATTGTATTAGGAGTTAAAAGGAAGCATCTGACCAACGTCTTTTGCTCTTCCTTCCTTCTTCCTTTTTCCTGCCTGGAACTTGACCATGATGGCTGGATTTTGAGCAGCCATCTTGTGACCATAAGGCAACCCTGAAGCTTGAAGCACATGCTCAGGGTGGGTAAGCACAAAGACAGAAATTGGGGAGTTGATCACATTGTGGAGTCATTAACCAGCCCGAGAAGCCCCACTGCCAAATTTCCCATTATATGAGAAAAAAATTAATTTTACTCTTTAAACCATTTATAGATGGGTGTCTATTCCTACAAGTCAAATGCAATTCTTAAATGAGTCAGAGGGTATCACGTTAGGTAGTTTTCTCAGGGAAATAACATGTGCCTGTTGACTTTCTTGAAAATTCCCTCTGCCTCATGGAAATAATAACCATAAGACTCCCATTTCACAAACAGCTCCCATAAACTAGGCAGTGGGTCAGATCCTTTATGATATATTACATCCCAACCTCATAACAATCCTGCAAGGTGGGAGAGATTATTCCTGTTTTACAGATGAGGGAACTGAGACTCACAGAAGATAAGGAATTTGCCCAAAGCCACACAACTCTTAAGTAATGTGCTTGGCTCTGAAGCCAAACCCCAAAGCTTGTGCTCTTTCCATGGGGTTTTCTTTTCCCCTGAAACTAACACAAAGCCCCTCTCAAAATCACTGTGCAAATATGACTTCAGGTTTACTGAGATGGCAAAAATTCCTGCTGATACTTCTTCATGCCATCCTATCAGGAGTATCAGAGCGCTAGAGTTAGAATTTATAAAATTCATTTAGAGAAAAGCATATGACAAATGGTTTCCAATTCAAGACTTCTAATTATTTGCTTTCATGAAAAAAACTATGAACAGGGTGACTTTGTGTTGCCAGATAGAAATATTAAAATCAATGATGAGAAAAACAATAGCAACATGGGATGCTGGCAGGTAGTTCCTCTGAGGTGTATAACATACAATCCTAGGGTATTGATAGTTTCATCTCCATTTTATAGGACCATTGAGGTTCAGAGACTGTCACTAACTTACCCAAGGACACACAGCTAGTAAGTGCTCCTGTACTGCCCCAAAGTATCCCAGAGGGTAGGGTAGAGGCAAGTTAATGAATAATCTCGGGAGATTAAGTGGCAATGGCTTATTTTATAGGCTGTGGCAAAAACACAATTTCTTTGTCTCATGTTTTATCTTTAAAATTCATGCAAATTTTGTATTATACTCTATAATATAACCACATTATTTTTATATTAGAACAAATGTATTCAATTATTTATCAACTGAATTATTTAACTTTTCTCTCCTGAAATTGACACTTTGGAAGATGTGGCTTGTTTCTCTGCTGTGGCTTCATTAAAGCTCAGCCCTCAGCCACGTACCACTGGGAGAACATCACCCCAGTTTTAGAAGCACGAGGTCTGTCTGAGTCCAAGGGGCACTTATTCATATATGAATAAGGACCTAGCTCAAGGTAGCGCAGAATTGTTTTCCAACCACAAGCATAATGTTGTGAATACTGTCACATCCATAACATTCATTAATTCATTCAACAAACAAGAGTCTACTATGTGTCAGGCCCAGTGCCAGCTGCTGGGCCAATCCAACCCCAAGTGGGGCCGTGATCTGGCATCACAGATTCTCCCAGGCGCAGCCAGAGAGACGGGACCAGCCAGACGTGGGGCTGGTCTCCACCCCGCCGGAATCCCGAGCCAGAGGAGCTGGTCTCACTGACCTGATGAAGGTACGAAAGCCTGTTGGTCCCAACTTCATTGTCCCCTTGATACCCAGGAACCGGATAAACAGGTTTGCCATTCTGTCCACCAGGCGCAGATAGTTGAACTGCTTTGCATACTTGGGGAACACCTGCTTGAGGCAGATGGAGGGCAGGTGGGCTTCGGGACTGGCGCTGCCTGCCGAGGCACTGGCCAGATGGCTGTCAGAAGGCTCTTCCTTTGAGGCTAACGGTTTCCCGAGCTGCCGAGACCTGCAGCACACAAGGAGTTAACGACAGAACCAACATTTAGAGCGGGCTTTACAGCACACAGATTGCTTTCCCTTGCAAATTCTCCTTTCCTTTAGATTTATAGCAACCTGGAGGGGGGTGTGTATTATTACTGTTCTTAATGTACAAACCAGAGAACTGACCTCAAAGAAGTGACCTGCCCAAGCTCACACGGCTAGGGTGTGGCAAAGCCAGAACTTGAACCCAGGACAGAGCCGGGACTAGAGACTTACACTTCCTCTGTTCTACCATCCTGGCTTCCCAATATGGACAATTTCCTTTTCTGTACTCATGACTGAAGAGAATACTCTATTATGAAGCAGTCTGGGTTTGATTTCAAACTCCTACTTATGGGTAGTAATTGAATAATTAAGAAATATAAAAATCTCATTGAGGGCTGGCAAGAAGCCACAGACAGTTCAATGAACAATGTGCAGAGATACATCAGTTACCCAATTCTAGGAATAGGCACAATTGCATTTTCTGGCTTAACTATTTTCTTATTTGGAACTCGTACAAAAAAAAATGATCGTACTGTTGTGATTCCTTAGTCTGGATATTTTATTCTGAAATTATCCTGATACTCGAGAAAGTTCACGGCCACTAACTCTCAGATATGCACCTCCAGCTGCAATGTTTGCACCTCCAGCTGCAATGTTCTCACCTCCAGACACACAGCTCCAGCTATCACCTGTTTACCCTCCAGGATGACCCGCAGGTACCTCACACTGACATGACCATTTCCCCTCACCCCAAATCCACACTCCCTGTCTCCTCGAATGTCACCACCAGCTGTCAGTGACCCAAGCAAGAAACATCTGAATAAACGCCAGCCCCTCCTCTCCCTCTGTCTCCACAGCATGCTTAGTGTTCCCTGGAACCCGCTCCACTCTCCCCCTGCCCTGGCCTTGTCTGCTCTCTCCTGGACTCTAACAATGGGGTCTCCCGCCTCCGGCCTTTCCCATCCACAGACCCATCCTCCACATGGCACCTGGGGTGCCCTTTTAAAGCAGACCTGGCTGGGATGTCCACTTCCTACAGTTCTTTGTGGTTCCTGAGTGCCTACGTGATAAAGTCCATACTCCTCCCTCTGGCACACAAGGCCCTTCCTGATTTCCTCTCTGCCCTCCTTATTTCTTGTCATTGCCTTAGACACACTGTACCCTTCAAGGCCTTGACCTCTGCTGCCGCCCCAGCCATGGCCGGGCCTGGACATAGAGACCCGTGCTTGCTGGACGCCCAGCCCCCTTCCACACTCAGTGCCTGTCTCTGCACCTGCAGCTCACCTTGCTTTCCTGTCTCTTGTCCTGCCCATAGTGGATGGGGGGGGGGGGGCCAGGCGTAACCCTTTCCACCTGTGTGTGGGTTCCAGAGACAGAACCCTTGTAATAGCAAACAATGAATCTGACTGCACATTGAATCTGTTACTTTTACTTTAACCTTTGTGTTCTCTTGCTTTTGCTACAAGTTAATCACTAAAGGGATGTTGCCTATAAGCCTAAATGATACATAATGGCCCGTCTCTGGGTGCCCTGCCTCCCATGTGATGACTGTTAAGGTAAAATACCTTTGTTTAGCTCACAGGAAACCTCCTGACTAGGCCCACCTGTGAATGGCTGCAGGAAGGAAGAAATTAACACATCCCCTCTGGAGTCTGACCTAACCAGGACTTTACCCCCTCCCGTTTTAGTATGAAAGAAGCCTGAATTCTAACTCCAGGAAGATGGTTCTTTGGCACACTAGTCCACCGTCTTCTCAGTCTGCTGATTTTCTGAATAAAGGCGCTATTCCTTGCCCCAACAACTTGTCTCTCTATTTATTGTCCTGTCGTGCAGCGGGCAGTACGAGCTTGGACTTGGTAACACCCTGAGCGCGGTGTGAACGGCCAATAAGTACCGCCCAGCTGGCTAAGAGATCCAGGAAAAGAAGAGCCACATCCCATGGTGCTGAGCTCAGTACCAAGGCCATTTTCTGCTCTTTTCTTTTCTTTATTAAATGGCCTCGTCCCCAGAGCTCCCACTTCCAAGCACACCATCAGTCACCAAGCTGGGCTGTCTTGGTATCTTCACACCTGCTTGCCTCAGCCTTTGAAGACTTTCCCAGCCCTGGCTGCCTGGCACATTTCTGTTCCACTTTCAGAACCAGCTCAGCTGTTGCCTTGACCATGCTGAAGACTGTCTTTCATGTCCCACTCCTGCCCCTTGGACTTCTTCACTCCTCTCATCAACTGCGCTGCATTTGCTTACATGCCAATCCCTCTCACTGTTTTGTGAGCTCATTGAAGGCAAGGACCACATCTTATTCAACTCTATTTCTATAGGACCTGGCGCGTATTAGGTTCTTCGGAAATGTTTCATTGAATTTGTTGAATTGGGAAAGTTTGCTTTTTTTTTTTTTTTTTTTTAATTTATTTATTTATTTACTTATTTTTGGCTGTGTTGGGTCTTCGTTTCTGTGTGCGGGCTTTCTCTAGCTGCGGCGAGCGGGGGCCACTCCTCATCGCGGTGCACAGGCTTCTCATTGTCGTGGCTTCTTCTGTTGTGGAGCACAGGCTCCAGACGCGCAGGCTCAGTAGCTGTGGCTCACGGGCCTAGCCGCTCCGCGGCATGTGGGATCTTCCCAGACCAGGGCACGAACCCGTGTCCTCTGCATTGGCAGGCAGACTCTCAACCACTGCGCCACCAGGGAAGCCCGGAAAGTTTGCTTTTAATAGCAAGGTAAGCTTCAGATAAAACATCAAGGTTATGATGCTTTGTACCCACCCCATAAGCTCGTTTAAATGGGAAAGAGGTTCGAGAGAGAGAAACAGCATACTTGACGGCCCTGCCAAAATGGTCTTTTCTTTTTTTTTTTTTTAAACATCTTTATTGGAGTATAACTGCTTTACAATGGTGTGTTAGTTTCTGCTTTATAACAGAGTGAATCAGTTATACATATACATATGTTCTCATATCTCTTCCCTCTTGCATCTCCCTCCCTCCCACCCTCCCTACCCCACCCCTCTAGGTGGTCACAAAGCACCAAGCTGATCTCCCTGTGCTATGCGGCTGCTTCCCACTAGCTATCTATTTTACATTTGGTAGTGTATATATGTCCATTCCACTCTCTCACCCTGTCACATCTTACCCCTCCCCCTCCCCATATCCTCAAGTCCATTCTCTAGTAGGTCTGTGTCTTTATTCCCATCTTGCCACTAGGTTCTTCATGACCTTTTCTTTATGCTGGTCCAAGGAGCCAGCCTCCAAGAAAGAGAACCCCCTTGTGTGAATAAAAGGTCCTGTAAGTTCTGTTCATGGTTCCTTCTAAGTGGGTCTCAAAGCGAGAACAGGCAGAACCAAAGAAGAGCAAAGGAAAACCACTTCTAAAGTTCAACAGTGTGGAGGGTCCCGGGGCAACAAATGCTCCCTCCTACAAAGGGGAGGGACCTTATTCCTCCGGAGAAGCACCGCATTCCCAGGGGGAGCGGGATGGAGTGGGTGCAACTTCCCTTCAGCTAAACTGGTTTTATCATCACCTCCTTGAATTTAAGACTGTAAATAAAAGTCAGGTGGTTACACTTCAGATGAAAAAAAATGTTTTCACATTAAGGTTATAGGAAGAAAGATGAGAAAAAAAGCAGCACTGTTACTGGAAATTAGCTCTTAAATTCCTGGATAAGTGGCAATCACTAACTTTAAAAGCACTCATTAAGTTTTTGTTAAAGGAAAGATTTGGAAATATACAGTTTAAATACACTCCATGACAAAGAAAAAAGCTGAGAACTCTTCAATCAACAGAACCGTCCCACTTTCACGATCTCATTTGCTCTTCACAAAACACGTGCAGTACACTGTTATTTTTATACCCCTCTTCCAGACGGAGAAACTGAGGCCCAACAATGCGAAGCAGCTCTTTGCCCTGGCTGAACTGGAATTACACATCAGTTCTCCTAACCAGGGCTGTTTCCGTCTTGCTGCCCTATTATTCCAAAGCACATCATGGTTCACATTGGGGGTTACCAAATCCAAAGGACTGTTATTTATTTTTCCTTTTTAAATAGTTTTTTTAAAATTATAATAGTAATTCATGGTCTTTGTAAGCATTTTGAGAACTGTATAAAGGAATCAGAATCATTTGTAATCCCACAATTCAGGGATAAACACTACTAATGTTTTGATTTTTTATCTGTAAGTTAGGATCACATCATAGGTAGTTTAAATCCTTTTTTCTTACACTTTACATTATATCATACGTGTCTTCCCGTGGCATTAAGTATGTTTTCATGAGCATAATCTCTCATGGACATATAATATTCCATATTATGCCTGAACCATAATTTAATTGGCCATTCCCTGTCAGTCATATATTGTCTACATGGCTCGTCTTTGACTAAATAGAGTCTGGGAGCCAGTCCCCTAAGCCACGTGCTCTCTCCCAGAAACATAACATGTTAACAGCTAGCAGCAGCCTTGGAGATCATTCTGTCCAACGATGTCATCTATTTTCTTTTATTGTGGTCTAATGTACGTAACATAAAGTTCACCGTTTTAACCATTTTAAAGCATGCAATGCACAATGTTGTGTAACCACCACCTCTATCTAGTTCCTAACCTTTTCACAATGATGTCATTTTAGAGAAGAAATGACTCCCAGGTAGATAGGACATTAGCACCAGTGGGTCATCTGACTGGCAGATCATCCAAGGGGGTGGCCGTAGCTTGGGTTACCTGATGAGGGGGACCTCACCACCTCCAGGGCACCTCTCAGGCTGGGAAGGTTTTCTGGATGGCACATCAGAGGCTGTTCTCCCTCTGGTGTCCATAGCCCACATCCCAACCCACCCTCAGAGCCTCACAGGATGGGTTTGTCTTCTCTTCTCCGTGACAGCCTCTCACATTTCTTACTGGATGACTACCATTCCCCTTCCTTCCTGAATCCCAATTAATAACCTCAGGATGAAAAGGGCCCTCAAAGCCACAGATATTTTCATGGACTCAAAACCACAAATTCAGGCAGAAGTGGTTTTACTCAACTGGAAGAAGGCAGTAAAGATATAGCTGATACATAAGAGGAAATAAAACAAGGAGAAATGGTTATTCTGCTAGAGATAATTCCAATTATCACACTGAGATCCAAGTTATCACAAATACTGTAAAATCCTGTTTTTACTTAATAGCATTTTAACGGAAAAGTCAGACTTATGAAATAGAAGTGACTGGTAAAGAAAATATAAATCAAGCTTACTTGGGGTCCTTTGGGGTATTTTTTTTTAAATTGAATTTGGTGTGTCCTTGATTCATTAAAATAGGGGAAAGAATCCTGGAATGTTTTATCTATTACTGTCTTTCAAATAAAATGGGATTTTGTTTTATTAAAACTCTTGTGAAAAACCACCTACCACTATTTTGCCTGGAAAGCCTACTGTTAAAAATCACTACTATTTATCAGGGACCCACTCTGTGTCAAGCAGCTTACTACCTATATACGATCTCACTGGTTTCTCAAAACAATTCTACAAGGTAGGTAGAAACTAGTCCCATTTTACAAATTAGGAACCTGAGGACCAGAGAACCTTAATACTTGCCCAATGTCACAAATCAATAGTGGAATCAGAATTTGTACTCAGGACTGTCTCACTACACACCCGAGGCTTAGCTCACTATGTAGCTCTTGTGCTAATTTGATTTAAATCAAACCAAAGACTTTTCTTCTGATGTACAAACTACATATGTATATATTCTTGGGAGTTAACAAAATAGGAAGGTAGATACAGCAAGTTCCAGTTTCAGAGAAGGTGCTTGAATTCTCTCAGAGAAATAATTCCCATTTTTAGTGAAGCATCCTTCAATAATTTATTCGTTCATGAACCATTTCTCAAGCACTTACCTGTCCCAGGGGCCTGGGCTACATGGGTGAGGTGGACACAGTCCCAGCTACCCAGAAGCACATGACCCAGTGGGGGAAGGCTAGACCCATCCACAAACAATGACTGAGCCAGGTGGGAGTGGCCAGGTGAGCATCCAGAGATGGAACCTGGAGCATATGGAAGTAGGTCGGCTTGCTGGGTCTTAGTCGTGTACATGAAGGGGAGCAGGTAGGAATATGACCAGGAAGCCAGCTTGGGTCTGGGTCTTATAGGATCTTGAGTGTCAGACAAGGGAGCTTGGATGTGGCAGTGTAGGAGATGACAAGGTTGTGGTAGATTTGGGGGAAAGGAGTGGCAAGATCAGAAGTTCAGAGAAGATGAATGAATCTGCCAGCAGTTGTGTATCCTGAATCGAGGGGGGAGTGGACGATGTTAGGAAGCTACTGGAACACTCAAGCTCAGGGATTCTGAAAGCGTGGTCCCTGGTCCCACAACATCAGCATCACCTGAGTCCTTGGGCCCCACCCCAGACCTATGGCCTCAGAAGCTCTGCCTTAGCAAGCGCTGCGGGGGATTCTGACGCGGGCTGAAGTCTAAGAATCACTGGTCTAGGTGAAAGAAGATGGATTTGGCAACTGCTTGATCACGGGGGATAGAAAGGGAGAGAAGGCCCTGGATCACGTTCCCAGGCAATCCTGTGGCTTGACGGGAGAGCCTGGTGGGCAGCGGGACGGCACTGGCAAATGGAGGGAGGTAGGCAGGCTCCTTTCCCCGTCGTTTGGCCAAGACATGTCCCCCCCCAGCCCCTTGGGGGTTTCAAAGGCACATTGGCATTCCAGAAGAAACGGCCAACAATGCACCAAAGAAGCCCCTTAAATTAGCCCAGTAGCTAAGTTAAAGAGTTGGAGGATGAAGTCACTAAAAATAAACATAACTACCATGTAGCCCGGCTCTGTCATTTGATAAATCTCTTCCATCACAGGGGCCCCATTTGCTTGATGGCAATGCTATACTGTTTGAAGAGAAGGCGATAGACGGGTGAGGCATGTGTTTCCAAAGTGATGAGGAAAGGGATTTAATGAGGGATCTGGCTGATGCTCTAGTCCCTGTAAGACCTAGATCCATGCTGGGTCTATTCCCACCGGCTCCCCTTCGTGCAGTGTTCCTATGAATGCTCACCTAGCCGCTTCCGCCTCCCTCAATCACTTTCCTCCATAGCACAGTGTCACATCAACAACAAAACACAATGGTGATGATATTGATTATGTGCCAGGAACTGCCAACTTAAAACATTTAGTCTTGATAAAATCCTACGAAGCAGGCATTATTATTATGCCCATTTTACAGATGCAGAAACCAAGGCACAAAGATACAAACTAATAGGTTGTAGACCCAGGATAGAGAGCCAGGCAGGCAGGTGCCAGTGTCCTTGTTTCTAACCATTGCACTATGGCCTCTTCCATACATGAGAAGTTATCAGGCATTAAATATCTGAGAGTTAGGTCGGTTACCCATAACATCTCATTTGACCCTGGCAATGATCCTTATGAATTAGGTATAATAAGTGGCTCCACTTTGCTGCTGAGAAATGAGCTTCAGAGAGGTTAGGCTACTTTCCAAAGGTCACTCAGCTATTAAATGGCTGAGTGAGGATTTGAACCAGGATCTGCTTGAGTTCAAAGCCCAGGCCCTTTCCACTCCATCATGTTACAACTCAGTGTAGTTACGAAACTTCTCTGAACTCATCTTTTCCTCCCTTTCAATGGGAGAGAAGTCTCTTCCGTACGAGGGAGAGCGGTTGGGAGGGCACTTAGTCTAAGCCCAGCACAAAACTGTTGCATTCTTTAGGATCAAAAACACAGCCTATGTGTAGAGCATCCAGATGTTTCTGCTGGCTCGGGGGGGAGTTGTAACCGACCTCAGTGTGACAATCATCGCATATCTGGATGGGGCTGTTCCATTTCGACTGCCCAACAAGTCAGTCTCTGTTTTACAGTTTCAGGCCCACACAAATCACTGATGCACTGTGTGTCGCATGTGTGGGAATTAACGGAGGCCCCCAGTGGCAACAGCAGCAGACTGGGTCTCTGCCCCCGCCTGGGATGAATTCCCGGAGCCACCAGGCTGGGGATGCTGCACGAGCATCTACCCGTCGGGCCAGGCAACGAATTAACAAAAGAACAAACATACAGCCCTAGTCTAATGCCCCCTTTCCCACAGACCCAGAACTCCGGCTATTTCCGAGCTGGAAGTGCCTTTAGGGGTCATCTGGCCCAGCCCTCTCATTTTCCAGATGAACGAATTGACAGCTCACTTTACAAAGACCTCCCAAAGGGATTCTTTTCCAACAGGGCTCTCTCTGCTCTGCCCCTCTGCCCAGAGTGAGTCTCTTCGCCCTGGTCCCTCTTGCTTTCTTCGTCTCTGGGCACGGGCAGTAAGAGACAGTGAAACGTACTGTCACTCAGGCCGGGGAGGGTGGGAGGAGATGCCACTAGACAGCTGCTCCCCACAGGCGCTGGCCTGGGGAATCTGGGCGTGGGCTCTGGGGGTAGTCCGAGTCACTGCTGGAACCCCAGCTCTGTATTCTTGAGCTGGGTGACCTCAGGCAAGTCATATAACCTCAAAGCTTCAGTATCCTCATATAAAATGGGAATAATAATGGTACCTAAACTATAGGACTGACGTAATTACAGAGAAAATGGATGCGTGGCGCTTAGCACGGTGCCCCAATTCCTGTGAGCCACTTTGGTTATAATCACCAGCATCTTTATCTCCCGTGTGTCATCATCTCGAGGGGCTCACTGTCTTGTCCCCAGCTTCAGTGGGAGAGATCAGCACACACCTCCGGGAACTCAGGAGAATACAGGGTTTCTTTAACCACTTTTTGGCATTCTGCCCCACCCCCAACCCACGTGACTAGACGCTGTACTGTTCTCTTGCTCCTTCGACTGCCTGTAGGCCGTCTGGGGAATCTCACGGCAGGCCGCCCGGGGTCAGACTGCACCTACCCTCTTGTCCGAACCTATTAAATAAACCCCCTAAATAAGTGAGTCTCATTTTCTCGGGCCTCGCTGGGTAACTGACCCTTATCTGATACCCTGGTTCTCTACTGAGGATTACTAATGTCACAGAATCATGCACAGATAGTGATATTTGCTGCGCCCCACATAAAGCAAAAGTTAAACTGAGGAGTGGAAAGGGCCCTAGCGATCATCTCGTCTCATTTTCCTTTTGAAATAACATTGGGAAGTCAAAGCAAAGTCACTTGCTTGAGGGGAGGCATCAAGTGAAAGATGGTAGCAAAGGCAGGCCCAGTTCTGACTTCCTGTTCAGAATGTTGAAAAAAGAAAGAAAAAAAAAAAACCGACACCACTATTGAGCTAAAACACCAGAGTGGCCAAAATTCTGATTCTGAACGAGCAGCTTCAGACGCATCCGACCACGCTGGCCGGCATGGAGGAGAAATCTTTTTGCCCAAAGGGCTGCAGAGTCCCTGTTTAAACCCACTAAGTAGCTGGCCCCTGTCTTTCTGTGGATGGCTGGGCTCGTGCTTAGCTTTCCGCTGGATCCTGGAGGAATGGTTTTCAAATGACAAGGCTGGCCTGCACGGGCTGCCCGAGGCCCGCTGGACAGGGCCTCACCCTGGGCCAGAGAGCTCGGGGCCCGGCGGGTCTGGTCTCTGCCTGCTTTGCCTGCCTTGCTGTCTACATTCCACATTCCTCCCTCTTTTTTATAAATGCTCTTTCCCAAAGTATCCACTTGAAAAACACTCGTCCTTCAAATCTGAGATTCTGTATCACCTTTTCCAAAAAGCTTCCCATAGCTTCTAGAGTTAAACAACCGTGCTTTTCTATATAACATTCCAGGCCTTGTACGTCATCATCATTGTCGTCACCATTATTTTTTTCTTCAGAGTCATTGTCACAATTACACCTATATGGTTATTTGTATTTGTGCAGTTGTCTGTTTGATGCCTGTTTCTCTCACCGGATTGGGAGCCTGGAAGGGTGACACCTCTCTTGCTTGTTTATGACTATAACCCCTACGCAGTTCCTGGCACTGTTCAGAATAACTGGTAGTGAATATAGTCATCGTTTCAGTGAGTTCCCGTGTCCATTCTATCAATTAGACACAATGATTGACTCCAGTTGACATCTGAGGATACTGAAGCTTTGAGAAGTTAAGTCAGCTGCCTAAGTAATAAGACTGGGACTGGAATACAGTGGCCTAACTCCAGAGGTCACATTTTTTTTTTTTTTTTTTAAGAAATCAAACAGATCCAGAATACAGGTACTTCTACTGGAAATTTTTTTTAATGTTTTAAAATTTTATTTTATTTAATTTTATTTATTTATTTATTTTTGGGTGTGTTGGGTCTTCGTTTCTGTGCGAGGGCTTTCTCTAGTTGCAGCAAGTGGGGGACACTCTTCATCGCGGTGCGCGGGCCTCTCACTATCGCGACCTCTCTTGTTGCGGAGCACAGGCTCCAGACGTGCGGGCTCAGTAGTTGTGGCTCACAGGCCTAGTTGCTCCGTGGCATGTGGGATCTTCCCAGACCAGGGCTCGAACCCGTGTCCCCTGCATTGGCAGGCAGATTCTCAACCACTGCACCACCAGGGAAGCCCCCAGAGGTCACATTTTTAACCCCTACACTGCCACAGCCCTCCTTCTGGTTGCCAGAATGAATCTTTCTTCCACTTTTTCTCTCCCAGTTACTGGGAATATACTGTCTACACTTGGGGAGAACAAAGATTTCCTAGTAGCGACAGCAAGGCACTGTCTGTGTGACGGTTGTAATTAGTGGTTGTATTAGCCTCTGTTTTACCACCTCCAAAATTAGCAGAAAAAGGCCAACTTGAGCTTGCATTGTATAGTTCTGCTAATGAAGGGATCCTTTTAATTACATACTCAGAGCCTATCTGCAACAAAAAGCGTTTTAATGCTTAAACACAGTTCTGCACCAAAGTATAGGGCTGCATGAATCCAGACAATAAGTGGGGAAACGCATGCATAGAAGTCATCCTTTGCCTAGACTGTAATTCTTTCTGGCATTCAATTTCATCCAAACCCCAGTTACTTTTCTATGGTAATCCTAATTCCCTTTTGTATACTGTGCACCCAGTGAACCCTTATTCAGGGATTCAGTAGGCATATCCTGCTCAAATATACTCCTTCCTCCAGATTTCAGATGAAATCTGCTCGCTTTGTGAATTTCACTTGTCACCGATTTGCAGGGCGGCAGCTGGCCAATCCCTGCTGCATGGGTGTTGAATGCAAAACAATTCTCACTCGACTCTGTCCCAGGGGCTCGTGGCATTTGCACCCGACTTTGCAAGGTGATTCTGTGTGCGTCATTCTGCATGAGATTTTCACTAATGTGAGTGAGGTCTCATGAGGCTGATCCCCCAGGCCTCTCTCAGGCCAGGCTGCCTCGACTTTGAATTTGCAGTGGGTCAGGGAAAGGGAGTAATTCTTATTGAGCCTCCTCTGGGCTAGGAGCTCTCCCGTGTACTGATTATCCTGCTTAAGCCACACTGAGACCTTAAGGTGGAGATACTAACATATATCCCAGAGCCATGCTTGGGTTGGAATCCTTGCCCTGTCCGTAACTAGCTGATGACCTTGGGAAAGTGTCTTAATCTGCTCGTGCCTTGGCGTCTTTATCTGTATAATGGGGACGATAATTCTACCTACATCATAGCACTGCTGTGACGATTAAATGGGCTAATATATGTAGAGCACTTAGAATCGTACCCAGCATGCCGTAAGCACTCAAGAAGTGATAGCTCTCGTTGTCCAGCAGACGAAGCTGAGCTCAGTTAAAATAAAGTACGTACTCAAGGTCACACACCCCCTACATGGTGATCTGGGTCTGTCTGACTCGCAAGAGTCTGTTCTTTCCAGGCTTCCAGCGTGAGGTTGGGCAGTGCCCAGGGTGGGTGGGGCGGGTTCTCTGCTGGCCCTCCGCTAGGAGACTGTAATCACAGCCCTCCCCAGGTGGGGCACGACCTAGAGAAGGTCACTCCTGGCCTCAGGATGAGTGGCTGGCTTCTGTTTTTACTGCTCCAAACACACTGCTCTCTCAAAGGTTACCACCGACCTCCTCGTTGCCACGGACCTCCTTGATCTTCCCCTAATTCGGCTTCTTCAAAGCATCCGATGCAGTCAGCCACTCTCTGTCTGAAACTCTCATTCTATGCCCCTGCATTCTCCTGGTGTTTTTCCATCCTCTGCTTTTCTTCCTCTGAGGACCCTTCGTGGTAGATGGTCTGCTGAGCCTCTGCCCTTGACCCGCTTGCTGCCCTACACAGTCTCCCTGGGCGGTCTCAGTTACACGTGGAGATGCTTCAGGAGCACATGCAGGCCCCTGTGCCTGGATGCTTGTGTCCCACTCACCCCTTCTCACCAATAGCCAGGCCCAAATCCTGCTCATCCTGCAAAGCTCACTTCAAATGCCAGCTGGCCCTGAGCCTTCCCTGATCCCTCCTACCCAAAATACTCTCTTCTGGATTCCCCACAGCACTTCATTTGCACCTCTCTTGTGAAATGTGTCATCTTCTGAACTTATATTATGGCTATTTAAGTCTGCGGCTTCTTTCTCCCAGAGACTGCGAGTCTGCCAAAGATAGAATCCATGTTTGTTCCCCTCATAGTACTCTACAACTAATAGGCGATGCAAAAAACAAACAGACAAAAGACATGCTGATAAATGACTGTGTAAGAGCAGTATTCTTTAAGACAAATAACATGAAGAATTTGCTGTAATTTTGCCTGAAGACAAGAAAATGGGCAGGGTGACGTCTGGGTGTCATTTTCAGCTTAAGGTTCTATAAAGCCATTTTTAGGATAATAATACAATAATAATTTATGGTAATAAGAATACTAGTCAGGACTTCCCTGGTGGCACAGTGGTTAAGAATCTGCCTGCCAATGCAGGGGACACGGGTTCGAGCCCTGGTCTGGGAAGATCCCACATGCGGCGGAGCAACTAAGCCTGTGAGCCACAACTGCTGAGCCTGCGCTCTGGAGCCCGTGAGCCACAACTACTGAGCCCACGTGCCACAACTACAGAAAGAAAGAAAGAAAGAAAGAAAGAAAGAAAGAAAGAAAGAAAGAAAGAAAGAAAGAAAGAAAGAAAGAAAGAAAGGGAGGAAGGGAGGAAGGAAGGAAAGGAAGGAAGGAAGGGAGGAAGGGAGGAAGGGAGGAAGGGAGGAAGGAAGGAAGGAGGAAGGAAGGTAAGAAGGAAGAAGGAAGGAAGGATGGAAGGATGGAAGGAAGAATATTTGGCAAGTTAAAAAAACACAAGAATAAGAGCCGTTCTGGTTCGACTCCTTACTAGGGGATATGGCTTTGGGAAAGTTGGCTCTTTTACGCTTAGGCCTCTGTTTCTGTTCTGTAAACTGGAGATGGACATAGAACCCCGATCGCCGGCGTGTGGGAGGGATTCACTGGGAGGACAATCAAACACCAGGGGCTAGCATCCTGGCCAGCGCTTAGTAAGGAGAAAAGCAATGGTAGCGGTTATCATTCATTCGACGTGTATTTATCGAACACCCCCCTCAAAAATCATGCACATGGGGTCAGAGCAAGCACAGCCTCCTGCAAGAAGATTTAACTGCCTCCTCCAACCCACAACACTTTTTTCCTCCAAGAACTTTGGTCCTAACAAAATTAGATTTTAAAAAATGTGGCTAATAAATTAGGCATGCATATTAGAAATCAGGTCCAGAGAGAAAGTCTAACTTTCTTCTTTATGCAATTTGAATTCCCCTAACATAGAGTTGTTGTCAAAATCCATTAAAGTATTTAATTTATCTTGTCATTGCCTAATTCCCCAAGCAGGCATCCAGACAGTTTACAGTGGCGTTTCTCACAGAAGTATTAAATGTTTAGTTATCGTGGTACGTTTTTAAGACGATGTCTCCCTGATGGCTCTAGAGACTCCGGAGAGATCGTGTAAGTTCAAGTACAAGGTTAAGGCGGGACGGCAGAGTGGAAAGAGTTGTAGGGATTATGCAGCAAGCAGGTCTGGGTTTGAGCTCCAACACGGTCACTTGCCAGCTGAGTGACCTTGGGGAAGGTACTTAACCTCTCTGAGCATCAGTTTCCTCATTTGCAAAGCGTGACAATAATACCAATGCACAGGGTTGTAGTGAGCACTAAGTGTAACACCGAATATAAAGAAGCTCGTAGAATGCCAGACAAATCACTGGTCCTTGATACAAGGCAGCTGAAAAATTCCAGCGATTTGGAGACGCACAGACTGGGGTCTAGAGGCCACGGTGCCCACCCACCACCTCTCCCCGAGGAGCAGGGTGCTTATCATGTCATAATGGCCAGAACCACCGCGTCCTGACGCTTTCTCCTTTCACAGTGGTCTCTCCAGATGCCCATTCAAATAAATTAATCTCCCCATTTGACCACCTCACCTGGTGGGAGTGAAAGGTTTCCATACCAACGGGAAGGTGGTGGGCCAGCCCTTCCCCAAGAAAGAAAACAAAAGAGTCTGTCACTTAGTTTCCCTGAAACTAAGAGCTGAAGTCAGAGCTGGCCTCTTCCTTGGTCGTCATGGCAACGTTGAGTGACCTACCCTGTCCTGCAAACACACAAGCGGGAGGGTCAGGGGGACCTCGTGGGCGCTGGCGCCCAGGGATGAGGGCGGCGCAGCAGAAACGCTCCACAAGGCTCGTGAGAGAAGTGCTCCGCTTGTTTTTCCAAACAACAAAAACCGTGGCGGAAGGCTCCACCCCTCGCCAGGGAATGGAGAAATTCCAGTTTTTATTATATGGTTCATTTGGTGAAGATGAATAGAGTCCACCATCAAGGCCACGTCAAACCTGGTGAACGAGCGGTTACTACTTCCTCAGCCACAACACAGAGGTAGGAAGGGTGCCCTTGTGCCTCTCCTGTCGTGCTCAGGATCTGGGGAGACGTGGCTGAGGCCCATGCCTGATGCCCCTTGCTACCGTTTGATGCACAGTCTCTGCAACAATTTCCCATCCATGATCTAATGCAACCTGAGCAACAGCTTGGGGAGAAAAGCGGCGCGCCCATTTTGCCGGCAGGAGAATGGAGTGCTGTGACCACGAACCAATGCGTGTGAACACAACGTTCATTTTCCCTTTTCTGGTTTGCCCTCTGCCCTCCACCCCCTCCCCTGCACTGGCAAAAGGCTTAATCTCTGACAGTACTTGAACTTGCCAAACATGTTCAATTCTTTCCTTCACTCTTAAGCTCTGTGTAGCTTTTAAAAGTCACCTTCTAAGTCCAACGACTGCCAATCAGATCTACCCAAATATCCCACTGGCCTCCAAGCTCAAGACAATTTATTCCCTGTCCATCCCCCACCTCCCCACCCCCAACCAGCTTCTTGCTGTTTCCTTGTTGTTATTGGCAACTTCATCCTCCCAGTGAACCCAGCTCAAAACCCTAGAGTCACCTATGGCTTCCTCCTCTTCCTCACCCTGGTTTCTGCGGACCTGAACAGAAGCCCCCCCCACCACTGTTCTTTTTCCATTCAGAGGCTCTGATTCAAATATTTGGAGGGGTCCTACAGGTAGAAGCCTGGAGCACGGGGGTTTACTGGCAGAGGCTATGGGATCAGGGTCCTGGGATCTTGATGATCTCCTCCTCTCATTTGATCCTCTCATTGGATTCCCCACACCCCCAGCAATCTTTTGAGGTCCTTGCTATTCTTAATATGATTCCCATTTTCCACATGGCACACTTTCCGTATGAGACACAAGAGTGGTCACATAATTTGCCCAAGGTCACCCGGATCAGCTAGACTCACTCGTAACCAACACGCAAAGCTCCTTCCCACCCAGATGTAGGTTTCTTAAGCACAGGGGCCTGTCTCATAGAGTCTGGGCGGTGAAGACCTGACCGAGGGCCCCCTCAGAGCCAGCCAGCAGGGTCTACTCCCCAACACGACCCTTTCTCGCTGTGTGGCCTTCAGGAAACAACCAGATAATAGCTCAAGGTCTATACCGAGCTGAACGGTGGCCCTAAACCCCTCGAATCTGTTAATGTGACCTTATTTGGAAAAGAGTTTTTGCAGATGTAATCAAGTTAAGAATCTCAAGATTATCCTGGGGACTTCCCTGGTGGTGCAGTGGTTGAGAATCCACCTGCCAGTGCAGGGGAGACGGGTTTGATCCCTGGTCTGGGAAGATCCCACATGCTGGGGAGCAACTAAGCCCGTGCACCACAACTACTGAGCCCTCACGCCACAACTACTGAATCCTGTGCGCCCTAGAGCCCATGCTCCGCAACAAGAGAAGCCACCGCAATGAGAAGCCTGCGCACCTCAACGAAGAGTAGCCCCCCGCTCGCCGCAACTAGAGAAAGCCCACGCACAGCAACGAAGACCCAACACAGACAAAAATAAATAAATAAATAAATATATATATGTATATATATACATATATATATATATATGTGTGTATATATATATATGTATATATAAAGATTTTCCTGAATTTAGAGTAGGCCCTAAATCTAGTGGCAGGTATCCTCAGAAGATAAAGTCAGAGGGAGATCTGACACAGACACACACACAGAAGACGCTATGCGAAGACAAAGGCAGAGGTTGGAGTGATGCTGCCACAAACCAAGAAACACCACGAAAACCTGGAAAGAGCAAGAAAAGATTCCTAAAGCCTTAGGAAGGAGCACAGCCATGCTGGCACCTTGGGATTTTAGACTTCTGGCCTCCAGGACTGTGAGAGAGTACATTTCTGTTGTTTTAAGCCACTACGTGTGTGGGAACTTGTTACAGCAGCCCTAGGAAACCAAGACAAGGTCTCAGTTTCCTCATCTCTGAAATGGGTAACCTCAGAGAGTTACTGCGAAGTAATGTACCTGAAAGCAATTAGAGTAGTGCCTGGTTCACAGTAGGCCCTCGATAAATGTTAGTTGGACCAAACGACATATTCTGAGTCATTATGTTGGAAACTTCTCCCCAGGTCACACCTGGCTGGCTGCCTCTGTCTACAACAGTATCAAGCTTGTAAAATGTTTAACTTCAGAACCCAAGAGGCAGAAGGAGAAGCCACGGGGAGCCCCTCCTCTGGCCCAGGTGTGGGGGATGGGCAGGAAGCCGGGAGGGGTGTCTGTGCCCTTGTGAGGCCAGTAGCCAAGCGCTGGCCCATCTCCAGCTCTGAAGAGCCTGTCATGGCAGGTTTTACAAAACATCTGTTTCAGGAACAAGCCTGTTGCTTCAGGTGGGCTCTAGAGATAATAGTATGTTTTTCCTATACACAGCCACGACATGTTCACTGAAGCTGAATATTTCTAAATGTGACCAATTTCTTTCTTTTTTTTTTTAACATCTTTATTGGAGTGTAATTGCTTTACAATGGTGTGTTAGTTTCTGCTTTATAACAAAGTGAATCAGTTATACATATACATATGTTCCCATATCTCTTCCCTCTTGCATCTCCCTCCCACCCGCCCTATCCCACCCCTCTAGGTGGTCACAAAGCACCGAGCTGATCTCCCTGTGCTATGCGGCTGCTTCCCACTAGCTATCTATTTTACATTTGGAAGTGTATATATGTCCATGCCACTCTCTCACTTCATAAATGTGACCAATTCCTTAAGTGGCAGAAGCCCATCAAGCTCTTCAAGAACATAGATTGCACGTGGGCGGCCCGAGTGGTGTCCTCTGCTTCTCCAGACCTGAAGCCACATTTGCTCTGGCTTGTAGGGAAGTGGTCGGGGGTAGAGGGGTGTAGGAGGTAGCGAGCGCTCAGAAACCGGTCCCTCTAAAAGTTATGCTTAATTCTGCAAGGGAGTCAGGTCCCTTGACTTCATGCATGTGGATGGCAGCCGTGGCTGAACGATAACCTGCCATCTATCTTCCCCCCACCCCCGCCCCGTTAATCGACTTCGGTTTGCTACTGAGAATTTGACTAGGAAGCGCTTTGCCGGTGCACGTACCAATGATTCCCAGGCCCCGAACAATCCCCGGCTTGGCTGGATTTCACTCCATTCTGGCCTGAGATAAGAAAGCACGGGTGCAGCGTCCCATGTGAAATGAGCAGACCCTGCCGTGGCATGAGATCGAGAGAGGACCAGAAGGCAGACCAGCAATGAGGAAAGTGCCAGGAGGCCGCCCTACAGGTGAAGGGCAACGTGGGCCGATGAAGCAGACTCCCCAAGATGCCCCAGGCAGGAAGCTCCCCGAGGGCAGACACACAAGTTGTCCACAAGCCATGCCCAGCTCCCAGTTAGCTCAGAGCCTCCCCGGCTGTGGAATCGCCTGTCCTAATCCTTGCAGCCTTAGCCTCCAGCCCCGGCTCCGGGTCTCTGCGTCCCAGGCTCTGCTTGGCCCCAGCATCCTCCTCTTCCTCGCCAACCTGCCACTGGGGTCCCAGCACCCATGAGCTCAAGCCCATCCTGGCTGACTGCTAAGCTCCCAAGGCCAGGTCTGTCTAGCACAGAAGGCAGTGACTCTGGTCCAACTTCCCCTGAATATCCTGCAGGCTGCGTCGGGGCAACGGAATCAACGCATTTAGAAAGGAAATAGCTTCAAGTCAGGGACTGGCAAGTTCAAGGTCCTCATTCTGTAAGTAGACAAAAGACTTAGTTCTGGATATGGGAAGTGATTTGTCCAAGGTTTCCTGGCACTTGGGTTTTTGGGGTCAGGAAGAACCCAGGTTTCCTAACTGCTGGTGCAGTTTGCTGTGATAGTATACCTGGCTCTTCCTTTGGCCAGCATTAGCTCTTTGCAGCCGGGGCCCCCATCTTTCTCACTGCTGGCTCTCCGGCAGCAGCTCGGGGCCAGGCCCAGAGCAGGGGCCCAGTTACTTGGACTTGGCCGAATGGTTCTCCTTTGTAAGACAAATCAGACACTATGTGTTAGTGAAGTCAACACAAAGGTGTCATCTCAGGGTTCTGCGAACACCTCAGCTACCAGAGGGGAGGTGCCGTTTCTACCTATAAAATGGTGCGGAAGTAGAGAAGAATGTTAAGTTTACTAGTCATGTCACTCTGTTAATTTTTTCCTTGCATAAACTGTGATCTCATGTCCGCACAGTAACAGCTGCTGTTTATTGCAGGCTATGACATCCAGGTGTGATTTAGTGTTGCCCTCCTCCCGGCCAGGTAGGAACAATCAGCCCCTCTTTATAGGTGGAAACTGAGGCTCAGGCAGGTTAAGTCGTTTGCGCAAGGTCACCCAGCTCATGGGACTTCCCTGGCAGGCCAGTGGTTAAGACTTCATGCTCCCACTGCAGGGGGCTCGGGTTCGATCCCTGGTCAGGGAACTAAGATCCCACATGCTGTGCGGCGTGGCCAAAATAATAATAAGTAAAAAAAAAAAAAAAAGGTCATGCAGCTCACAAGTGCTGAACCATGGATTCTAGTCTGTGCTGTTACCAAAGTCAGGGCGTTCTGACATAAGAACAGTAATAATATGTTATGAGATGTAATGAGAATTTTCTCTCTGCCAGGCCTGTGATGCGTATGAACTCATCTAATCCTCACAAGAACACTAAGTTTTTCCTCTCCTGAGGACAAACAGGCCCAGAGATGCAAGGAACTTTCCCAGGTGATCCCAGCCAGCCTAGAAGATGGGGAACAGCTACAGGCAGAGAGCTCAGGATAAGGGGCAAGGGTGTGAGAGGCAAAGGTGTGGGCTGGACTTGCTAGTGGTGTGATTTGGGGCAAACTGCTTAAAAATTTTTTTAAAAACATTTTCATAAAATTTATGTAAACATAAAGTGTACCATTTTAACCATTTTTATGGATACAGTGCCATTAAGTACATTCATACTATTGTGTAACCATCACCACTGTCCATCTCCAGAAATGGGTACTAAAACTCT
Organism: Balaenoptera musculus; assembly: GCF_009873245.2. Classification (NCBI taxonomy): domain Eukaryota; kingdom Metazoa; phylum Chordata; class Mammalia; order Artiodactyla; family Balaenopteridae; genus Balaenoptera; species Balaenoptera musculus. The sequence goes on from NC_045790.1 coordinate 103,521,675, forward strand.
GTGCCCATTAAACACTGACTCCCCATTGCCCCAGCTCCTGGCAACCACCATCCTACTTTCTGTCTCTATGACTCTAACTCCACTAGGGACCTCACATAAGTGGAATCAGACAGTATCTGCCCTTTTGTGTCTGGCTTATTTCACTTAGCGCAATGTCCTCAAGATCCCTCCGCGTCGTAGCTTGTGTCAAAATTTCCTTCCTTTTAAAGGCTGAATAATATTCCGTTGTGTGTATCGACCACATGTGGTTTATCCATTCATCAGTGGATACCTGGGTGGCTCACACTTTTCGGCTATTGTGAATAGTGCTGCTATGAACATGGGAGTGCATGGGCAACTTACTTTGAAGCTCATCTTTTGGGGTCTTCTACCCCAAACCTGAGCCTCTAGCTTTGTCCCCGACTCAGAGGAGAGAATCACCACCCACCCAGTGCCTGGGACAGAAGCCAGAGAGAGGAGATCAGTTCTCCCTCACCCCCGCATTGAGTAGCCAAGCCTTGTCCCTCTGCCACCTCGGTTCGCCCACTCTGTCCATCCCCATTGCTATGCCCTGCAATCCAAGCTGCCATCACCTGTGACCCATTGGTGGGTCACCTGAATTCCATCAGCCCCTTCACCAGTCTCCTTGCTTCCAACCTTCCCTTCCAACACACCCTCCGTGTCACAGCCAAACTGCAGATCCGAGCGCGTCCCCCTGAGACCCTGAGCCTGTCCCTGGCTCTCTCTCTCCTTTCCTTCAAGTGCTTGTGACAACGGCCCCTTCTCAGACAGGCTTTCCCTGACCACCCTGCTTAAAGCTGTAACCCACGCTCCCCCAGCGCCCCAAGTCCCTTCCTTGCTTCATTCTCCTTCAGGGCACTTAGCACCACTTATCGGAATAGACATTGTACTCATTTATTTTGTTTACTGTCCACTTCCTCTCCTCTCATCCTGCCCACCCCAATAAAGTATGTCAGTTTCTCGAAGGCAGGGATTTTTGATGGTTTGTTCACTAGTGACTCCTCAGTCCTGGCACAGAGTAGGTGCTCAACGAATATTGGCCGAGCGCGTGAAGGCACTGGCCCCTCTCTGACCCCAGTGACTGGCCCCTCTCTGCCTACAGGATAGAGTTTACCACGACCCCCCCCCCGCCCCCGCCCAGCCTGGTCAAGTCCTCTTGTGCTCTGGCTGTGTCCTGCTCCAGCCCATGTCCTACCCTATTCCCGTGTAAACTAAAGCCAGACTACACGGCTCACCACGTCCTCCTGCTGTCCACTAGCCCAGGGCCTTTTCACGTGCCGTTGCCTCTGCTGGGAATGCCATCCCCTGCCCACCCTTCACCATGCTTCACGACACCCTACTTCTACCTCTTCTGAAGCCCTTTTCACACTGCACTATAATTGCCCATTTACTTGTCTGTGGCTGTTTCTAAACCGCCTGCCCCATGAGGGTAGGATCATCTTGTTCTCTCTCGACTTGAAATGTCGTGCCCTGAACACGCGGTAGGTGCACAGAAAACACCTAGTGAGGAAAGGGAGCCAACCTCTGGAGACTCAGCTGCTTCACCTGTGAAATTGGGCAAGGCCGCTCCCACAGGTGCCCGAGGATTAGAGATAACGTCTGTTACCGTAACACCTGCCACAGTGTCTGGCACACAGTGGGCATTTAATCCCTGGCAGCTCCGTCTCAGCACAAGGGTGACAAGGATTTGTGCAGGATCTGCTGTTGCCATTGTTCTCAGAGCCCCCAGCAGAAGTCCTGCCGTCATTTGTCACCTCTGGGCGCCACACCAATAAGTGTCAGCCCCAGGGAGAACTCCTGTCCTCTCCTGCCTCACCCATCACATTTTGGCAGCTTGTCTGCTGAGCAGAGATAAGCTCCAAGTCCACTTCTCTGTGATTATAAAATGCATTTCTAATCAGCATGTCATGGAATTGAGCACTTCCAGGAACCTCAGGAACCCACTGTGCCCATCTCTCAGTTTACACTTGAGGACACAGGTTCAGAGAGGTTGACTGATGTGCCCACAGTCACACAGCTAGTTAGGGATTTCGCTTTCTATTTCCTCAATGCGGAATTTTATTTCTCTCTGGTTGAACCTAGTGGACCCTGAGGAATTTGATTGTTTAGTGCAACACTCTCACTTGGGCTAAATCCTAATCATTTTCATCACTATACTAATAATTGAAGAGAGAGGGACATGCTTTTAACTTTCATAATCTTCCAACTAGCAGCATCAAGTTAGTTTTAGATGCAGGGCATCTTTTTCACCAAGGACCTTCTCTGCCGTCCAAACAGAAGAAACAGATGTGACTCTTGACCCTCTCACTCTTACTGTCCCCCTGGACAAATGACCTACCATCAACAGAGGGATGGCAACGTCCTGCCACAGACACTGCTGCTCTCCTTTGACGAGCCCCTCCGTGGAGAGTCCCGTGGAGAACACCTCTGCCTGCTCCCCTTGGTCACGGGCACAGGGGCTCTGGGCCTGGGCTGTTCGGGTGGAGGGACGCAGCCGCGGCACGAGCGTGGAGCCCAGAGCCCAGGGTGTCGGCAGAAGGATCAGGGAGACGAGTGAGGGGCGGCCGCAGTTTAAAGTGAACCCAGAACTTCCCTTCACTGTGAGGCACCAGCCGACACCAACAGACTAATTCACAACCTCTGGTCCCAGAGGAGCTCATTACTCCTAATTATTATTATTAAGCATGATGACTAATTAGTAAAAAATAGCTAACATTTACTGGGTGCCAACTTATGCCTGGTACTTAATGCACATTATTTCTTTTTTACTATTTTACGCTTCCTAGTTTACTTTCTATTTTTCATTATAAAGTCACTATATGTTCATGGAAAAACTATTTAAAGATACGGAAAAGCAGAGAAAGGGAAAAAAAAATTCACCCTTTGTTTCACCACCCACACAGAGCCAGCCACTGCTAACATGTCGATGTTTTCTTTCCAGGATTTGTCCTCTGTCTGTCTGTCTCTCTATCCATCTCCATGTGTACGCACACGTGTGCGTGTGTGTGGTGCATAAGGTTTAACATAGCTGTCATCATACTTTTACAAAAAATTACTTTTAACTCTCACATGGATCCTATGAGTTGGGTACTATTATCTCCTTTTGACAGACAAGGACCCCAAGACTTAGAGAGGATAAAGAATTTGTCCAAAGTCACACAGCAGATAAACGGCAAGAGAGGGGTCCAGACCAAGTCTCTCTCTGTCATCCAAACCTGTCTTTTCCCCACTCTGCCCTGTTGCTTCCCACTCATGAAGGGAGAATCCGGGATAGTATTGATTCCATCTCGACTCCTGCTACCCCACTCCTCTGCCGGTGCCCACTGGACCACACTCTACTGGGAGATGTGGCTACAGGTATGGGCAACACAGGTCACTCCAGCTACGTCAGGTACCTGACTACGGAAAGCTTCGAAAGCTGAAGCTTCAATGAAGACATTCCGTCAGAAACTGGAGGGAATCTGTGTTTTCTGTCCATATACATATCTGGAAAGCTGAAATCAGAAAGCATAATGAACTAGTTTTTGCAAGCTGTTTTGCATGAGACAAAGACAGGTAACTTCTACCGAGCAGCTGCCAGCGGTCCCAGAAGGCCTCCCCTGGCCCGGCCTGCAAACACCCGTGGGGAGAGAACAGTGAGGACCTGGAGTCCACGTTTGCACAAGTGGTTTGAACAAAACCGTAGGTACTAAACGTCCTTAAGTTGGCACCAAGCAGGTCAACACGTGGAACCTCCTATGTGCACCGGGCACAGGGGATCTAAGGTCAATAAGGCAGGGTGTCTGCCTGCAAGGAGCTCACATCTGCTGCAGGGAGAGAGTTCCCAAAGTGTGTAGTCAGTGCTGAGACACAGACACAGAAACCTTTTTTGTTCCCAAGACCTCAAGGGCAGATTCCTAAAATCTTTAACATGGGAGAATTCATGGTGGAGAAGAAAAGTTAGGGGGACCACAGGCGGGAACAAACTGATTAAAGGCCTTTACGAAAGTCCTCTGTTCATCAAAAGAAAACAATAAAGAGAGAGGACTAAATAATATATCTTATGTTAAGTTTCTATGTCTTAAATTTAAGAACAAGAAGTTGTCACTCTTTGCTCCCTAGACAATTTTCGGGATCTTTCTCCCTCACGTTTTGAACAAGATGCCTGGAATCTGTCAGGCTTTGCTGCAAAGCAGTGTTTACAAGGAGCCTCATTTGTGTGTGTGTGTGTGTGTGTGTGTGTGTGTGTATGTGTGTGTGTGTGTGTGTTTGTGTGTGTGTGTTTGTGTGTGTGTGTTTGTGAGCGAGTGTGTTTCACCATCTAACGCTTCAGTCACCTCTAACTGAATAACCAGGAGTTATTGAATTCTGCCTTCTGGATCCTACCAGAGTCACAGGAAGCTGTGAACGTGAAATGCCTGCAATGTTCCTGCCTTGGGTGAGGGGCTCAGATGCAGAGGAATTTTCCAACACGCCTCCCTCACACTCCTGTCTGTTACTAGCGCCGGGGGGCTTCAGCCCCACTTCCTAACTCCAGGCCAAGGAGCCCACCCCCTCGCCCCCTCACCCAGGCACCCTCTTGACACGTGTGAGGGTGTCCAGAGCCCCCGCACTGTCCCTCAGCACCCTTTTCTCCATCACAGCTGTAGCAGCCACTGTCCCACGTCACCTTCCTCCTCTTCCTTGTCCTTCTTTGCTTCCCAACCCCCCGGCCCTCTTTTTCTAATGATTCCCGAAAGGAGTGACTCACACATCTCATCTGTGGGGAGGGAAATGGTTACATAGAAGGGTATGTGGAGGGGAAAGATGCAGGTGCCTGGACTTCAGTGAGGGGGCCAGAAGGGCCTGCAAGGGTTACTGCGCAGACCCCAGCACGGCAGGAGCACGAGGCCCCTCTTCCGCCCGTCGGGAGAGGAAGAAACACCCGAGCTGGGTTCAAATCCCAACTCTGCCACTTAGATGCTGTGTGACTTTGGGCAAGTCACTTAGCTCTTCTGATCCTCTGTTTTCTCACACTTAAAATATAGATAATATCTCCCTTGGAAGGTTGCTGTAAAGATTAAGTGATATTATATATAAATGTATACGTATATATAAAATACGAGATTTTGTATATATATATAATTTTTATTAAATGTTATAAAACACTCATTTTGTGCACACACACAAGTACACAAGTACATACACACACACACACACACACCAGGTATAAACAGTGGCTGGCTGTTGGCAATCACCAACTTCTCTGGGCTGGCCGTGTCTAGACTTCCCAAATCTCTCATGAAGAACAGACGCCATGGTGTAATTGAAAGGATTAGGTAAATGTAAAGTATTTAAAGAAAATACTGAGGTGCATTTTTACTTCTCTGCTTTGAATGAAATCATATCCATCCCATCACTTAACAGTGAGGGGTCTGCAGGTTTTTCCAGCACGGCTCAGGGATACCAAATCCAATGGGGTAAAACACACAGCCCAACTTAGCTTCACACACTAAGTCTGAAAATGAAATACGAATTGCTTGAATTCCCACATCCATGACAGAGCTCTCTTTGGAAACAACATTTCCTCTTTGGAGAAGATACTAACAACTAAGAATATTTCCACACTTCATAAAGATCATCAAAGGGACATCTACAACTGCTCGCCTCTTATATATTGTTATGCGTTTGATGAACTGCTCAACTAGACACACCAGCCAGCCCCTCACAGCTAGAGTCCCAGGGTCCTGAGGCTCCACCGGCCAGCTCAGCACTGTCCAGCCTTGAGCCAGGCCTGGCCCAGCACTTGGACCCTCAGTCCCCTGAGCCCCAGTGTTTTTCTTTCTGCTGTAAGCCTGGACTTTTCATGCTTAAGCAGAACTTCAAACTCTAGCAGCTACTGGCCCCATCCTCATGGAGGAGGTCAGTTTCATTTGCTAGTTTCCCACTAGATGGATGCCCTGACCGTTATCCCTGCCCATTTGACAGGGCCCCCTGCCAAGTCCTTGCCTGCTTCCTCCACCAGGGCAGTAGACGCGATTGTCCACACTCTTTCGTGCTATCTGGGTCCAGCTGTGAATGACCTGAGCTCATGAAAGCAGGAGGTCGTTATGCTTGGTTGCCAGTGCCTGACCTTCCATGCTCCTCTTGCCATCACGGGCCTGTAGCCATGGACCCAAAAGAATCCAAGTTTGGTTGGTCATGCTCTTTCACTTGAAAAGTTCTGCTAACTCTCTGTATCATGGGCCCCCAACCTCAGAATATGCTGGCCTCTGATGTATGTTCCTACCCAGTGGTCCAACTTGTCGGGGTTCTCTCTAACGTTGCTGGTTTTAATGTTGTAATATCATATGTCTTTGTAAAAGACACGAAAAATGTAGAAATATGTGGGCAAGAGAACAAAACTCTCACACATAATCTCACTATCCAGAAATGATCACTTTTAATATTTTGGTAAACTCCCTTCCCATCCTCTTCTATGAATATAATTTTTTCACATAGCTGAAATCCTACTATACATACAGTTTTGTACCCTCCTTTTACATTTAACATTTTATTGTAAGCATTTTGCGGTGTCATCAAAATTATTTATAGATATCTTTAATGACTGCATGACTTTCCCTCAAGCTAATGGATATTTAGATTGTTTCCCATTTTTCACTACTTGGAAGAACATATTTACACAATGAATTTTTCTTATAATTGTGTATTATATCTCCAGTGTAAAGACCCAGAAGTGAAATTTGTGAGTCAACAGGTATTACATTTTTAAGGCCCTTGATATATAATCTGGCTTTAGTCTATGACCTTGTAAGTTGCTGAAGAATAAATTCATAGTCACCAAAGTTTTTTATCTAATAATCTTTTGTTTGCCCTGAAATTAACTACTGAGATCACAATAAAATAGGGTGACACATTTTTCTATTAATTTCAACACAAATATGGGTTTACAAGTACTTCACATAGGAGTATGTGAAACTAGAAGTGATGAGATAAGCAATATTTTCAAGTGACCCACTGTCACTTTCCCAATAATAGGAAATAGTCATTGAGATTTGTATCTCTAATTATTTTTTAGACTCTTCTTCTCAAAGCTATGAATCTGGGTCTGAGTCAGCACCCTAAACAATCAGAATTGGAAAGAGTGAACTCTATTTTTGAGTTTCCTGTGTAGATTATGAACTTGGGATGTCAGCTGCTCAGAATCCATTTACGTAATAAATTTTTCTTAATATGTGTCTTCCCCATGAACCCTCCCCAGATTTCTCCAAGCAGAATTAATCATGCTTCCTACCCTAGCTCATCACCAGTGCCTCATTTAACACTTACTTAGGTCTTTTTGTATTTGAGTTATTTGTCAAGTCGCCCACTAGGCTGGGAGCTCCTAGAAGGCAAAAGCTGGTGTGGTTCCCAAGACTTAGCATAGAAATCAACTCATAACAGGAAGAGGATTGATGTTCAACTTGCCAGTAAGCACGTGGGTTGTGCCTCGTTAGGAATCTGGTGTATAGGACAGATCCAAAATGGAAAGTGGAAGGAGGTCCAGTGCCAGCCCACAGGCTGTCCTCAGAGCAATGGTCAGAAGAAGAGAGTATTTCTTCTAAAATGTCCATGGTTCCAAAATGAAAGAAAAATTCACTGGTTATTTTACAGATATGTATGGAGTACGTTCCAGATAGTAGGATTGTGCTGGGTGATGGGATCCAGAGAGAAATAAGAAGTTCTTTCTGTCTTCCCAGAGCTCATGGCGAAACAACAACAAATAGAGGTTTCAGTGGTCTTATTATACAGTTATCCACAGATGAGGGAAAGTACGCCTGCAAAACCAGGGTAGGACAGGAGATAGTCTGGTCTTCCATTAACCAGAGGTCACCACCTTCCATTAACCAAAACTTGATCAGTTTTCTACAGATCATTCAAGATTCCTTCCAGCAATCACCACGAGTCAGCCCCCGGCCACATCTAGATTATCTGCTCACTCATTTCCATTTGGAAGTAACCTTCCAAGGATAAGTCAGACCTTTGAAATCTGCTAAATCTTACTGCAAATTTCTCTATGGACTCTCAGACATACCCTGGTTCGCCATGAAAAATTCATTACTTCTAACCAAATGGATATTTTAAAATATGTTCTACCCAATTGGGATAAAATGTCAAAGGCCTAGGGATAAAGATAGATTAAGAAAAAGCATGGAGTGGTGGAAAGTTTGGGAGCAAGACAGCCGGGGATAAAATCCTCACTTTGCCGATTATTAATCCTATGACACTGATAAGTTACTTAACCTTTCTGAGGTTCCGTATTCTTATCTGTAGAATAGGGATAATGAGACCTACCTCCTAAAGGAGAAAGGAGAAGAAGAGGGAGAACAAAGAAAAGGGCCGTCTGTGCAGATTAGACGTGGATGCTTAGCACCCAAGCATAGGGCACGTGGACTGCTTAAGAGAAGGCAGGAGAAAACGTCTTCTGGTGGGTGGAAGGATGAGCAGGAGACCAGGCATCCGATGACTCAGATTCCCAGACTAGCATGCGTCCCAGGGAATTCCACTCCCCTCTAACGAACTCAGTTTTCCCATCTGTAAAATCCGCAGGCTGGAACAGATGACCTCATGGCCCTTCCCAGTTCTGACATTTTATCAGACCTTTTGTTTCTCTCTTCTAAAATGTGGGAGGCAGGGACAGTTATCCAGTTAAGAGTGGTGCCAACGCAGACAGACATCATAATGGCACTCACTCAGGCTTTCACGGGTCCAGGTTAGAAACTGCCAGCCTAGCTCAATGAGCAGAATTTGTACTTGTGAAAGATCCCTCCATGTGCTGGTGTTTCATGAGCAAAGAAAAGAGATCCATCTCCCACTTTGACGGTACCATGCTGGGAATTCATAAAATACTGACGTAACTAATAAAGTCATTTTTCACGTCAATGGTGGTTTTCTCTACTTTCTCTACATTTGTCTGTTCATCCAGTCACCGATTCCTTCAAGTAGTCAGAACGCTTATCACGAGGACCCGACAAGCAGAGCTGTTGCTTGTCCCCTAGGAGCTGGGGTTCCAGGCTTTTCTCCTTGGCTTGTAGATGGCTGTCTACTCCCTGTGTCCTCACATCATTTTCTCTCTTTGTGTGTGCCTGTGTGCAAATTTCCTCTCCTTATAAGGAGGCCAGTCATATTGGATTAGGGCCACCCTAATGACCTCATTTTAACTTGATTATCTCTGTAATGCCCCTATGCCCTATTGTCCAAATAAGGTCGTATTTTGAGTTACTGGGGGTTCGGATTTCAACACACAAATTTGGGGGCGTGAAAAAATTCAGCCCATGGCAGGCAATCATCTTATTCATTCATTCATTCGTTTTCTTGTTCATTCATTCTTCTAACCCTATTCAAGTACGTCACATGTGCCAGGCATTGATCCAGGTACTAGATACAAAGCTGAACAAGACAGTCTTAGCCACGGAGGACCTCGCGTTGGGTCCATGTGTCACATGTGTGGATCGAGAGGTGCGCACAGGGACAAAGGGGCACTCCGATCCCCTGGGAGCTCAGGGCAGGTTCCTGAGGCTCCCACAAGGTAGCTGAGAGGTGGAAGACTTGGGCAGGTGGTGGGTAGGAAGAGAGGAAAGCCTGGATTCCACTCAAAGGAAGCTGCATGTGTAAACAAACGAGAGCCCAATCCTGAAATTGAGTGATGGGGATGGAGCAGTGAGAGAGGCGAGATTCGGGGTAAGGGCTGATCCAGGCTAATTACCATGAGAACACCAGGCAGTAGAGAAATCTCCCCGTCAGAACTCAGGCACCCAGACCCCTCCTCTACCTACTCTGAACACTACCAAGAACTAGAAGGCAAGTGAGAAGCCCTCTGAGGAGCCAAATTCAAGATCTCAAAGGTCATGCCCTCAAGTTTATGTCTGTAAGTGAAAGGAGGGCCTCTTGGGGCCTCGCTCCACACCTATGTACTCTTACTTTACCCATACTTCTACCAAAGTCACCAATCTGATTTTCAGACCACGCAATCTGCAGTACATGAAGTGACAGCTGCCAGCCTGAAAACGGAGGAGGAAGTAGAAAAACTCTCCAAAGCTGAGGCAAGAATCACAGGGCTCTTCAGGGGCACCAATGCATCACAGAACAATCTAAAACCAGTTTGCAGAATCATCATTCAGTAAAAAGTCAAATTCACTGAAATGTATTAAAGAAGCCAAGGTTCCGGGCTTCCCTGGTGGAGCAGTGGTTGAGAGTCTGCCTGCCAATGCAGGGGACACGGGTTCGAGCCCTAGTCTGGGAAGACATGCCGCGGAGCAACTGGGCCCGTGAGCCACAATTACTGAGCCTGCGCATCTGGAGCCTGTGCTCCGCAACAAGAGAGGCCGCAATAGTGAGAGGCCCGCGCACCGCGATGAAGAGTGGCCCCCACTTGCCGCAACTAGAGAAAGCCTTCGCACAGAAACGAAGACCCAACACAGCCAAAAATAAATCAAAATAAATAAACAAATTTTAAAAAAGGAAAAAAAAAGAAATCACTTCAGCCAAATCTTCATTTCAGGTCCCAGAAAATGAGGCCCAGTTGGGGGCTAGGGACTTGCCCAGAACCACCCAATAAGGAGCAGAGCCAGAGCTGGAATAGGATTCTCTTGACCCTGTCTCCTGGGGACTTAAGGAGCCCCCTGGGATGAGACGGTTTGGGGCAGTTCTGCAGAAGCAGAACCAGCGATGTTTCCAAAGGATAGAGATGTCCGGAAGCCGTGGAGAAGGGAAAGGGGCATGTTAGGCTCTGAGGTCAGGAGGACTGCTAAAGACACCCTAACAATCCCTTCTGGGACTCCACGCGCCGGTTTCCACCCATTACCTCACTGGATCCTCAAAGCAAGGCTGGAGGGTAGGCAGGGCAGAAATCACTACTCAACTTACAGACAAGTAAACTGAGGCCCAGAGGGGATAACTAGTTGGTCCACACAACACAGTGTCAAGTGCAGGACCAGGACGTAGAGCTGTGGTCTCCTACCCTCCGCAGACACTGAACACTAGCAGTTTAAAGAAGCCCCAGCAATAGCTCCCTGGGTAAACAAATCTGCTTTGTGCATGTGATCTTGGGTAAATCTCATACTCTGACACTCTCTCAGGAGGCACATCTGATATCATCTAGCTATCACTTGGGCCAAAGTATGTTACTTAACTGCTGTGAGCAGCGTGTCTTGATTTCACATACTCTTCCACAAAATAGTCCTTTAACATTCTGCCACTGTGATAACCGTCCCCGTATTTTGTGCAGTGCTTTAGAAACTTTGCAGTTCCTTCACAGCTTCCTTGTCAGCTGAGTCTAACAGCTTGGAAGACAGTGCACCAGCATTACAGCTTCAAACCAAACACTGCTGGGACCGCGGCGGTTTTCTTTAGAACACATTTATCATTAAAACAAAGGGCTGTGGGTTTGGAGAGAAAGTGATCTTTTGAGCTGTAGGGACAGTTGAAAATGCTTGGGGAAACTTTTTTTTTTTAAGATAATACTTGTTTCATAAGTAGGTACAAGTTCAATGGGTTTTTTCCCCCTGTAAATTAACATTTTTTAGATTACATAGGAAAGAGCCCAGATATCTTTAATAGTCTCAAATATAATTATTGTTTTGACTAATAAGTCATTTTTGCAATACTCAAAAGGCAAATCACCAAAGGTAACTATGCGGTTTGCATTTCTTTGTATTTTTAAAGGGCATATGCTGGGTTGTTTTTTCTTTTCTTTTTTTTTTTAAAGAGAGTGCTCTGTTATTTTTTTTTAATTGCCATTTCTTATTTATTTATTTATTTATTTATTTATTTATTTATTTATTTATTTATTTATGTATGGCTGTGTTGGGTCTTCGTTGCTGTGCGCGGGCTTTCTCTAGTTGCAGCGAGCGGGGGCTACTCTTCATTGCGGCGCGCGGGCTTCTCATTGCGGTGGCTTCTCTTGTTGTGGAGCATGGGCTCTAGGTGCGCGGGCTTCACTAGTTGTGGCACGCGGGCTCAGCAGTTGCGGCTCGCAGGCTCTAGAGCACAAGCTCAGTAGTTGTGGCACACAGGCTTAGTTGCTCCGCGTCATGTGAGATCTTCCCGGACCAGGGCTCAAACCCATGTCCCCTGTATTGACAGGTGGATTCTTAACCACTGTGCCACGAGGGCAGTCCTCATATGCTGGGTTTTGTTCAGTGAGAGTCAGTGGTAATCATACAGACATTCTTTAATGGACGGGGAGACTGGTTTTTCAACATTGGTGCAGGTTCTAATTGGTGTACAGCTCTTTTTAACAATAACGATGATGATCACACACCCATATTTGAATAAACTCTGAGACTTTGCCAAGTATGTTCACCCCTGTTCCGTCCCTGGTCCTCAGAGCGGCACTGCGAGAGAGGCAGGACAAAGGTGGTCAGATGGGGCATCTGAGCATTTACTCAGCAAACGTCTGAAGAAAACATAGCGCCCCTCATCCCAGGAGGCTTATGTGAGGTCGTAGGAAGGAAGGTAGCCCAGGGATTGGGGTCCCGCTGCCTGGGCCTCCTCTTGCAGTGCATTTTTGGCTCTACCACCTGCTTCCCCTCCAATCTGCAACTCCATTAAAATCAACAGTGGGATTTCCTTTTGGAAGAGACACTTTCTGGTCTGGATGTTTGACAAACCTCGGTGGGGTGGTGGGCACCACATGGTCCCTGCTGGGCCTCCGTGGCCCACCTGAGGAGTATCCAGGGCACTTCAAATCAAGTTCTTCAGAGGATGCACCCACATCAAGAAACACTCCATCCTCATGACTTGCCCTCCCCGCTCCTCCTCCCCATCTAACAAACCACTCTGTCTATAAACTTCCAACCTCCTATGAAATGCCTCTGCACGCCTCTCTGCCTTTGCATAAGCCATCCCTTCTGCTCAGAATGCCCCTCTCTGCACATATATCGTGCCAGGCTCTCTATGTCATTAAAACTTAGCAGATGTCACTTTCTCCAGAGTATACCACTCCCTTCTCTGTGTCACCTCTGTACCTTGTTGGACTTGTCACCCTAAGTTGTCATTCCCTTGTTTCTATGTCTCAATCCCCTCTTGGGTCTGTGAGCATCTTAAGAGTGTTGGCTGTATTTTACGGCTTTCTACATCCTCAGCACTTTGTCTCGAATCTGGCACACAGCAGATGTTCAACAACTATTTCTTAAACGTATAAATAATATGAAGCATTCAGCAAGTACCCGGGATGTGACGAGTTCTAGACACTAAGATTATCTCCAACCCTCACAATGATCCTAGGAGGCGGGCATTATTCACCTGTTCATTATTCAATCTGTAATTTTACAGATTAGGAACTCGAGGCTCGGAAGAAATGTAAGACTTGCACAAGATCAGAGTCAGAAAAAAAGAACCAGGATCTGAAGGCAGGTTTGTATGCCTTTGACGTTC